>NW_022436969.1:25060505-25393508 GCF_009761245.1 Sapajus apella | reverse complement strand
AGATGGGCAGATCATGAGGTCAAGAGATTGAGACCATCCTGGCCAACATGGCAAAACCACGTCTCTACTAAAAATACAAAAATATTAGCAAGGCATGCTAGCGCATGCCTGTGGTCCCAGCTATTCGGGAGGCTGAGGCAGAAGAATAGCTTGAGCCCAGGAGATGGAGGTTGCAGTGAGCCAAGACTGTGCCAATGCACTCCAGCCAGGTGACAGAGCAAGACTCCTACTAAAATAAATAAATAAATAAATAAATAAATAAATGCAAGCCCACATCAAAGTAAATAAATGCAAGCCTGACTCTAAATCATTATACAGATAGATCAGCAATTAAATAAATGCAAAGCTACACACATATACATAAATATATGCTGCACACATATACATAAGTATATAAATAAATGTTCGAAGACTGGGTTTAAATAACTAAATGAATACATGTGAGTCTGTCTCTAAATAATTAGATAGATGGATAGATAAATACATAAAATCAAGCCTGCCTCCAAATAAATAAATAAATGTGACCTGCTTTTCCATAAGTACATCAGTAAATAAATAAATAAATGCCAGTCTGCCTCTAAATAAATCAATAGATAGATAAGTAAATCAATATATAATTAGTCCCCGCTTGAAGGATCCTGCTTTTACTCCCCCACTCATTGGGAGCCTGAGCCGGTATATCATCTGAGGTCACGATATCAACACCAGCCTGGACAAGATAGTGAAAGAAACCCTGTCTCTATTTTTAAAAATATTAAAATTAAAATAATTAAATAAATATATGCAAGCCTCCATCCAAGTAAATAAATGCAAGCCTGTCTCTAAATCATTATACAGATAGATAATTAAATAAATAAATGCAAACCTCCACACAAATACATAAGTATATAAATAAATGTTCCGAGACTGGGTTAAAATAACTAAATGAGTAAATGTGAGCCTGCCTCTAAATACTTAGATAGCTGGATAGATAAATACATAAACCCATGCCTTCTTCCAAATACATAAATAAATAAATAAACTCGACCTGCTTTTCCATAACTACCTTAGTAAATAAATAAATAAATAAATGTGAGTCTGCCTCTAAATAAATTGATTTTTAGATAGATAAATCAATCAATCAGTCAATAGCCACGCTGTTGGTTCATGCTTTTAATCCCCTGCCCATTGGGAGCCTGAGCTGGGTATATCACCTGAGGTCAGGACATCAAGACCAACCTGGCCAAGACAGTGAAAGAAAACCTGTCTGTATTTAAAAAAATAATAAGGTGAAAATAATTAAATAAATAAATATATACATAAGTAAATATATAAATAAATAAATGCAAGCCGGCCAGCCTGCCTCTAAGTAAATAAATGAGTAAGTTAATAAATAAATAAAGGCTGGGCACACTGGCTCACGCCTGTAATCCCAGCACTTTGGGTGGCTGAGATGGATGGATCATGAGGTCAAGATATCGAGAGCATCCTGGCCAACATGGTGAAACACCCTCTCCACCAAAAGTACAAAAATTTTAGCCAGGCACGGTGGCACGGGCCTGTGGTCTCATCTACTTGGGATTCCAAGTCAGAAGAATCACTTGAACCCAGGAGGTGGAGGTTGTAGAGAGCCAAGATGGCGCCACTGCACTCCAGACTGGTGACAGAGCAAGGCTCCGTCTAAAATCAATCAATCAAAACGAGCCTGCATCTAAGTAAATAAATGCAAGCCTAACCTCTAAATCATTATAGAGATACATAAGAAATAAATGAATACAAGCCTGCACACAAATACATAAGTATATAAATAAATGTTGCCAGTCTGGATCTAAATAAATAAATGAGTAAATATGATCCTGCCTCTAAATAAATAGACAGCTACTTAGATAAATACATAAATCCAAGAGTGCCTCCAAATAAATAAGTAAATAAATACGACCTGCTTCTCCATAAGTAAGTACGTCAGTAAATAAATAAATAAATGTGAGTCTGCCTCTAAATAAATCGATTAATAGATAGATAAACACTCCCACCAACAGTATAAAAGTGTTGTTATTTCTCCACATCCTCTTCAGGGTGTAAATTAGTTCAACCACTGTGGAAGACAGCATGGCTATTTTTCAAGGATCTAGAAATAGAAATACCATTTGACCCAGCAATCCCATTACTGGGTATATACCCAAAGGATTATAAATCATTCTACTACAAAGACACATGCACACGTATGTTTATTGTGGCACCGTTCACAATAGCAAAGACTTGGAACCAACCCAAATGCCCATCGATGATAGACTCGATAAAGAAAATGTGGCACATATACACCATGGAATGCTATATAGCCATAAAAAAGAATGAGTTCCTGTTCTTTGCAGGGACATGGATGAGGCTGAAAACCATCATTGTCAGCAAACTAACACAAGAACAGAAAACCAAAGACCACATATTCTCACTCATAAAAGTTGAACAATGAGATCACATGGACACAGAGAGGGGAACATCTCACACCGGGACCTGGCATGGGGTGGGAGGCTAGGGGAGGGATAACGTTAGGAGAAATACCTAATGTCGATGACGGGTTGGTGGGTGCAGCAAACCACCATGGCATTTGTATACCTATGTAACAAACCTGCACATTCTACTCATGTACCCCAGAACTTAAAGTACAGTAAAAAAAAATTAAAAAAAAAATAGATAGATAAATAAATCAATAAATAGCCCAACTTGGTGGCTCATGCTTTTAATCCTCCTCCCATTGGGAGCCTGAGCCAGGTGTATCACCTGAGGTGAGGACTTCCAGACCAGCCTGACCAAGATGGTACAAGAAACCAAGTTTGCATTTAAAAAAATAATAAGAAAATAAATAAGTAATTAAATGCAAGCTGGCCTGTCAGCCTTTAACAAATAAATAAATAAGAAAGTAAATAAATGAATAATGGCCAGGCACAATGGCTCATACCTGTAATGCAAGCACTTTGGGAGGCCAAGACCAGTGGATCCCTAGGTCCAGAGATCGAGACCACCCTGGCCAATATGGTGAAACACCGTCTCTACTAAAAACAGAAAAACATAGGCCAGGCCTGGTGGCACGCATATGTGGTCCAAGCTACTCAGGAGTCTGAGGCAGAAAAATGCCTTGAGCTTAGAAGGCGGAGTTTGCAGTGAGCCAAGATTGTGCCGCTGTACTCCAGCCTGGGGACAGAACAACACTCCATCTAAAATAAATAAATAAATAAATAAATAAATAAGAGCCTGCTTCTAAATCATTATACAGATAGTTATAAAAATAAATAAATGCAAGCATGCACACAAAAACCTAAGTATATAAATCAATGTTTCAGCCTGGGTCTAAATGAATAAATGATTAAATGTGAGCCTGCCACTAAAAAATTAGATAGCAAGATAGATAAATGCATAAACCAAAGCCCACCTCCAAATATATAATAAATAAATAATTAAATAAACAAATGTGACCTGCTTCTGCATAAGTACGTCAGTAAAGAAATAAATAAATGTGAGGCTGCCTTTAAATAATAGGAAAGCTAGATAGATAAATACATAAATCCAAGCCTGCCTTCTACTATATAAATAAGTAAATAAATGCAACCTCCTTCTCCATAAGTAAGTAGGTCAGTAAATAAATACTTAAATAAATGCAAGCCTGCATCTGAGTAAATAAATGCAATCTTACCTCTAAATCATTATAAAGATAGTTAAGAAAAGTAATAAATTTATTCCTGAACATGAATACAAAAATATACAAGTAAATGTTTTGAGGCTGGGTCTAAATAAATAAATGAGGAAATGTGAGCCAGCCTCTAAATAATTAGATAGCTTGAAAGAGAAATACATAAATCTAAGCCTGCCTCCAAGTATATAAACAAACAAATAAATAAATAAATAAATGCAACCTGCTTCTATATAAGTACGTCAGTAAATAAATAAATTAAAAAATGCGAGTCTGCCTCTAAATAAATTGATTAATAGATATATATATATATATATAAATAAATAAACAGCCATACTTGGTGGCTCATACTTTTAATACCCTGCCCTATGGGAGCCTGAGCCCCGTATATTACCCAAGTTCAGGACATCAAGATCAGCCTGGCCAAGATGGTGAAAGAAACCCTGTCTCTAAAAAAATAAAATGATGAAAATAAATAAATAAATGTATAAATAAATAAATGCAGGTCGTCCTGCCTGCCTCTAAGTAAATAACTAAATAAATAAGTAAATAAATAAATAAAGGCCGGGCCTGTTGGTTCATGCCTAAAATACCAGCAGTTTTGGAGGCCGAGATGAGCAGATCAGAAGGCCAAGAGATCTAGACCATCCTGGCCAACATGCTGAAACCCCATCTCTACTAAAAATACAAAAATATTAGCCAAGTGTGGTGGTATACACCTGTGGTCACAGCTACTTGAGAGGCTGAGGTGGAAGAATGGCTTGAACTCAGGAGGCGGAGGTTGCAGTGAGCTATGATTGCACCATTGCAATCCAGCCTGGTGACAGAACAATACTTCACCTAAAATCAACCAATCAATCAATCAATCAATGTGAGCCTGCATCTAAGTAAATAAATGCAAGCCTACCTCTAAATCATTATACAGATAGTTAAGAAAATAAATCAATGCAAGCATTGACACAAATATATAAGTATATAAATAAATGTAATGAGCTTTGGTCTAAATAAATAAATGAGTAAATGTGAGCCTGCCTCTAAATAATGAGATAGCTAGATATATAAATACATAAATCCAAGCCTGCATGCAAATATATAAGTAAATAAATAAATGCGACCTGCTTCTCCATAAGTAAGTACATCAGTAAATAAATAAATGTGAGTCTGCCTCTAAATAAATTGATTAATAGATAGATAAATAAATCAAAAAACATATAGCCCCACTTGGTGGCTCATGCTTTTAATCACCCACCTATTGGGAACCTCAGCCTGGTATATCAACTGAGGTCCAGACATCAAGACCAGCCTGGCCAAGATGGTGAAAGAAACCCTGACTCTATTTTTAAAAATAGAAACATGAACATATATATATATATATATATATATATATATATATGTTCATGTTATATATATATATATATATATACACACACACAAGCCGGCTTGCCTGCCTTTAAGCAAATAAATAAATAAGTAAATAAAAAAAATAAAGCCAGGCCCAGTGGCTCACGCCTGTAATGCCAGTACTTTGCGAGGCCAAGAGCGGTGAATCACAAGGTCAAGAGATCAACATCATCCTGGCCAACAAGGTGAAACACGGTCTCCATGAAAAATACAGAAATATTAGCCAGGAGTGGTGGCAGGCACCTGTGGTCCAGGCTACTCAGGAGGCTGAGGCCAAAGAATCGCTTGAATCCAGGAGGCAGAGGTTGAAGTGAGCCAAGATTGTGCCACTGTATTCCAGCCTGGTGACAGAGCAAGACCCCATCTAAAATAAGTAAATAAATAAATAAATAAACAAATTAGAGCCCAAGTGTAAATAATTATACAGATAGTTAAGAGAATAAGTAAATGCAGGCTTGTACACAAATATATAGGTACATAATCAAATGTTGTGAGCCTGGGTCTGAATAAATAAATGAGTATACATAAGCCTGCCTCTAAATAATTAGACAGCTAGCTAGATAAATACATAAATCCAATCCTGCCTCTAAATAAATAAATAAATGTGACCTGCTTCTGCATAAGTATGTCAGTAAATAAATAAATATACAAATGGGAGGCTGCCTCTAAATGAATCGATTAATAGTTACATAAATCAATAAATAAATAGCCCGACTTGGTGGCTCATGCTTTTAATCCCCGGCTCATTGGGACCCTGAGCTGGGTATATCCCCTGAAGTCAGGACATGAAAACTAGCCTGGCCTAGATGGTGAAAGAAACCCTGCCTCTATTTAAAAAAATAATAAGATAAAAATAATTAAATAAATATATAAATAAATAAATGCAAGCCTGCCTGCCTGTCTCTAATAGCTACATAAGTCAGTAAATAAATAAATAAATAAAGGCCGGGTGCGGTGGCTCACACCTGTAATCCCAGCACTTCGGGAAGCTGATATTAGCGGGTCATGAGGTCAAGTGATCAAGACCATCCTGGTCAACATGGTGAAACCCCATCTCTACTGAAAATACAAAAATATTCGCCAGGTGTGGTGGTTTGCACCTGTGGCTCCCGCTACTCTGGAGCCTGAGGCTGAAGAATCGCTTGAACCCAGGAGGCAGAGGTTGCAGTGAGCCGAGATTTAGACACTGCTCTTCAGCCTGCTGAAAGAGCAAGACTCCATCTAAAATAAATAAATAAATAAATGCGAGCCTGCCTCTTAATCATTATATAGATAGATAAGAAAATAAATAAATGCAAACCTGCACACAAATACGTAAATAAATTTTGTGAGCCTGGGTCTGTATAAATAAATGAGGAAATGTATTCCTGCCTCTAATTAATTAGACAGCTAGATAGATAAATACATAAATCTAAGCCCGTCTCCAAATACATACATAAATAAATAAATGAGAACCTGTATCTAAGTAAATAAATGCAAGTCTGCACACAAAGACATAAATAGATAAATAAATGATGTAAGCCTGGGTATAAATAAATAAATGAGTAAATGCGAGCTTGCCTCTAAATAATCAGATAGCTAGATAGAGAAATACATAAATCCAAGCCTACCTCCAAATAAATAAATAAATAAATAAATGTGACCTGCTTCTCCATAAGTTAGCACGTCAGTAAATAAATAAATAAATGTGAATCTGCTTCTAAATAAATTAAGAGATCAATCAATCAATCTATCAATAGCCCCTGTTGGTGGCTCATGCTTTCAATCCCCTGCCCATTGTGAGCCTGAGCCGGGTATATCACCTGAAGTCAGGACATCGAGACCAGCCAGGCCAAGATGGTGAAAGAAACTCTGTCTCTATCTAAAAAAAAAATAATATGAAAATGATTAAATAAACAAATATATAACTAAGTAAAAATATAAATAAATAAATGCAAGCTGGCCTGCCTGCCTCTAAGTAACTAAATAAATAAAGGCCAGGTGCAGTGGCTCATGCCTGTAATCCAAGGACTTTGGAAGGCCAACACAGGCAGATTACTAGGTCAACAGTTCGAGACCATCCTGGCCAACATCGTCAAAAGCCGGCTCCAATAAAAATACAAAAATATTAGCCAGGTGTGGTGGCTCTCACCTGTGGTCTCAGCTACTCGGAAGGCTGAGGAGGAAGAATTGCTTGAACTCAGTAGGCGATGGTTGCAGTGAGCCAACATTGCTGCACTGCAGGCCAGCCTGGTGACAGAGCAACACTCAGTCTAAAATCATTCAATCAAGCAATCCATCAATCAATCAAAAAATGCAAACCTGCCTCTAAATCATTATACAGATAGTTAAGAAAATAAATAAATGCAAGCCAGCACAAAAATACATATGTATATAAGTAAATGGTGCGAGACTAGGTCGAAATAAATAGATGGGTAAGTGTGAGCCTGCCTCTAAAGAATTAGATAGCTAGACAGATAAATACATAAATCCAAGCCTGCCTCCAAATATAAATAAATAAATGTTACCTGCTTCTTTATAAATACGGCAGTAAGTAAATAAATGCAAGTCTGCCTCTAAATAAATCGATTAATAGATAGATAAATCAATCAATCAATAAATAGCACCACTTGGTGGCTCATGCTTTTAATTTCCCACCCATTGGGATCCTGAGCCAGGTATATCACCTGAGGTCAGAACATCAAGACCAGCCTGGCCAAGATGCTGAAAGAAAGCCTGTCTCCATTTAAAAAATAATAAGATGAAAATAATTAATTAAATAAATATATATATAAATAAATAAATGCAAGCTGGCCTGCCTACCTCTAAGTAAATAAATAAATAGGTACATAAATAAATAAATAAAGGCCAGGCATGATGGCTCATGCCTGCAATCCCAGCACTTTGGGAGGCTGAGACTGGCGGATCACAAGGTCAAGAGATTGAGACCATCCTGGCTAAAATGGTGAAACCCTATTTCTATTAAAAATACAAAAATATTAGCCAGGCATGGTGGCATTTGCCTGTAGTCCCAGCTACTCAGAAAGCTGAACTGGAAGAATTACTTGAACCCAGGAGGCAGAGGAAAAAACTTTAATTGACTCAGTTCTGTAGGACTGGGGAAGCATCAGGAGACCTGCATTCACGGTCACTGATAATGGCAAACAAGACACCTTCTCCCAAAGCGGTAGGAGAAATAATGAATTAGTGCAGAACTACCAAACATTTATACAGTCATCAGAACTCGCGAGAACTCCGTCGCATATGGAAACTGCCCCAGTGATTCGATTATTACCTCCACCTGGTCTCTCACTTCACAGGTGAAGATGATGGAGAGTACAATTCAAGATGAGAGTTTGGGTAGGAGTACAGCCAAATCTTATTACCAATTTTGAAACTGGTATGTTAAGTATGATTGGTTGTTAGGCCATGTGGAAACCCTTATACTAATGAAGGTCACCTAGATAAATGCACTCATTGGCTTAAGTTTAGAGTATTGAAAATATACAGAAACTAGAATTACGAGTTGATTAAACTAATTAATATTTATTCCTTCAGTAATGAGATCTCAGGTTCCTCCCTCCTAATCTCTACAAATATTTAGCAAGGGGAATTTTTTTTAAGGTTTAAACTCACAGACTACTGTAAGTGTAAAAACTGTAATAGAGATGAACAAGAGATAACCTACCCAAAAGAGCCAAATTTCAGATAAAACCTGTAAAATTTATCCAAATTATATAACAGAATTTTCAATAGGCACAAAAGCAGAAAACACAAAGCAGTTTACTTCTGGTCATATCTCTGCTGAATATCGGTACCTTGTTATACACACACACACACACACACACACACACACACATATATATATATATATATATATATTTGTTGACAGCTTTATTGATACATAATTTATATATCATAGCACTCACTTGAATAAAATTAGCAATTCAAAGATATTTCAGTATATTCAGAGTTGTGCACCATTATTGTAATCTAATTTTCTGGCATTATTTTATATTTGCGGGTCTTAAGTGACACCTCCTTACAGGTGCTATGCCTGTCTATCCTTAATAAAACTACGCTCCTTATTTCCTACTTCTTTCCTTTGGACACTCATAACTATCTATTGTTGTTTTCCTTAGTTATTGGCCTCCTTCTTTGTTGTCTATCTCTCCCACCAGAATGTAAGCTGCTTAAAGAGAAGCTCTTTATGTGTCTCATGAACTTCTTTGTAGTCCAGCTAGCAGTGAAGCACAGGGCCTGCCTATATGATGTGGTCACTAAAACATTTGCTGTGTGAATGAACTAGCAAGACATAGTTACCACAGTAGATGGGCACTGTGGAGCAACGGGGAATTGGTCATCATGGGGAAACTGTGACACTGAGGAGGAAGGGCAAGCAGCAGGACACTGAGCCAATAACCCAGCTGTCCATCTGGTGTTTGGAAGACTCAGAAGGCCCCTTAGGTTCTTTAACAATTAGGAAGCACTGGGAGTGAAGACCTCAAGGAGAAGATAGCACTGCTAATAAAATAGGTGGATCTCTTCCAATTAATTAGAAAAATGAAAAGATATCATCATATTTTCAGCTATAGTGGTAAAGAAAATCATATTTCTCACATGAACACGCAAGGTACACAAAGTACATGTCCCTTTATACATCAATCCCATATCTGGTGTTGTTAATTAAGTGTGGTTATCCAGGGGAGTGCACAGTTCTGGAGCTAGAAAGACTGAATTTGTATTCTTATTCTGCCACTTACTAGCCATGTGATTTTGGGCAAATTACTTAGCTGCTTTGTGCTTCCATTTTTACATTTATAAAACAGACATATTGATAGTTTCTATATTCTAAGCTGTCTTGAGTATTAAACGAAACTAATCAGAAAACTGTTGCATACTGAGTGCTATATATCATCCTAGTGTTGTAGAAGTAGCAGTAGTCATTACAGTGGTGGTATTGCTGGAGGTGTTAAGAATAGTAGTAGGTAAGAGTAAAATAATAGAGGTGAAGCCCATTATGACTGTTTTATGGGGCAAAAAATTTAGCTCAGTGCCAAGCAGTGTCAAATACAAGGTACCAAATTCATATCAAGTTGACTAGCACTTGTGATGTTTCCTATGATACCACAAGATGATTTGACACAATAGATTTTTCTTTAATAAGTGTGGGAATCAGGAGGTTTGTAGTTGCTGCAGCTGCTGGAAAACTCTAGCACATAATTTCTGCTCCACTTTGGCCCACAGAAAGTGTCAGAAGGACAGCCATATTCTTGAGTGTGTGAATGTTTGCGTGTAAAATGATGTGCATTTGACTGTGACTCTGTTCCAAGAAGGACATAAGAATTTCATTATTTTATGAAATAAAGTGGGAAAATAGTGAACCATCCTGAAAAATAAGCCATGGTACTTAGAAATCAAGAAAATCATTTTTAGAGGGGAAATTTACTGGTGTGGACTTATTAACAATATTTGCAATGTGTCCTCTTTATGGGTGGGTAACACTGAATACCCAAGTTAACATTTTAGCTGACTTCACAATTGATTCACCTAGTGGGATCCACTGGCTATTCACATGTATTATCTAAGAAAACTGGAAAGAAGAATGAAAAAGTGGTTTTATCTCATGACCTGCAACAAAATCTGCTCTAGAAACAGGACTTAAATGCCAGTCCAAAAGCAGGGAGTGAGAACAATTATTTAACTATCCAAGGAAAATCAGGAAAAGTGCTATGAAAGAAGAGTTTTTTCAGCATAAGCATGGGTATGTGAGCCACCTTTACGAGAAAAACAAATATGTTCTTTTAAAAAGTAGCCAAAAGTTTTATTTTCTATCTATGAAATGAAACACAGATCTAGTGAACATGCAGTGGAATGTTAAGTAGAATGAAGATGAACACGTTGTGCTCGCTTCAGCAGCACATATACTAAAATTGGAATGATACACAGAAGATTAGCATGGCCCCGCACAAGGATGACAGGCAAATTCGTGAAGCATTCCATATTTTTAGACTTAAACATAAGACCTAACACCATAAAAACTTTAGAAGAAAACAAAGGCAAAAGCATTCAGGACATAGGCGTAGGCAAGGGCATCATGACTAAAACACCAAAAGCATTGGCAACAAAATCCAAAATAGACACATGGGATCTAATTAAACTCCAGAGATGCTGAACAGCAAAGGAAACAATCATTAGAGTGAACTGGCAACCAACAGAATGGGAAAAAAATTTTGTAATCTCCCCATCTGACAGAGGGCTAATATCCAGAATCTACAAAGAACTAAAACAGATTTACAAGAAAAAGGCAAGTAAACAAACACACCATTTCAAAAGTGGGTGAAGAACATGAACAGACACTTTTCAAAAGAAAACATACATGAGGCCAACAAACATCTGAAAAAATGCTCAACATCCCTGGTCATTAGAGAATTACAGATCAAAACCACATTGAGATACCATTTCATGCCAGTTAGAATGGTGATCATTAAAAAAATCTGGAGACAACAGATGCTGGAGAGGATGTGGAGAAATAGGAACAGTTTTACACTGTTCGTGGGAGTGTATGGGAATGTAAATTATTTCAACCATTGTGGAAGACACTGTGGGGATTCCTCAAGGACATAGAAATAGAAAAGACCTGGAACCAACCCAAATGCCCATCGATAATAGACTGGATAAGGACAATGTGGCACATGTACACCATGGAGTACTAGGCAGCCATAAAAAATGACGAGTTCGTGTCCTTTGTAGGGTCATGGTTGATTCTGGAAACCATCATTCTAAGCAAATTGACACAAGAACAGAAAATGAAACACCACATGTTGTTACTCATAGGTGGGTGTTGAAAAATGAGATCACATGGACACAGGGAGGGGAGTATCACACACTGGTGTCTGTTGGAGGGGACTACGGGAAGGGCAGCAGAGGGTAGGGAGGTTGTGGAGGGATAACATGGGGAGGAATGCCAGATATAGGTGACAGGGTGATGGAGGCAGCAAACCACATTGCCATGTATGTACCTATGCAACAATGCAGCATGATCTGCCCATGTACCCCAGAACATAAAGTACAACTACATATATATATATATATATACACACACATATATATATTTATACAAATGTATATATATAAATATGTATATGTATATATATACACATATATGTATATATAATATATATTATATTTAACATTATATATATTACATATCATATATATAATATATATTTATATATACATATATATGTGTATATATAGAGAGAGAATTGACAACTTAACAAAAGTACTTTTTTGAATAAGTCAATTAAAATGCTACATTTTTAAAATTCCATAACTGACATCAGTTTACACAAGAGAAGACTGAAGACTTAAAGTATACGGCTAATAAATCTGGGAGTGACTGTGCCTGAATTAGAATCTGGACATGTTTTTAAAGAAAGAAGCACATCATTTAAAAAAAAAAAAAAACAGAAAGTGGTTAGACATTGATTGTATATCTAGAAGACTCCATCGTCTCAGCCCCAAATCTCCTGAAACTGATAAGCAAGTTCAGCAAAGTCTCAGGATACAAAATCAATGTGCAAAAATCACATGCATTCCTATACGCCAATAACAGACTTAAAGAGAGCCAAATCAAGAACAAACTTCCATTCTCAATAGCCACAAAGGGAATAAAATACCTAGGAATACAACTAACAAGGAACGTAAAGGACATCTTCAAGGAGAACTACAAGCCACTGCTCAACGAAATAAGAGAGGACACAAACAGATGGAGAAACATTCCATGTTCATGGTTAGGAAGAATCAATATCGTGAAAATGGCCATACTGCCCAAAGTAATTTACAGATTAAATTAAGCTACCAATGACCTACTTCGCAGAACTGGAAAAAACCACCTTAAACTTCATATGGAACCAAAAGAGATCCCGCATAGCCAAGTCAATTTTAAGCAAAAAGAACAAAGTGGGAGGCATCACACTACCGGACTTCAAACTATACTACAAGGCTACAGTAATCAAAACAGCATGGTACTGGTACTAAACAGAGATATAGACCAATGGAACAGAACAGAGGTCTCGGAGGCAACACAACCTTTCTACAACCATCTGATCTTTGACAAACCAGACAAAAACAAGCAATGGGGAAAGGCTTCCCTGTTCAATAAATGGTGTTGGGAAAGCTGGCTAGCCATGTGCAGAAAGAAGAAACTGGACCCCTTCCTGACACCTTACACTAAAATTAACTCCAGATGGATTAAATACTTAAACATAAGACCTAACACCATAAAAACCCTAGAAGAAAATCTAGGCAAAACCATTCAGAACATAGGTGTAGGCAAGGACTTCATGACCAAAACAACAAAAGCATTGACAACAAAAGCCAAAATAGACAAACGGGACCTAATCAAACTCCACAGCTTCTGCACGGCATAAGAAACAATCATTAGAGCGAATCGGTAACCAACACAATGGGAAAAAGTTTTTGCAGTTTACCCATCTGACAAAGGGCTGATATCCAGAATTTACAAAGAACTAAAACAGATTTACAAGAAAAAAAACTAACAAGCCCATTCAAAAGTGGGCAAAGGATATGAACAGATACTTTACAAAAGAAGACATACATGAGGCCAACAAACACATGAAAAAATGCTCATCATCACTGGTCATCACAAAATGCAAATCAAAACAACATGGAGATACCATCTCACGCCAGTTAGAATGGTTATCATTAAAAAATCTGGAGACAACAGATGCTGGAGAGGATGTGGAGAAATAGGAACACTTTTACACTGTTGGTGGCAGTGTAAATTAGTTCAACCATTGTGGAAGACAGTGTGGTAATTCCTCAAGGACCTAGAAATAGAAATTCCATTTGACCCAGCAATCCCATTACTGGGTATATATCCAAAGGATTACAAATCGTTCTACCATAAGGACACATGCAAACGAATGTTCATTGCAGCACTGTTTACAATAGCAAAGACCTGGAACCAACCCAAATGCCCATTGATGATAGACTGGATAGGGAAAATGTGGCACATATACACCATGGAATATTATGCAGCCATCAAAAACGATGAGTTTGGGTCCTTTGTAGGGACATGGATGAACCTGGAAACCATCATTCTCAGCAAACTGATGGAAGAGCAGAAGATGAAACACAGCATGTTCTCACTCATAGGCAGGTGTTGAACAATGAGAACACATGGACACAGGGAGGGGAGCCCTACACACTGGTTTCAGTCAGGAGGAAATAGGGGAGGGGCGGTGGGGGGTGGGGAGCTGGGGAGAGATAGCAAGGGGAGAGATGCCAGATGTAGGTGATGGGGAGGAAGGCAGCAAATCACACTGCCACGTGTGTACCTATGCAACAATCTTGCATGTTCTTCACAGTACCCCAAAACCTAAAATGCAATAAAATAAATAAATGGAAAAAAAGAAAATGGTTAGATATTAATGTTTACTCAACTTTTATTCCAAATCAACAAGAAAATAAAGGAGATTTACACAAAAATACTTTGAAGTGTGATATGTTAAAAATTAAAGTGGTACTATTATTACATAAAATATATTTTCAAAATGTGCTTTGAAATTTTTATGCTCTAATTTTTACTAAATCAAGAGAAAAATTGGAGAAACTGATCTTTGTGAGTATTCTATGCAATCCTGTGACTATCACCTCGTATGGTAGATTAATAAAGTGTCTTATTCTTTCTTAAGACCTATACATCTTGGAATGTGCATGGAATTATAGGTTTATATCACTGAGTAAATTATTGAAACACACAAAAATATCTTATCCAAAAGAGCAAGAATTACTAATAATTATATGTATCTAAACACTAATAGTTATAGACAAGTGGTAAACTTTCTTATTAGCAATCAGTTATAAAGTATCTTCATCAGATAATAATCTGAACATACTGACACAAGTTCAGAACAAATTCCTTGCACTCCATCTATTGTACAGAGTAATACACCTAAAATCAAAGACAATAATTAGTCCAAAGAGGAATGTCTTTAACAAAGAAACTATGTAGACAAAACTTGGCTACCACAAATATTTTCAGGAGTAGACTGATTTCTCATTCAATGTATTTAGATCCTGGTGCTTTTGATTGTGTTAAATTTCTCCTTCCTGGGAAATTTCTTGTTTCCCTGAAGAGCTCATTAGTAAATATTTTTAACTTAAGCCCTTAACTATATGACAAGATATTATGTAACATGACTATATGTGTGTATATATATATATATATATATATGACAAGATATTATGTAAGATGACTCTCTCTCTCTATATATATATATATATATACACACACACACATATATGTATTTCTAGTTCATAAACTTTTGGAACTTCATAAATTTCTAGTTCTAAATATGTTGTTTTCTAAAATCAACATAATTCCATCCTTATGGTGATTTTTAAAAACCCAATAAACTAAATGACTATGATAATTTGCTAGTATAAGCAAATTTTCTTGTAACAGTGTTGTCACCACCAACTAGGAAACAACCTTGTGCTATTATCAGGGTTGGGGCTCACTCACCTGAAGCAAAACGGATCCTGGAAAAGATTAGCAGAGCTGGGTGTGGTGGCTCACGCTTGTAATCCTGGCACTTTGGGAGGCCGAGGTGGGTGGATCACCTGAGGTCAGGAGTTCAACACCAGGCTGGCTATCATGGTGAAATCCCATCTTAAATAAATAAATAAAAATGAAAAATAAAAAAATAAAAGATTAGTAGAAAAAAGATCCATTGCAAATGCTAAATAAAATAGCACAAATCATATAAGTGGTATAATACATTTGTTTTCATTTATTCAGTATGTAATCCCAGCTGTGTTTGGAGTTTCTCATCTGTATATGGGGAGAATATCACTATCTCATTACTTCAAAAAGACATGAGGCTCAATTAGGTTGCATATTAATCAGCACATCTCAATGACTTTAATCACTTGAGATGTGTGTCACAAGTTGTTGAACCTACTAGAATATCAAATTTTGTTAAGTAAATAAATAAAATAAGAATAAAATTACTAATTTAAAATTTTCCCAAATAGCAAATTCTGTTTATATACCTCTGTTGGGCCGATTTAAATATGTTCATAGTATTGTCACATTATCTCATTTTTCATTTTTGTAAAGACAGTCTCTAAAAACCACAGTGCTTCAAAGAAATTTAAAAAAAAAAGAGACAGAGTCTCATTCTGTTGCCAGGCCAGCATGCAGTGGTGTAATCATGGCTCACTAAAACCTGGAAATGTATTTAAGATCTTGTTTTAATTAATGTTGTATGTGTTTGTATGCAATTTTACTTACAAGAGGCTTAGTTTTACAATAGCAGAGTTTTCTACAATGAGTAGTGAAAGAGTAAAAAATTTGGAGAATAAGTCAAGAAATCATGTACTGAAGGAATTATTTTATGAAAGACAAAATTAGAAAGAAAAAAAAAGCAGTGGTTATCAGATCTGCCATGTTTTCAAGTTTTATAACGGAAAATGCCAGGTATTTTCGAGGGACTTTTTGGAGGAAGCCAAAGTTTTACTAAGGCTTAAATATGATGAACAGTTAACCAAATAAATTGAAATATTTTACAATTCTTATTAAATCTTGATATTTAAAAGGAGAAGCAGCAGTATGGTTCACTAGAAAGCATCCACACCCTAGAACTGGTCCAGAAGAATCTATAATTCAGTCTTTTATCACAGGTTCACTTTCCCTCATAAAATGGCAACAGTTGGGTGCATGTCTGGAGGAGCTCTAGGGCTTGTTCCATTGTATCTTAAACTTCTCATCTGCATTTTTAGCCATGGATACCCAGGCTATGCTTAGAAAATGGCAATCCTCAGGGCACTACAGAATTAATGTTCTTTCCCTTTTAGGCATTTCTCTTTCCACTTTAACTTTTCATTTTTTGTTCAGAGCTTTTCTGTTATATTAAGCTTCTTGAGTGAGTGGTCTATTGTTTGTCTTAACTCAATTTAAGATAGGTTCATGTGAGATCTGGCAGAAAGCAGGATGGAGTGGGGTGCAGAGATATTGAATATTGCAAATGTAGCATATGAAAAACCAACATAAATTTTAATTAAGAAATGGAGAATGTTTTATTTATATTGCTGAGGGTAAATTAATTATATGAGAAACATATGGCCAAGAGAGTGTAATTTTTTTCATTAATCCCAATGAAGAAAAATAACTTTTTGTTTTTTCTGCTGAGAAATACAGAATCAGCCAGGTAAATATAGATTGAGTCAAGTGCTCTGATTCATGCCTGTAACAGCAACAGTGTGAGAGGCCAAGGCAGTCACATCTCTTGAGAGCAGACGTTCCAGAACAGGCTGGGAAACATGGTGAAACCCCAAACACCATCTCACATACATACATGCATGCATACATGAAATCAATGCAATTGTTAACTCCTGTGGTGGCATGGCGTATGTGTGCAATCCCAGGTAGTTGGGAGGAGAGGGACTGGAGCTGGGAGGATGGCATGGTCCAACACACTGAGGTTGGAATGATCCTGGGCCACAGAGTGAGACCCTGCCTCAAATGAGAGAGAGACAAAGAGAGAGAGAGAGAGATACAAAGAGAGAGAGAGAGAAATGAGAGTGTACCTCTAAATAAATAAACATGAACCTGCGCCCCAACAAGAAAAAAAATAAATAAATAAATGCAAGCCTGCTTCTAAATAAGAAAGTAACTAAATAAACAAATAAATGAGAGCCCAACCATAAATGAAATGATTAACATATAGATAAACAAATCACTAAGTAAATAGCCCCCCATTCTGGCTCATGCCTTTAATCTCCAAGTACATTGGGAGGCTGAACCTGGTAGATCACCTGAGGTCAGGACATCGAGGCCTGTCTGCCCAAGATCATGAAGGAAACCCAGTCTCCATATTTAAAAAAAAGTATAAGATGAAGAAAATGAATAAATAAATAAACAAATAAATGGAAGCATGCCTAACTGCCTCTAAGGAAATAAATAAATAAATAAATAAATGCAAGCCTGCATGTAAATTAATAAATGCAAGCCTGCCTTTAAACAGTTATACAGACAGATAAGTAAATAAATAAATGCAAGTCTGCACCCAAATAAATAATTATATAAATAAATGCTTTGGAGCCCGGGTCTAAATAAATAAATAAATGCAAGCCGGCCTCTAAATAATTAGACAGATATATAGATAAATACATAAACACAAACCTGCCTGCAAATATAAATAAATAAATAAATAAATAAATGCGAGCTTGCTTCTCAATAAGAAAGGAAATAAATAAATACATGCGAGCCCAACTGTAAATAATCCAATTTCCATACTGATAAATAAATGAATAAATCAATAGCCCCATGTGTGGCTCATGCCTTTAATCCTCCAGCACTTTTGCAGGCTGAGCCAGGTATGTCACCTGAGAGGAGGACACCGAGATCAGCCTGGCCGAGATGGTGGAAGAAACCCTGTCTCTATTTAAAAACATAATAATCAGAAGAAAATGAATAAATAAATAAATAAATGCAAGCTCGCATACCTGCATCTAAGGAAATAAATAAATAAATATGTAAATAAATAAATAAATGCAAGCCGGTATCTAAGTAAATAAATGCAAGCCTGCCTCTAAATAATTATACAGATAGATAAGAAAATAAATAAATGCAAGCCTGCACCCAAACACAAAAGTATGTAAATAAATGATTGAGAACCTGGGTCAAAAAAAATAAATAAAGCGAGCCTGCCTTTAAACAATTAGATATCTAGATAGATAAAAACATAAATCCAGGCCTGCCTCCAATTATATAAATTAATAAATAAACAAATTCGAGCCTCCTTCTTCACAAGTAAGTACATAAGTAAATAAATAAATAAATGTGACTCTGCCTTTAAATAAATCGATTGATAGATAAATCAATAAATAAATAGCCCCGCTTGATGGCTCATGCCTTTAATCCTCCAGCCCATTGGGAGCCTGAGCCCAGTATATCACTGGAGGTCAGAACATCAGGACCAGCCTGAAGAAGATAGTGAAAGAAACCCTGTCTCTATTTAAAAAAAATAATGGCTGGGCCTGGTGGCTCACATCTGTAATCCCAGCACTTTGGGAGGCCGAGGAGGGCAGATCACGAGGTCAAGAGATCGAGACCATCCTGGCTAACACTGTGAAACTGCATCTCTACTAACAATACAAAAAAATTAGCTAAGCATGGTGGCATGTGCCTGTGGTCCCAGCTATTCTGGAGGCCAAGGGGGAAGAATCACTTGAACTGAGGAGGCAGAAGTTGCAGTGAGCTGAGATTGTGCCACTGCATTCTAGCCTGGTGACAGAGCAACACTCCCTCTCAAAAAAAAAAAAAAAAAAAACCAGTAATAATAAAAAAAGAAGAAAATAAATAAATAAATAAATAAATATCTGCAAGCCCGCCTGCCTGGCTCTAAGCAAATAAATAAATCAACATATAAATAAATAAATAATTCATTAACTAAATAAATGTGAGCCTACATCTAAGTAAATAAATGCAAGAATATCTCTAAATAATTAAACAGATAGATAAGTAAATAAAGAAATTCAAGCCTGCACCCAAATACAAAAGTATATAAATAAGTGCTTGCGAGTTTGAGCCTAAATAAATAAATACGAGACTGCCTCTAAATAATTTCATAGAGAGATAAATAAATAAATAAATAAATGTGAGGCTAAAATAAATATGAAAATTGTGTAAAAGAAATATATATTTGCACACATGGATGTACAACAATTATTCACTTTATTTCAGATGTCATTTATGATTATTAACATTTGCACATATATTATTGTATATTATTTATAATCTATGAATGTGATTATATATATAAACACCAGCGTGCAGAAAATAAGATTGAAGAAAGAAAAGAACAACAGAGGGAGACCCTGCCTACCTCTAAGTAAACCCATAAATAGGTACATACATACAGATAGTTGTAAATTAAACAAGCAAACCAAGAAACGATCAATGTAACACACAGAAGTGAAGAGAAACGGAAAAAATAAACAAGCAAATAAGAGGGTGGTAACAAAGGTAAAAGGGAATCAAGTTCATATTGAACTGCTTTTTCTCTGCCTCTCTCTCTCCTAAGCTCCCACCCACCCAGGCTGGAAGTATATGTGTGAGATCATTGCTCAGGGTTGCCTCACCCTCCCGGGCTTAGGAGATCACTGTAGTCCCAGCTACTTGGGAGGATGAGGTTGCCTGAGTCAAAGGATGGGGGTCAACACTGCTTTGACTTGGGAGCTGCGAACACGAGGTCAGGGCGGATCACGAGTTCAGGAGTTCGAGACTGGCCTGGTGAACATGGTGAAACAGAGGCAGACCCTATCACATGCCAAAAAATTATACAAGGGAAAAACCATAAAGCCCAGCCCTAGACCACGGCCCCACCCCTGCCACATATCCTCACTCGATTCCAGCCACAATTCCAGGCCCCGTAGCCACACCCACCCACTTAAGCAGCCTCCCTCCCTTCCTCCTACCCATTCCCTCCCTCCCTCCCTCCCATTGGGTCCAAGGTACACCCTGGTAGGAGGCCAAAGAAACTTCCACTGTGTGCTTTTCTTCTTTCTCTTTATTTTTAAAATTGTTTCCATATTGCAAGAGATGCTCATTTGAAGGGGAAAATTTCACGGATTGTGAAAATTTGTCCCGAGAACAGATTTTTCCTACACAGCTAAGTAGCAATAGCTTCTGCCATATACCTCTTGAAGATTAAAACAGCCACAACAATAATAATAACTATAAAGCTGAAATAGGCCATAAGTTTGAGACCAGCCTGAGCAACTGAGCAACATGGGAAGGGAAGCCCATGTTAAGAAAAAAAATCAGGCAGCCGATGGGGGACACTGAGACAGAGGCATCTGCCAGGACATGGATCTGGAAAGTCCTGTCAGTTGGCATGCATGCCTCTCTCATGGAAATCTCACCGGCTGTAGGGCTGAGGGCCCTACAGGGTCGTGGGTGAGCCTTATGCTGTGCTTTGATGCAGGATCTGAGAAATAAAGAGACAGGACACAGAAGTACAAGGAAAATGCAGCTGGGCTCAGGGGGCCATGCCCCCTATAAGTGAAGTCTGTAGAGGCCCGGAATGTCCAGAAGCGTGAGTATTTATTGTGTATAGGTTAGGGGACAGGGCAGTGAGTGTAGTCATCTTTAAGGATAGTGAGAGGGTTGTGAGCAATAAAACATGGGGTCCACCTCCATTAGGTCACCTAGGCCAGGGGGCGGACAGTGCACAGCAATGGGCCTGTTCCCATGAAGGCAAGGGCCATGTGCAGTAAGGGGTCCAGCACCATTAGGTCACTGAGTCTTGAAGGTGGGCCATGCACAGTGAAGAGGGTGCAGTGTGTAGTACTTCCATCTATGGGCAACTACTTCTAAGAAGATTTATGGGGGGATGCTTTAAATCTCACAGTAGTGACAGAGCTGTCAAGGTTACCACCACCTGCTGCCAGCTTCCGATGCATTCTACGAGAAGATGCTTTTGGAGCAGCACAGTAGCAAGAGCTGATAAAGTTCATAGTCACCAAGATGGATTGGCGGTCTGAGGGCAGCCTTCCACAAGAACTGGAGCAAGGTCCTACAACTCCTATATCAGGAGGAGTGGCTCTTGCCACAAACCTGCCATACAGCGGGTATCTTTATGATGCTGAACGCTGCCCCTGGGCCATGGATTCTTGTCCTGGTATAACTCTTTTTTCCTTAAATCATGCTCTGCACTGTGTCTGCTCTGGATATTCCTCTGATTATAAGCTGCTTATTCCTTAATTCATGCTCTGTACTGTGCCCACTCTAGGCATTCCTCTGATTATGAACTAAGATATAACTATATATATGTAGGGAAATATTCTTTAGGCACTCATACTATCAACTATTATATGATTATATACAGAGGATTATATAAAGGGATTCTTCAAGCCCTAATTTTATGAACAAATATGTGATTGCATAAAGGATTATATAAAAGGAAATAGCTGAGTAGTAACACCATAAAGTGCGATATTTCTGAAGCCCTAACTGTGTCAGGGTTCTTAGGAGATCACTGTAGTCCCAGCTACTTGAGAGGATGAGGTCGCCTGAGTCAAGGGATGGGGATTGATGCCACTTTGACTCTGGAGCCGAGATCATGAGGTCAGGGCAGATCATGAGGTTGAGAGCTTGAGACAGGCCTAGTGAACATGGTGAAACAGAGCCAGAGCCTGTCCCCACCCCCCCCCCCCAAAAAAAGAAAGAAAAAAACCCTGAAACCCACTGCCCCACCCCTGCCACATACCTTTCCTCTACTCCAGCCACAGACACCACTCCGCCAGCCACGGCAACCCACTGAAGCTCTCTCCCTCCATCTCTCCCTCTGTCCCTCACTCCCTCCCTCCCGTTCTCCCATTGTGTCCAAGGTACACCCTGGTAGGAGGCCAAAAAACTTCCACTGCGTTTCTTTGGCCTCTTTATGTAAAGACAACTTTTTGTCTTTCTTTTTATTTTTTTCAATTTTATTTTTTTCTCTTTTAGAGACAGGGTTTCACCATGTTGGCCAGGTTGGTCTTGAATGCTGACCTCAGGTAATCCACCAGCCTCAGCCTCCCAAATTGCTAGGATTACAAGCGTGAGCCCCCAAGCCCAGCCGTCTTTCTCTTTATTTTTAAAGTCATTTCCATTTTACAGGAGATGCTCCTTTGAATGGAAAAATTTCACGGATTCTGAAAATTTTCCCTGAGAACAGATTTTCCCTACTCAGCTTAGTAGCAGCAGCTTCTGCCTTATACCTCTTGAAGACAATAACAGCATCAATAAAAGTAATAATAATAAAGTTGAAATAGGCCATAAGTTTGAGACAAGCCTGAGCAACTGAGCAACATGGGAAGGCAATCCAGGTTAAGAAGAAAAGAAAAAGTCAGGCAGCCGATGGGAGACACTGAGCCAGAGGCATCAGACAGGACGTGGATCAGGAAAGCCCTGTCAGTTCGCACCTAAGCCTCTCTAATAGAAATCCCTCCTCAAAAGCCTTGAGAGGCAGAGGTGGAAGGATCCCAAAGTCAAGAGATGAAGACCATCGTGGTTCACATTGTGAAACCCCATCTCTACTAATTATAGGAAAACTAGCCACGCTTGTTGGCAGGAGCCTTGTAGTACCAGCTACTGGGGAAACCATGGCAGGAGGATCACTTCGTCCTGGTAGGCAGGGGTTCCAGTGATCCAAGATCCCGCTACTGTACTCCAGCCTGGGCAACAAAGAGAGAGACTCCATTAAAAAATAATAATAGGCCGGGTGCGGTGGCTCAAGCCTGTAATCCCAGCACTTTGGGAGGCCGAGGTGGGTGGATCACAAGGTCAAGAGATCGAGACCATCCTGGTCAACATGGTGAAACCCAGTCTCTACTAAAATACAAAAAATTAGCTGGGCATGGTGGTGCGTGCCTGTAATCCCAGCTACTCAGGAGGCTGAGGCAGGAGAATTGCCTGAACCCAGGAGGCGGAGGTTGCGGTGAGCCGAGATCGTGCCATTGCACTCCAGCCTGGGTAACATGAGTGAAACTCCGTCTCAAGAAAAATAATAATAATAATAATAATAATAATATTAATTCGGTACACACAGCCAATGCCAATGATTTCTACATGACTTCCAACCATCAGACATCAGGCACAGCACACTCAATTGGGATTGTGCCACTAGAAAGAAAAGGCAGGATTGTGAGATGTGTCAGAAAATTGTCTTTGTTTGCAATGCCCATATTATCAACTATGCATCTGGACTGGAAACAAGGACTGGAAAGAATGAACACAAGACAAGTATGACCAGGCCATTCCATGTTCACACCTGTCATCACAGCAATCTGAAAGGTCGAGGTGGGAGGATCCCTGGAACCCAAAACTTTGACATTATCTCAAGATGTCAGACTACACCACCTCCATCTGTATAAATCATCGTTATCATCATCAGCATCAAAGTTGAAAAACAAATATATGTGTCCGGAGGGTGGATCACAAAGGGAGAGAACATGTCGACACGCCTACTAAACTGGTGATAGGTAAGACATATAGACAGAATGGCAGATGATGTTCAGGCCTGCAGGCAGGCAGGCAGGCAGGTAAATATACATTGAGTCTAGTGCTGTGACTCATGCCTGTAACAGCAGCAGTGAGAGAGTCCAAGGCAGGCCCATCTCTTGAGAACAGAAGTTCCAGGCCAGGCTGGGCAACATGGTGGAACCCTGAACCCCATCTCAAATATATACATACATAAAAAACAATGCAATAGTTTGCTCCTGTGGTGGCATGGTGCATGCATGTAGTCCCAGGTAGTTGGAATGGGAGGGACTGGAGCTGGGATGATGGCATGGTCCAAAGCCTTGAGGCTGAAATTATCCTGGGCGGCAGGGCAAGACTCTGCATCTAATGAGAGACAGAGAGAAAGAGAAAGAGAGAGAGAGAGAGAAATGACAGTTGCCTCTAAGTAAATTAATAAACCTGAGCCAGTGCCCCAATAAAAAAATAAATGAATAAATAAACAAATGAGAGCCTGCTACTCAATAAGAAAGTAAATAAATAAATGAATGTGAATCCAACTGTAAATAAATAGATTAACATATAGATAAATAAATCTATAAATAAAGCCCATCTACCTGCCTCTAGGAAATGAATAAATAAATAAATGGGAGACTTCGTCTAAGTAAATAAATGCAAACCTGCCTCTAAATAATTGTACAGATAGATAAGTAAATAAATAAGTGCAAGCCTGCACCCAAATACATAAATATATAAATAAATGTTTGCGAGCCTGGGTCTAAATAAATAAACAAATTCGAGCCTGCCTCTAAATAATTAGATAGATAGATAGACAAATACATAAATGCAAACCTGTCTCCAAATATATAAATAAATAAATAAATGTGAGCCTGTTTCCCAATAAGAAAGTAAATAAATAAATAAATGATATCCCATTTTTAAATACATTGATAACATATAGATAAATAAATCAATAAATAAATAGCCCCACGTGGTGGCTCATGCCTTTAATCCTCCAGCACTTTGGGAGTCTGAGCCCCATAGACCACGTGAGGTCAGGACATCTAGAGCAGCTTGGCCAAGGTGGTTAAAGGGATCCTGTCTCTATTTAAAAAATTAATAATAAGAAGAAAATAAATAAATAAATAAATAAATAAATAAATAAATAAATGCAAGCCGGCCTTCCTGCCTCTATGGAAATAAATAAATAAATATGAGCCTTTATCTAAGTAACTAAATGGAAGTCTGCCTCTAAATAATTATATAGATAGATAAATAAGTAAATAAATGCAAGCCTGCACCCAAATATGTAAGTATATAAATAAATGCTTCTAAGCTTGGATCTAAATAAATAAATAAATGTGAGCCTACCTCTAAATCATTAGATAGATAGATAAATACATAAATCCAACCCTGCCTCAAAAATATAAATAAATAAGTATATAAATAAATGTGACCTTGCTTCTCCATAAGTATATAAGTAAATAAATAAATAGAGTCTGCCTCTAAATAAATCGATTAATAGATAGATAAATATATCAATCAATAAATAGTCCCGCTTGGTAGCTCATGCCTTTAATACCACAGGCCATTGGGAGCCTGAGCCTGGTATATCACCTGAAGTCAGGACATTGAGACCAGCTCGGCCAAAATAGTGAAAGAAACCATGTGTCTATTTAAAAAAGTAAGAATAAGAAGAAAATAAATAAATAAATAAATGCAAGCCCATCTGCATGCCTCTAAGTAAATAAATAAATAAATAAATGCGAGCCTGCATCTAAGTAAATAAATGCAAGCCTGCCTCTAAACCATTATATAGATAGATAAGTCAATAAATGAATGTAAAATCTGCACCCAAATGCAAAAGTACATAAATAAGTACTTGCGAGCCTGGGTCTAAATAAATAAATAAATAAATGTGAGCCTGCCTTTGAATGATTAGATAGATAGAGAGATAGATAAATACATATATCCTGGGCTGCCTCCAAATAAATAAATAAGTAAATAAATAAATGTGAGCCTAAAATAAATATGAAAGTTATGGAATAGAAATATATATTTACACACACATAGTGTTGAAGCAATTATTCATTTTATTTCATATGTAACATATGATTATTAATATTTGTGCATATATTACAGCATTTTATTTATAATTTCTGAGTGTGATTATACATACAAACACCAGCATGCAGAAAATAAGACTGAAGAAAGAAAAAAAAAGGGAGACAGAGAGATACCCTGCCTACCTCTAAATAAATCCATAAATAATAGATAAATACATACATATGGATGTACATTAAACAAGCAAACCAAGAAACGATCAATGTAACACATAGAAGTGAAGAGAAACAGTAAGAATAAACAAGGAAACAAGAGGGTGGGAACAAAGGTAAAAGGGAATCAAGGTCATATGGAAATGTTTTCCTTTGGCTTCTCTCTGTCCTAAGCTCCCACCCAGCCAGGCTGGAAGTGTAGGTATGCGATCACTGCTGATGGTAGCCTCACCCTCCAGGGCTTAGGAGATCCCTGTAGTCCCAGATACTTGGGAGGATGAGATCATCTGAGATAAGGGATGGGGCTTGATGCTGCCTTGTCTCAGGAGCTGCAATCACGAGGTCAGGGTGGATCACAAGGTTGGGAGTTCGAGATGGGCCTGGTGAACATGGGGAAACAGAGCCGGACCCTGTATCACCCAAGAAAAAAAAAAAAAGGAAAAAAACATAAAACCCATGCCTAGACCACAGCCCCACCCCTGCCCCATACCTTCTCACTACCCCAGCCACAGCCCCCACCACCCTACCCTAGACACCCACTGAAGCTCCCTCCCTCCATCCCTCAATCCCTCCCTCCCATTGGGTCCAAGGTACACCCTGGTAGGAGGCCAAAGAAACTTCCACTGTGTGCTTTTTGTCTTTCGCTTTATTTTTAAAATCATTTTCTTTTTACGAGAGATGCTCGTTTGAAATGAAAAATTTTACAGATTATGAAAATTAGTTCTGAGAACAGATTTTCCCTACACAGCTAAGTAGCAGCAGTTTCTGCCATATATCTCTTCAAAATAATAACAACAGTAATAATAATAATAAAGTTGAAATAGGCCATAAGTTTGTGACCAGCCTGAACAACTGAGCAACATGTGAAGGGGACCACAGGTTAAGAAAAAAAAGAAAAAAGCCAGGCAGCCCATGGCAGACACTGAGACAGAGACATCAGCCAGAACATGGATCAGAAAAGCCCTGTCAGTTCACATGCATGCCTCTCCCATAGAAATCCCACTGCAAAAGCCTTGTGAGGCCAAGGCAGTAGGATCACCAGGTCAAGCAATGAAGACCGTCGTGGTTCACATGGTGAAACCCTGTCTCTACTAAATATAGGAAAACTAGCTAGATGTGATGGCAGGTGTCTCATAGTCCCAACTACTGGGGAAGCTAAGGCAGAAGAATCACTTGAACCCAATAGGCAGGGGTTCCAGTGAGCCGAGATCCCGCCACTGCACTCCAGCATGGGAAACAAAGAGAGAGTCTCAGTTAAAAAAATAATAGTAATAATTAGGTACACACAGCCAATGCCAACGATTTCTACATAATGTTCAACCACCAGACATCAGACACAGCACACTCGTTGGAGATTGTACTACCAGAAAGAAAAGGCAGGATTGTGAGATGTGTTAGAAAATTGTGTTTGTTTGCAATTCCTGTACTCTCAACTATGCATCTGGACAGGAAACAAAAACTGGAAAGAATCAACAGAAGACAAATATGACCAGGCCATTCCATGTTCAAACCTGTCATTGCAGCAATCTGAAAGGTTGATGTGGGAGGATCACTGGAGCCCAAATGTTTGAGATCATCTCAAGATGTCAGAACACAGCGCCTCCATCTGTATAAATCATCATCATCATAATCATCATCATTATCATCATCATCATCAAAGTTGAAAAAGAGATATATGTGTCCAGAGGGTGGCCATAAAGGAAGACAACATGCCCATATGCCTACTCAAAGGGTGATAGGTAAGACAGGTAGACAGACAGATGATATTTAGGCTCACAGGCAGACAGGCAGATAAATATAGATTGAGTCAAGTGCTGTGACTCACGCCTGTAACAGCAGCAGTGTGAGAGGCCAAGGTGGGCACATCTCTTGAAAGCAGAAGTTCCAGACCAGGCTGGGCAATATGGTGGAGCCATAAACCCCATCTCACATACATATATACACACATACATGAAAAACAATGCAACAGTTAACTCCTGTGGTGGTGTGTTGCATGCATGTAGTCCCAGGTCGTTGGGATGGGAGGGACCAGAGCTGGGAGGGTGGCATGGTCCAAATCCTGAGGCTGGAATGATCCTGAGTGGCAGAGCGGGACCCTGCCACTAATGAGAGACAGAGAGAAAGAGAGAGAGAGAGAGAGAGAAATAAGAGCCTGCCTCTAAATAAATAAACGTGAGCCTGCACCCAAATAAGAAAATAAATAAATAAACAAATAACTGTGAGCCTGCTTCTCGATGAGAAAGTAAGTAAATAAATAAATAAATGTGAGCCCAACTGTAAATAAATAGATTAACATTTAGATAAATAAATAAACAAATAAACAGCTCTGCATGGTGGCTCATGCCTTTAATCCCCCAGCACTTTGGGACGCTGAGCCCGATAGATCACCTGAGGTCAGGATATTTAGACCAGCCTTTCTAAGCTGGTGAAAGAAACCCTGTCTCTATTTAAAAAAATAATAAGAAGAAGAAAATGAATAAGTAAATAAATGCAAGTCCATCTTCTTGCCTCTTAGGAAATGAATAAATAAATAAATGGGAGCCTCCGTCTAAGTAAATAAATGCAAGCCTTCCTCTAAATAATTATACAGATCGATAAGTAAATAAATAAATGCAAGCCTGCACCCAAATACATAAATATATAAATAAATGATTGGGACCCTGGGTCTAAACAAATAAATAAACAAATTCGAGCCTGCCTGTAAATAATTAGATTGATAGATAGATAAATACATAAATGCAAGCCTGCCTCCAAATATATAAATGAATAAATAAATAAATAAATGCGAGTCTGCCTCTAAATAAATCAATTAATAGATAGATAAATAAATTGATAAATAATAAATAAATAGCCCCACTTGGTAGTTCATACCTTTAATGCCATAGGCCGTTGGGAGCCTGAGCCCGGTATATCACCTGAGGTCAGAATATAGAGACCAGCATGGCCAAGATGGTGAAATGGCACAGGTCTGTATTTAAAAAAATAATAATAAGTGAATATATTAAAACATAAATAGATACAAGCCCGCCTGCCTGCCTCTAAGTAAATAAATAAATAAATACACGCAAACCTCCATCTAAGTAAATAAATGAAAGCTTACCTCTAAATAATTATACATAGATAAACAAATAAATAAATGCAAGCCTGCCCCCAAGTATATAAGTATAGAAATAAATGCTTGTGATCCTGCTTCTAAATAAATGAATGCAAACCTGCCTTTAAATAATTACATAGATAGATAAATACATAAACCCAAGACTGCCTCCAAATAAATGACTAACTAAATAAGTAAATAAGAGCTGAAAATAAGTTTGAAAGTTAATTTTAAATATGTATACTTACAGGCCGGGCGCGGTGGCTCAAGCCTGTAATCCCAGCACTTTGGGAGGCCGAGGCGGGTGGATCACGAGGTCAAGAGATCGAGACCATCCTGGTCAACATGGTGAAACCCCGTCTCTACTAAAAATACAAAACATTAGCTGGGCATGGTGGCGCGTGCCTGTAATCCCAGCGACTCAGGAGGCTGAGGCAGGAGAATTGCCTGAACCCAGGAGGCGGAGGTTGCGGTGAGCCGAGATCGCGCCATTGCACTCCAGCCTGGGTAACGAGAGCGAAACTCCGTCCCCCCCCCCAAAAAAAAAAATATGTATATTTACACACACATAGCGGTAGAACAATTATTCATTTTATCTCATGTAATACATGATTATTAATATTCACACAGATATTACTGCATATTATTTATAATTTATGAATGTGATTATTTTTAAATACAAACACCAGTGTGCAGAAAATAATATTGAAGAAAGGAAAGAAAAGGGCGACAGAGAGAGGCTCTGCGTGCCTCTAAATAAATCCGTAAATAGATACATATATATGTGCATACATAAATCAAACAAGCAAACCAAGAAACGATTAATATGACACATAGAAGTGAAAAGAAATGGTAAGAATAAACAGGCACATAAGAGGGCTGGAAGAAAGGTAAAAGATAATCAAGGTCACAATGAACTGTTTTCTCTCTCCCTCTCTCTCTCCTACGCTCCCACCCACCCAGGCTGGAAGAGCTGGTGTGCGATCACTGCTCAAGATGCCTCTACCTCCTGGGCTTAAGGGAAGGCTTAGTCTCAGCTACTTGGGAGGCTGAGACCACCTGATTCCAGGGAGTGTGGTAGACCCTGCCATGAGACATGAGTCCTGATCATGATGTCAGGTCGGATCACGAGGTCTTGAGTTTGAGACAGGCCTGTTGAACGTGGTGATACAGAGCAAGAATCTGTTGCAAAAGAAAACACACCAAAAAACAAAAAAGAAAACAAAAAACACACCCCTAGTCACTGGCCCTGCTGTAGCCCCCAGCCTTGCCCCCAGCCCCATCCCCACCCGCTGCCCCCACCCCCAACCCCACCAATCTACTGAAGCTCCCTGCCTCGCTCCGTCCCTCCCTCCCTCAGTCCCTCTCTCCCATTGGGTCCAAGGTACACCCTGGTAAAGGACCAAAGAGAAACTTCCAATGCATGGTTTTTGTCTTTCTCTTTATTTTTCAAATCCTTCACATTTTATAAGAGATGGTCATTTGAAGAGGAAATTTTCACGGATTATGGAAATTTATCCTAAAGGCAGATTTTCACTACACAGCTAAGGAGCAGTAGCTTCTGCCACATACCTCGTGAAAATAATAACAGCAGCAGCAACAACAATAATAAAAATAATAATAAAGTTGAAATAGGCAATAAGTTTGAGACCAGCCTGAGCAACTGAGCAACATGGGAAGGCAAGCCCAGGGTAAAAAAACACACACACACACACACACACAAAAGTCAGGCAGCCGATGGGGGACACTAAGCCAGAGACATCTGCCAGGACATGGATCAGGAAAGCCCCGTCAGTTTGCACACATACCTCTCCCATGGAAATCTCACCTCAAAAGCCGTGGGAGGATGAGGCAGAAGGATCCCGAGATGAAGGATCAAGAGATGAAGACCATCGTGGTTCAGATGGTGAAACACGGTCTCTACTAAATATAGGAAAATTAGCCAGGCGTGGTGGTGTGCACCTGTAGTCCCAGCTACTGGGGAGGCTGAGGAGGGTGAATCACTTGAACCCGGGATGCAAGGATTGCAGTAAGGTGAGATCCCACCACTATACTCCTGCCTGGGCAACAAAGAGAGAGTCTCTATGAAAAAAAAAAAAAAAAAAAAAAAAAAAAGATTATTAGGTACACACAGCCAACACCAACACTTTCTACACTTTTTACAACCACCAGACATCAGGCACACCACACTCGATGGGGCTTGTGCCACTAGAAAGAAAAGGCAGAGTGGTAAGATGTGTCTGAAATTTGTCTTTGTTTGCAATGCCTGTACTATCAACTATGAATCCGAACCAGAAACAAGGACTGGAATCAACACAAGACAAATAGGACCAGGTCATTCCCTGTTCACGCACATCATCATAGCAACCTGAAAGGTCAATGTGAAAGGATCGCTGGAGCCCAAAAGTTGGAGATCATCTCAAGATGTCAGACAACACCACCTTCACCTTTATAAATCATCATCATCATCATCATCGAAGTTTAAAAAGAAATATATGTGTCCAGAGCCTGGGCCAAAAAGCAAGACCACATGCCTAGTGAAAAGGTGATAGATAAGACAAATAGATAGACAGACAGGTAGACAATAGGCAGACAAGTACATATAGATTGAGTCAGGTGGAGTGACTCACACCTGTAACAGCAGTAGTGTCAGAGGCCAAGGCAGGCAGGTCTCTTGAGAGCAGGAGCTCTGGACCAGCCTGGACAACATGGTGGAACCCAAACCCCATCTCAAATACATATGTACATTAAAAACAATGCAATACTTAACTTCTGTGGTGGCATGGTGCATACGTGTAGTCCCAGGTAGTTGGGGCTGGAAGGACCAGAGCAGGGATGATGGCTTGGTCCAAAGCCTTGAGGCTGGAATGATTCTAGGTGGCAGAGAGAGACCCTGCCTCTAGTGAGAGACAGAGAGAGAGACAGAGAGACAGAGAGAGAGAGAAAATAAATGAAAGCATGGCTCTAAATAAGTAAATGAACATGAGCCTTTGCCCCAATAAATAAATAAATATATAAATGCAATCCTGCTTCTAAATAAGTAAATAAATAAATGAATAAATAAGGGTGCACCACTAATAAATTGATTAATAGATATATAAATAAATCAGTAAGTAAGTACCCTGGCATGGTGGCTCATGCCTTTAATCCCCCAGAACTTTGGGAGCCTGAGCCTGCTATATCACCTGAGGTCAGGACATCGAGACCAGCCTGGCCAAAATGGTGACAAAAACCCCATCTCTATTTAAAAAGATAATACTATGAAGAAAATAAATAAATAAATACAAGCTTGCCTGCCTGCCTCTAAGGAAATAAATAAATAAATAAATGTGAGTCTGCATCTAAGTAAATAAATGCAAGTCTGCCTCTAAATAATTATACAGATAGATAAGCAAATAAATAATGCAAGCCTGCCCCCAAGTACATAAGTATATAAATAAATACTTGTGATCCTTCTTCTAAATAAGTAAATGTGAACTTGCCTTTAAATAATTACATAGATAGATAAATATATAAACCCAAGCATGCCTCTAAATAAATAAATAAGTAAGTAAATAAATGAGAGCTGAAAATAAGATTGAAAGTTAAAGAAAAGAAATATATATTTACATACACATAGAGGTAAAACAATTATTCATTTTATCTCATATGTAATATATGATTATTAATATTTGCACATATATTACTGCATATTATTTATAATTTATGAATGAAATTATTTTTAAATACAAACAGCAGCAAGCAGAATATAAGATTGAAGAAAGAAAAGAAAAGGGCAACAGAGAGAGACCCTGCCCGCCTCTAAGTAAATCTATAAATAGATACATATGTACATACATACTTAAATTAAACAAGCAAACCAAGGAACCATCAATGTAACACATAGAAGTGAAAAGAAACCATATGAATAAACAAGCAAATAAGAGAGCGGGAACAAAGGTAAACGTAATCAAGGTCACAATGAACTGTTTTCTCTCTGCCTCTCTGTCTCCTAAGCTTCCACCCACCCTGGCTGGAAGTGCAGGTGTGCGATAACTGCTCACCTTAGCGTCTACCTCCTGGGCTTAGGAGAACCCTGTAGTCCCAGCTACTTCGGAGGATGAGATCACCTGAGTCAAGGGAGGGGACTGATGCTTCCCTGACTAGGGAGCCACGATCACCAGGTCAGGGCGGATCACGAGGTCCAGAGTTCCAGGCCGGCCTGGTGAACATGGTGAAACAGAGCCAGAGCCTGTCCCCCCCCCAAAAAAAACACCCCTAGACCCCAGCTCCTGCCCCGCCTCCACCCCTGCCCCAGCCCTGCTCCCGCACCCAGCCCTGGCACCCACACCCACCACATTCCCACCCACCCAATGAAGCTCCCTCCCTCCCTCACTCACTCCCTCCTTCCCTCCCATGGGGTCCAAGGCACACCCTGGTAAGAGTACAAAGAAACCTCCACTGTGTGCTTTCTGTCTTTCTCTATTTTTTAAATCATTTCCATCTCACAAGAGATGCTCCTTTGAAGAAGAAATTTTCATGGATTATGAAAATTTGTCCTAAGAACAGATTTTCACTACACAGCTAAGTAGCAGTAGCTTCTGCCACATACCTCGCTAAAATAATAACAGCAACAGCAACAAAAACAACAATAATAATAGTAATAAAGTTGAAATGGGCCATAAGTTTGAGACCAGCCTGAGCAAATAAGGAACATGGTAAGGCGAGCCCAGTAAAAAAACACACACATAAAAGTCAGGCAGCAGATGGGGGATGCTGAGCCAGAGACATCTGAATAGGACATGGATCTGGAAAGCCTGTCAGTTCACATGCATGACTCTCCCGTGGAAATCCCATGAAGAAAGCTTTTGGAGGCTGAGACAGAAGGATCACGAGGTCAAGAGATGAAGACAATCACGGTTCACATGGTGAAACATGTTCTCTACTAAATATAGGGAAATTACCTGGGCATGGTAATGGCTGCCTGTAGTCCCAGCTACTGGGTAGGCTGAGGAAGGAGAATGGCTTGAACCCAGGATGCGGGGGTTGCAATCAGCCGAGATCCCACCACTGCACTCCAGCCTGGGCAACAAAGACAGAGACACCATTAAAAAAACAAAATTAGGTACATAAAGCCAATGGCAATGCTTTGTACACTGTTTACAACCATCAGAGATCAGATGCACCACACTTGGTGGGGCTTGTGCCACTAGAAAGAAAAGTCAGGATTGTGACATGTGTCCGAAAATTGTATTTGTTTGCAATGCCCATACTATCAACTATACATCCTGTCTGGAAATAAGGACTGGAAAGTATCAACACAAAACAAATGTGACCAGGCCATTCCATGTTCACACATGTCATCACAGCAATGTGAAAGAATGATGTGGGAGGATCACTGGAGCCCAAAAGTTTGAGATCATCTTGAGATGTCAGAGGACAGAGCTCCATCTGTATAAATCATCATCATCATCATTATCATTATAATTATCAAGTTTGAAAAAAAATATATGTGTCCAGAGCTGGACCACAAAGTGAGGCCACATGCCGACTAAAAGGGTGATGGATAAGACAGACAGACAGACAGACAGACAGACAGACAAATGATAGGCAGGCCGGCAGGCAGGCAAATGTAGACTTAGTCAGGCTCAGTGACTCATGCCCATAACAGCAGCAGTGTCAGAGGCCAAGTCAGGCACATCTCTTGAAAGCAGGAGTTCTGGACCAGTCTGGGCAACATAGAGGAACCCCGAACCCCATCTCACATACATACATACATACATACATACAGGCATACGCCAAAAACAATTCAATAGTTAACCAATGTGTTGGCGTGCCACATGTGTGTAGTACAGGGTACTGGGGGTGGGAGGGACAGGAGGCCGGACCATGTCTGGGTCCAAAGCATTGAGGCTTGAATGATCCTGGGTGGTAGACTGAGACCCTGCCTGTAAAGAGAGACAGAGAGAGAGAGAGAGAGAGAGAGAAATGCGAGCCTGTGAGCCTGGCTCTTATAAAAAAATAAATGCGAGTCTGCCCCCCAATAAATGAATAAATAAATAAATGCAAGGCCCCTTCTAAATAAATCAGTTAATAAATAGATAAATAATTAAAAAAATAAATAGCTGGGCATTGTTCCTCAAGCCTATAATCCCTCAGCATTTTGGGAGGCTTAGGTGGGTAGATCACCTGAGGTAAGGACATGGAGACCAGCCTGGCCAACATGGTGAAAGAAACCCTGTCTTTATTTAAAAGAAACGATAATAAGAAGAAAACAAATAAATAAATAAATGCAAGCCCACCAGCCAGCCTCTAAGTAAATAAATAAATAGATGCTAGCCTGCCTCTAAATAATTAGAGATGAATAAATAAATAAAAGCAAGCCTGCCCCCAAATACATACATAAATAAATAAATGCCTGCAAAACTGTGTCTAAATAAATAAATAAATGCAAGCCTGCTCCCCAAATACATAAGTAAATAAATAAATACTTGCAAGATTGTGTCTAAATAAATAAATAAATGTGATCCTGCTTCTAAATATTAGATAGATAAATACATAGATAAATAAATAAATGCAAGCCTGCCTCCAAATAAATAAATAAATAAATAAATGCAAGGCTAAAATAAGTATGAAAGTTAATGAAAAAATATATATATTTAGGAGGGAGGATCCAAGATGGCTGTTTAGGAACAGCTCAGGATTGCAGCTCCCAGTGAAAGCACAGAGGGTGAGTGGACGCTGCATTTTTATTGTCCACAAACTAGGAAATTTCCAGGTGGAGAAGCTCCACAGGTCACCAGCGCGGCTGTTGCGGCCAGCGCGGCTGTACCTGCTGGCGCCGCTGCTTTGCCCCATGCGGCTGCTTTGTCAGTGCCCCAGAACAGTGGTTCTCCATACAAAATACACCGGTCTGGGTGCCCTTTTGGCTGGCGATTGGAGCCACAGGAAGTCGCCCATTCGTCTGTTTAAAAAGGGGACTGAGCAGGGAACCAGGACAGTAGATTCCAGGGCAAAAAAAAAAAAAGGCCACAAACCTCAGTGCCGCTGTTTAAGCCAGCACAGTGAGTGGCCGCAGGGGAAAACAAACAGACCCCAGCGCCTCCTCAACAGGCAGCTGGAACACAAACTGAAAAAAGGCTCTGAGGCAGGAAGCCAGGTGATCAGGCTCGGCTGGTCCCACCCCCACAAAACAACAGCAACCAGAAACTCTGGATTGAGAGTTTCACATCAAGCGCAGCTGAACCCGGGACGGTCCAGCTCTGTGGTGGAGGGCCGTCCACCTTTACTGAGGCAGCCCGCCACAACGGAGGTAGTCGGCCAATGCTGAGGCAGCCCGCCATTGCCAAGGCAACCCGGCACAGCAGAGAGACTCCACCTCAACAGAGGCGGGCCACCATTGCCAAAGCAGTTCTAACTACACCCATATCAACAGGACTGCAGGGAAGTTCACCAGGCAGCTGTGTGGAGCCCACAGCAGCTCAGCAAAGCCTCTACAGTCCAACTAGGCTGCCTCCTTGCCGGGCAGCGCAGGTCTGAAGGAAAAAAACAAGAAGGCAGCAGCATAATGGAAACTCATAAATAAAGCTCTAAATCTCAGGGACAGAGCACCTGGGAACAAACAGCAGTTATGAGTTATACTGCAGCAGACTTAAATGTACCTGCCTAGCAGCTCTGAATGAACAACAGAGCTCACAGCTCACCATTTGAGCTCCTATAAAGAAGAGACCGTCTCCTCAAGCAGCTCCCTGACATATATATATCCAAAGAGACACCTCATAAAGGAGAGATCAGATTGACACCAGGCGGGTATCCTTCTGGGACAAAGATAGCAGAAGAAGAAAACAGTTAACAACCCTTACTGTTCAGCCGCTGCTGCAGGTGAACCCCTGGCAAGCAGGGCCTGGAGGGAACCTCAGCAGACCTACAGCAGAGGGTCCAGACTGTCAGAAGGAAAACCAAGAAACAGAAATAACCTCATCATCAACAAACAGAACGTCAATCTGAAAGATTTAGACCCAATCTGAAAGCCAGCAACTACAAAGTTGACAGGTGGATAAATCCTTAAAGATGGGAAGAAACCAGTGCAATAAGGATGAAAACACCCAAAACAAGAACTCCTCTCCTCCTACAAGGGATCACAACTCCTCACCAGCAAGGGAACAAGGTTGGAGGGAGAACGAGTGTGATGAAATGACAGAATCAGACTTCAGAAGGTGGGTAGTAAGAAACTTCTGTAAACTTAAAGAACATGCTCTAACCCAATGCAAAGAAACTAAGAACCTTGAAAAAAGATGACGAAATGCTAATGAGAATGGACAAAATAGAAAGGAATATAAGTGAATTGATGGAGCTGCAAAACGCAACACGAGAACTTCGTGAAGCATGCACAAGTATCAACAGCCGAATTGACCAAGCAGAAGAAAGGATATCAGAAGTTGAAGATCAACTCAATGAAATAAAATGGGAAGGCAAGACTGGAGAAAAAAGGGTAAAAAGGAATGAACAAAACCTCCAAGAATGTGGGACTATGTGAAAAGACCTAATCTACGTTTGATAGGCATACCTGAATGCGATGAAGAGAATGAATCCAAGCTGGAAAATACTCTTCAGGATATTATCCAGGAAAACTTCCCCAACCTAGCAAGGCAGGCAAACATTCAAGTGCAGGAAATACAGAGAACACCACAAAGATATTCGTCAAGAAGACCAACCCCAAGGCTCATAATCATCAGATTCACCGGGGTTGAAATGAAGGAGAAAATACTAAGGGCAGCCAGAGAGAAAGGTCGGGTTACCCACAAAGGGAAGCCCAACAGACTCACAGCAGATCTCTCAGCAGAAACCCTACAAGCCAGAAGAGAGTAGGGGCCAATATTCAACATGCTTAAAGAAAACAACTTTTAACCCAGAATCTCCTATCCAGCCAAACTAAGCTTCATAAGTGAAGGAAAAATAAAATCCTTTGGGAACATGCAAGTAATCAGAGATTTCGTCACCACCATGACAGCTCTACAAGAGCTCCTGAAAGAGGCTCTACACATATAAAGGAACAACAAGTACCAGCTCAACTAAAGGGCAAAACACCGAGCTAGCACCAAAATGGCAGTATCAAATTCGCACATAACAATATTAACCCTAAATGTAAATGGACTAAATGCCCCAATCAAAAGACACACACTGGCAAATTGGATAAAAAGCCAAAACCCATCGGTGTTCTGTATCCAGGAAACCCATCTCACATGCAAGGATACACAAAGGCTCAAAATAAAGGGACGGAGGAAGTTTTACCAAGAAAATGGAGAGCAAAAAAAAGCAGGAGTTGCAATTCTCGTCTCTGATAAATTAGACTTTAAAGCAACAAAGATCATAAGAGACAAAGAGGGACATTACATAATAGTAAAAGGATCAATACAACAAGAAGAGCTAACGATCCTAAATATATACGCACCCAATACAGGAGCACCCAGATACATAAGGCAAGTTCTTAATGACTTACAAAGAGACTTAGACTCCCACACAATAATAGTGGGAGACTTTAACACCCCATTGTCAATATTAGACAGATCAACCAGACAGAAAATTAACAAGGATATCCAGGACTTGAACTTAGACCTGGACCAAGCAAACCTAATAGACATTTACAGAACTCTCCACCCCAAATCCACAGGATATACATTCTTCTCAGCACCACGTCACACCTACTCTAAAATTGACCACATAACTGGGAGTAAATCACTCCTCAGCAAATGCAAAAGAACGGAAATTGTAACAAACAGTCTCACAGACCAGAGAGCAATCAAGTTAGAACTGAGAATTCAAAAACTAAACCAGAACCGCACAGCTTCATGGAAACTGAACAACTTGCTCTTGAATGTTGAATGGATAAACAATTAAATGAACACAGAAATAAAGATGTTCTTCAAAACCAACGAGAATGAAGACACAACATACTAGAATCTATGGGACACATTTAAAGCAGTCTCTAGAGGAAAATATATAGCAATAAGTGCCCACATGAGAAGCAAGGAGAGATCAAAAATTGACACCCTATCATCAAAACTGAAAAAGCTAGAGGAGTAAGATCAAAAAACCTCAAAGTCTAGCAGAAGACAAGAAATAGCTAAGATCAGAGCAGAACTGAAGGAGATAGTGACACAAAAAACCCTACAAAAAATCAATATATCCAGGAGCTGGTTTTTTGAAAAGATCAACAAAATAGACAGACCACTAGCCAGATTCATAAAAAAGAAAAGAGAGAATAACCAAATTGATGCAATAAAAAATGATAAAGGGGATATCACCACAGATTCCACAGAAATTCAAACCATCATCAGAGATTATTACAAACAACTCTATGCACATAAACTAATAAACCTGGAAGAAATTGATAAATTCCTGCCTCCTCCCAAACCAGGAAGAAGCCGAAAACCTGAACAGACCCATAGCAAGGTCTGAAGTTGAAGCAGCAATTAAGAGCTTACCACCCAAAAAAAGCCCAGGTCCAGACAGGTTCACAGCCGAATTCTACCAGACATACAAAGAGGAGCTGGCACCATTCCTTCTGAAACTAGTCCAAACAATACAAAAAGAAGGAATTCTTCCCAAATCATTTTATGACACCAACATCATCCTGATTCCAAAACCCGGCAGAGACTCAACAAGAAAAGAAAACTACAGGCCAATATCCATGATGAACATAGATGCAAAAATCTTCAATAAAATATGGACAAGCCGATTGCAACAGCACATCAAAAAGCTTATCCACCATGATCAAGTAGGCTTCATCCCAGGGATGCAAGGCTGGTTCAACATACGCAAGTCTATAAACGTAATTCACCACATAAACAGAACAAAAGACAAAAAACCCATGATTATCTCAATTGATGCAGAGAAGGCCTTTGACAACATTCAACAGCCCTTTATGCTAAAAACCCTCAATAAGCTAGGTATTGATGGAAAGCATCTCAAAATAATAAAGCTATTTATGACAAACCAACAGCCAATATCATACTGAATGCTTAAAAACTGGAAGCATTCCCCTTGAAATGTGGCACCAGACAAGGATGCCCTCTCTCACCACTGCTACTCAATATAGCATTAGAAGTTCTAGCCAGAGCAATCAGGCAAGAAAAAGAAATAAAGGGCATTCAAATAGGAAAGGAGGAAGCCAAATTGTCTCTATTTGCAGACGACATGATTGTATATCTAGAAGATTCCATCGTCTCAGCCCCAAATCTCCTGAAACTGATAAGCAAGTTCAGCAAAGTCGCAGGATACAAAAATCAATGTACAAAAATCACATGCATTCCTATACACCAATAACAGACTTAAAGAGAGCCAAATCAAGAACAATCTTCTGTTCACAATTGCCACAAAGAGAATAAAATACCTAGGAATACAACTAACAAGGAATGTAAAGGACCTCTTCAAGGAGAACTACAAGCCACTGCTCAACGCAATAAGAGAGGACACAAACAGATGGAGAAACATTCCATGTTCATGGTTAGGAAGAATCAATATCGTGAAAATGGCCATACTGCCCAAAGTAATTTACAGATTCAATGCTATCCCCATCAAGCTACCAACGACCTTCTTCGCAGAACTGGAAAAAACCACCTTAAACTTCATATGGAACCAAAAGAGATCCCACATATCCAAGTCAATTCTAAGCAAAAAGAACAAAGCGGGAGGCATCACACTACTGGACTTCAAACTATACTACAAGGCTACAGTAATCAAAACAGCATGGTACTGGTACCAAAACAGAGATATAGACCAATGGAACAGAACAGAGGTCTCGGAGGCAACACAACGTATCTACAACCATCTGATCTTTGACAAACCAGACAAAAACAAGCAATGGAGAAAGGGTTCCCCATTCAATAAATGGTGTTGGGAAAGCTGGCTAGCCATGTGCAGAAAGCAGACACTAGACCCCTTCCTGACACCTTACACTAAAATTAACTCCAGATGGATTAAAGACTTAAACATAAGACCTAACACCATAAAAACCCTAGAAGAAAATCTAGGCAAAATCATTCAGGACGTAGGTGTAGGCAAGGACTTCATGACCAAAACACCAAAAGCATTGACAACAAAAGCCAAAATAGACAAATGGGACCTAATCAAACTCCACAGCTTCTGCACAGCAAAAGAAACAGTCATCGGAGTGAATCTGCAACCAACAGAATGGGAAAAATTTTTGCAGTCTACCCATCTGACAAAGGGCTGATATCCAGAATTTACAAAGAACTAAAACAGATTTACAAGAAAAAAACTTACAAGCCCATTCAAATGTGGGCAAAGGATATGAACAGGCACTTTACAAAAGAAGACATACATGAGGCCAACAAACATATGAAAAAATGCTCATCATCACTGGTCATCAGAGAAATGCAAATCAAAACAACATTGAGATACCATCTCATGCCAGTTAGAATGGCGATCATTAAAAATTCTGGAAACAATAGATGCTGGAGAGGATGTGGAGAAATGGGAACACTTTTGCACTGTTGGTGGGAGTGTGAATTAGTTCAACCATTGTGGAAGACAGTGTGGTAATTCCTAAGGACCTAGAAATAGAAATTCCATTTGACCCAGCAATCCCATTACTGGGTATATATCCAAAGGATTACAAATCGTTCTACTATAAGGACACGTGCACACGAATGTTCATTGCAGCACTGTTTACAATAGCAAAGACCTGGAACCAACCCAAATGCCCATCGATGATAGACTGGATAGGGAAAATGTGGCACATATACACCATGGAATATTATGAAGCCAACAAAAACGATGGGTTTGGATCTTTTGTAGGGACATGGATGAACCTGGAAACCATCATTCTCAGCAAACTGACAGAAGAGCAGAAGATCAAACACTGCATGTTCTCACTCATAGGCGGGTGTTGAACAATGAGAACACATGGGCACAGGGAGCGGAGCACTACACACTGGGGTCAGTTGGGGGGAAATAGGGGAGGGACGGTGGGGGGTGGGGAGCTGGGGAGAGATAGCAAGGGGAGAAATGCCAGATGTAGATGATGGGGAGGAAGGCAGCAAATCACACTGCCACGTGTGTACCTATGCAACAATTTTGCATGTTCTTCACGTGTACCCCAAAACCTAAAGTGCAGTAAAATAAATAAATGGGGAAAAAAAAAGAAATATATATTTACACACAGGTAGATGTAGAACAATTATTCCTTGTATTTCATATGTAATATATGATTATTACTTGCACATATATTATTGCATATTATTTATAGTTTATGAATGTGATTATTTATATATACAAACACCAGCATGCAGAAAATAAGATTGAAGAAAGAAAAAGGCGACAGAGACCCTGCCTGCCTCTAAATAAATCCATAAATACATACATACATACATACATAAATTAAACAAGCAAACCATGAAACGATCAATGTAACACATGGAAGTGAAAAGAAACGGTAAGAAGAAACAAGCAAATAAGAGGGTGGGAACAAAGGTGAAAGGTAAGGTAATCAAGGTCACAATAAACTATTTTCTCTCTGCTTCTCTCTCTCCTACACCCCCACCCACCCAGGCTGTAAGGGCAGGTGTTTAATCCCTGCTCAAGGTATCCTCTACCTCCCAGGCTTAAGAGAACCCTGTAGTCCCAGCTACTTGGGAGGTTGAGATCACCTGATTCCAGGGAAGGGTGTCGACGCTGCCATGAGCTGTAAGCTGAGATCAGGAGGTCAGGGAAGATAAGGTTGGGAGTTCTTGTGAACATGGTGAAACAGAGCCAGATCCTACCTCAAATAAAAAGAAAAAAAAAAAACGAAACAAAAAACACACCCACAGCACCTGGCCTCGCCCCCGCCCCTAACCCTACCCCCAACCCCACCTACCCGCTGAAACAATTATCACTGTGGCTTTGTGTTTGCATCAGGTAATTTTAATTTTCTTCTGTATACTTTTCTATGGCTTCTGAACTTTCTAAAATTATTATACTATGACTATAGTCAGGAAAAAGTGTTATTAAAAGGACCTTTGTAGTCTTTCCCCAGGGCTTCTGGTGTGCGGGACAGGTTTCCTTAGCCTGGCTGTTTTTGCTGCATGTGTTCCCAAATGAAGATGGGCAGAGCTGGTCAAGGCCCACTTGGGGTCCACCTCCTGGGTCCCATAGCCACCTTAGGAGGCAGATGGCACCTGATCCGTGCAGTTCTGCATTCACATCCTGCACGCCTGTTGCTTGGGCCACAGGTAATCATTGCATGGGTGGGAAAGAAAGACCTGGCACTGCTACTGCATTGTCACTACAAGATGGTGCAGAGTGGGGCCAGATGGGCCTGGAGAAGCCCTTACCTTAGGCGCATCTGTGGCCTGAGAAAGGGGGCAACGGTTGTGCTTCAGGCAGTCGGTGCCAACACCAGGACAGCCCGATGCATGGCAAGCACTCTGATGTCATTAAAAACAAAGAAAGCCTGAAAGAGCCCTGCATGCACTCAAACCAGCGTCTCACAGTCCTCGCCCAGGAATCCCACAGTGCCTCCCAGTGGACACATCCTTACCTGACCAATGCTGCCACATGCACCCTCCCACCTCTCTCTCCCACTCCTCCTCCCTCCTCTCCTTCTACCTCTCCCCGCTTTCCTCTCTCAGACCCACTGGACTGCAGCCACACCCAGCCAGATGCTGTGCCCCATGGAGACCAGGTACCACTGTTGGCTGCTACCGTGACGACAAGCTCTAAAGCAGCAGTCCCCAGCCTTTTTGGCACTGGGGAGAGACTGGTTTCATGGAAGACAATTTTTTCAACGAGATTGGTGGGAGATGGTTTCAGAATAAAATTGTTCCACCTCTGATCATCAGACATTGGATTCTTGTAAGGAGCACACCACCTGGATCCCTCCCGTGCACCGTTCATGATAGGGGTGTGCTCTGGTGAGAATGAACTGCCCTGCTGATCTGACATGAGGCAGAGTTCAGGTGGTAAAGCTCGTCTACCGCTCACCTGATGTGAGGCCCGTTTCTAACAGGCCACAGACTTGTACCAGTCTGACGCCCAGGGGATGGGGACCCTGCTCTAAAGAATGGGTTTGGGGGACAACCTCTGAAGCACCACCCCTCCTCCTTTAGAGAAGAGAAGGATGGTTTTATCCTCAGTGTGCTTCATTTTCATGGGACTTCTGGCTGGAGGTGGAACTAGTGACTTTTCAAGACCATCCATCCCTGACATGGGTGGCTCAGAGGAACCTCCCGAAGGACCCAGTGCCCTTCCACAGAGGAAGGAAGAGCCCTGGGAAATGAATGCGCTAGGGAGGAGCTGAGGATGCCGCCATGGCCAGAAGGGAAGGAGGGAGCCAGGAAGAAGATGCCACCCAGGATAGCAGAGATCTCAGAAAATAGACGCAAATCCAGTGTTTGCTTGATTGATTTTTAACAAATTTGTAAAATCAAATGTGTTTTCTAGTTTTTGACTCATGCAGGGCTCCAGCCAGAAAAACCTTCTTATCAGCCAGAGGGCACACCTCCTTGCCCACCAACCTGCCCCCCTCCTGCACTAATGGCACAGGCAGGAAAGGAAGGTCTTGAAGAGATATTTGTACACAAGAGATAGTGCACTACTCATAACAGCCAAGAGGTGGCGGCAACACAAGTGTCCATCGATGGATGAAAGGATGAATAATAGAATGTGTGTGTGCAGACAGTGGAACATCACTCAGTCTTCAAAAGGAGGAAATTCTGGGCCAGGTGCAGTGGCCACGCCTATTATCTCAGTGCTTTGGAGGCTAAGGTGGGAGGATTGAAACCTAGCAAGACCCTCTCTCCAAAAATAAAATAAAATGTTAGCCAAGCATGGTGGTGTTGCAGTGAGCCATGATCCTACCATTGTACTCCAGCCTTAGTGACAGAGTTAGAACTTTTCTCAAAAAAAAAAGGGGGGAAAGCAATTCTGACACATGTTACAACAGGGATGAACCCTGAGGTCATTATGCTCAGTGAAATAAACCAATCACAGAAAGAAATACAAATACTGCATAGTTCCACTTACATGAGGTACCTAGAGGAGTCAAATCCATGGAGACAGAAAATAGAATGGTGGGTGCTAGGGGCGATGGGAGGAGAATGGGGATGGGGAATAAGTGCTTCATGGGGACAGAATTTCTAGTGGGAGGATAAAGAGACCTGGAGCTGGATGGGTGAGATGACTACACAATCATGTGGCTGTGCTTAGTGCCACTAAATTGTTCAAATGGTCAATTTTGTGACCTACATATTTTACCACAGTGTAAATAATTATTTTTACTATTCTTTAAATTCTGGGCTATATGTGCAGATCTTACAGGTTTGTTACATAGGCATACACATGCCATGGTGGTTTGCTGCATCCATCCTCCCGTCATCTACATTAGGTATTTCTCTTAATGTTATTTCTCCCCAAAACCCCTACCCCTGCTCTCCCTCCCCTAGCCCTCCCAACCCCCAACAGGCCCCAGTGTGTGATGCTTCCCTCCCTGTATCCATGTGTTCTCATTGTTCAACACCCACCAATTTTCTTAAGTAAAAAATGGTAAGTAAATGTGTGTCATTTTTCCGAGGTGAAATGGGCAGCACCATGCATGTCAGGTTATGGGAGAGCTGGGGTGACAACAGGGGACTGGCTACAGATGGTAACTCTCTTTGAGCTCTTTGATGGGGCACCCATGTTGGCGCTGAGGAGCTGAGTCACAAGGCGTCTCCATTGCACCTGTGGGAGTTTAACTCACAGAGGTGCCGGTGCCCCCAGAGGGTGGCCAGCGCCACTGAAACACTTTATTATTCATACTTCCAGAGAGGAGGGTCACTGTCGCGCCATCCACAAGGCCACAGGCAGTGACTCAGGTTGGGTGGGGAAGCAGAAAGGAGCCAAGGAAAGCTGAGACAGGAGCCTTTCAAGGTGGGGCAGAGGAACAGCTCAGGTCTGGCTGGTCTGAATAACACAAGCCGTCCAGACTATAGCACTATCCCTAGTGCCTGCTGCCTGGCCCTGGGTGATTGAGGGCCCAGGAAATAGTGGCTTGGTTGTGAGAGTTAGATAGAGGGGTTGTTTGGAATATGGACTTGGGACTGATTGTTCTACATGTGAGCAAACAGGCTCCTAGGAAGTTGTTTATTACCTCTAGGATTTAGCTGTCTCTGGGAGGGACAGTCTTCCCAGTCAGCCTGACCTCCCAGATATCAAAACATCATAACATATAAACAGCATGATTAGGCCAGGTGCAGTGGCTCATGTCTGTAATTCCAGCACTCTTTGAGGCCGAGATGGGAGGTTTCCTTGAGGCTAGGAGTTCGAGACCAGCCTGGGCAACAAACTGAGACCTCATTTCTACTAAAAAAAAAATGATCTGGGTTTTGTTGTACACACCTATAGTCCCACCTACTCTGGAAGCTGAATCAGAAGAAACACTGAGCCCAGGACCCTGAGGCTGCAGGGAGCTGCATCACACCTTTGCACCCCAGCCTGTGGCAGAGTGAGACCCTGCCTCAAAAAGAAAAAACAGCATAATTAGTGCACACTGGCTACCAGGACACAGCATCTGTCTGAGGACCCTGGGAGTACCCAGGAAGTGTTTCCAAACCCTTCAGTGTGACGTGTGAACAATAACTTGAAAACCTTCACTGGCAGGCCTTTGTGCAGACACATGCTCTCTGATGTCCGTTGAAGCGGTCCTGTGCAGACAAGCCCTGTCCGCTTGACTCAGACCCCTTGCTTCAGCTTTCTGAGCCTCGAGACCTAAATCCATGTGCCTCACCTTTTCATTCTTTTCCCAGTTAACAGAATTCTGTTCACTGCCTCTGTAAACCTTGCACACCCCCAGCCCTGCCCTGCCTTGCACCCCATTTGCATCTTCCAGCTTCCTGGAGGCCTAGGGTCTCGCAGCACCTCCTCCCACGCATTTCACTAAGGAGAGACTTGCTGAGTTGCGGGCTCCTGGAGAGCCCCCTGCAGGGAGAGAAAACTCTGGAGCTCACCAAGGTCCTGGGCAGCCTCCTGGTTGAGTGTGAGGTCTGCTCTGAGCTGGGAAAGTCTTGGTCAGCATGGCAAGCTCGGTAGGAACTATTCTGTGCCTGAGACTCCTACATTAGGGCTCCTTGAGAATCACAAGGTCATCCCCTGACACGTTTACGTTGACAAGGAATAACTGCAAAGGGAAGAGGTTAGAGAAAGGCCTACAAGAAGTGTCATGTCATCTTCCCATGTTCAAGAGCAGGCACCTTAGGTTCTGCTAATTCATGGAGGAAGGAGCCCGAGACCCAGCCCATGTAGGACACTGGTCCAGATGTCCCTGCCTGAGTGTCAGAGTGAACACTGGCACACTGCAGCTCCTGGCCACTGCCCATGGCTCCCGCTTGCTGCCTCAGACTCCTCCTGACTATCCAAGTCTCCTGCTCACTGCTTGGGACACTTGCTCACTGACTGGGGCTCCTCCTCACTGCCTAGGGCTCATGGCCACTGCCTGGTCTCCTGACCATTACCTAGGGCTCCTGGCCACTGCCTGGGGCTCTTCTTCCTCACTGCCTGGGGCTCCTGACCTCTGCCTGGGGGTCCCACTCACTGCCTAGGGCTCTTCCTCCTCACAGCCGAGGCTCCTGCTCACTGCCTAGAGCCACCACTCAGGACTCCTACTCACTGCCTGTGACTCTTGGCCTCTCCTGGGGCTTGTGACCACCACCCAAGGCTCATAGCCACCATCATCTGGGGCTTCTACTCACTTCCTGGGGCTCTTGGCCACTACCTGAGGTTCCTGGTCACTCCCTGGGAGTCCTGCTCACAGCCCGGTCCTCCTGACCACTGCTTGGGGTTCTTGCTCACTGCTTGGGGCTCCTGCTCACTGCACAGGGCTCCTAACCACTGTCTGGGGCTCCTGGTCACTGCCCCGGGCTCCTTTTTGTGCCTCCTAGAAGAGCAAAGCCATTGTTTTTATTACAAAGTCAATTCATTTTAGTCACAGAGGTTCCCATTTTTTTAGAACTTTCTCCTGGGTGCAGACATAGTGCTCTCCCTTCTCTGCCGTCCCTCAGGTCCTTCCCCGCATGTGATCCACTAGCATGGCTGAGGGTGCTCAGGATTTGGAGCTAAGTGAAATGCACCCCCTGCTCTTGAGGTGCTGAACATGGCAAATAATCTCCCCCCAGCCCAGGGGTCAGATGCTGCATGTGCAGACAGACATAGCACACAGCTGTTGGACCCAAGACAGGGCCATGGATGAGGCCTGGGAGAGAGGAGGGAGTGCAGCCTGGCCCTCTGGCCTCACAATCTCAATTCTGTTCAGGGGCCCTCTGCCTAGCACAGCTCAGGGTGTCAGGCTGAATCCAGTTTGGGTCACCCCATCCCCTGCCAGTCACTGCTGAGGGCACAGTTCTGTGATTCAGTCCTGTGCAAGGCACAGGGAAGTCTAGCACGGGGCTTCTAGAATGCACACTCCATTTAAAAAGTGAGCCATGGGAAGAGACAGTCTCTACTTCTTAAGACACTATCACATCTGGTGTGAATACTGGAATGGCAGCTGAGGGAAGCCAGCTGAGGATGGCAGAGCAGAGACAGGAAGATATCGTGTCCCTTGATGTCATCATGGGTACAAGGAGTCAGGGCCTCCCACACTGGGCTTACCGAATGTGAGGCCTAAATGCCCTTGCTGTGTGAGCTGGGGGTGGGTGGGGCTGAGGTCCTTCTTGTTGCCCTGGCAACCAAGCCTACACAGCACACCTGAGAAACATTCCTTGAGACCAGGTCACAGTTTGTGCAGGAATGTGGCTAAAAATGGAAGCATGAAGCATGCAAGGTGGGATCCAGAAAGACCTGGGATCATGCCCTTTGGGAATCATAATACCGAGAGGCCTGAGCATTGTCTCAGGTGGGAGGACCCTTAGAGCTCTGGCACTGTGGGGTCTGAGGTCAGAGAGAAGAAACAGGATACAGGAACTGAAGGTGACCTGGAACTTCCTGGATGTGCTTGGACACAGGAACGGGAGGTCAGAGCCCAGGGCATCATTCTAAGGCTGAGACTTGAGTTGGTTTGTAGGTGAAAGAGATTTCAGCTGCGAGAGATGAGGCAAGGGAGGGCGGTGTCTGTGGGATGAAGCTCATGGGCAGAGAGACTGGCTTGGGTGCTCCTTCACTGGAAGCTGCCAGAGGGATCCAGTGAAGAAGGAAAGAAGCTTGTCTTTCATTCTTTCCTGGGTGTCTGCATGTGCCAAACCGTGTTCTAGAGGAAGGCTCAGGAAGCATTTTCTGTGCAGTGCCAGAGAGTATATATTTCAGACCTTGCAGGAGGGGAGGCAAAACTGGAGATTCAATGTAGGTACTTATATCACAAGAGAGAAACAAATTTCCACAAAAATTTTATTGACCAAATTCAAATGTAATAACAGTACAGTTTTTCATAATATAGGTCTACTAATGAGAAGAGTGGAATTTTTTTTAATTAGATTATTTAAATCATGGTCAAATACACATAACATTCACCACTCTGACCATTTCTAAGTGTGCAGTTCAGGGGCAGTAAGTGTGTTCACATTCAACCCTCCCCACCACCCACCTCCAGAGCTTTAGCATCGTGTAAAACTGAGACTGTCTCATTAGATTCCAGTGCTCCATCCCTGCCTCCTCAGCCCCTGGCAACCACCATTCTGCTTCCTGTCTCTATCAGTCTGACTCCACAAGGCACCTCATATAAATTGAATCATACAGTACTTGGTTTTTTTGTGTGTGTTATTGTTTTATCTCACTGAGTACAGTGGCCACAGGGTTCATCAATGTTATGGCATGTATCAGGATTCCTTTCCTTTTTGGGGTTGGATATTTCGGTGTATGTATAGACCACATTTTGTTTATCTATTCGTCTGTTGACAGGCACTTCCATTGCTCCACTCCAAGCAATCCAAGTCAGGCTGGCTGTTGTGAATGATGCTGCTGTAAACACGGGTATGCAGGTATGTCCTAGAGACCTTGCTTTTCAAGCCTTTCAGGTATACTCACAAGTGAAATTGCTGGATCATGTGGTTATTCTAGTTTTATTTATTTTTTGGGGGGAACAGGGTCTTGCTGTCATCCAGGCTGGAGTGCAGTGGTACAGTTGTGGCTCACTGAAAAACCGAATCCCTTGGCTCAAGTGATCCTGTTGCCTCAGCCTCCTGAGTAGCCAGGACCACAGGTGCACATCACCCTGTCTAGCTAATTTGGTTTTCCTTTTGTAGAGACAGGGTGTCACTATGTTGTCCAGGCTGGTCTTGAATTCATGGCGTCAAGTGATCCTTCCACCTCAACCTCCCAAAGTGATAGGATTACAAGTGTGAGCCGCTGTGCCTGGCCCTATTTTTAATTTTTTGAGGAATCCCCATACTGTTATCCATGGTGGCTGTACCATTTCACATTCCCATGAACAGTGCACAGGATTCTAATTTCCCACAACCTCACCAGCACCTGTGATCCTTGAAATTCTTTTTTTGTGTACAGGAGAAATTTTTGCTTAATCAAGATTCAAAATTACTGCTCCCTGTCATCAAGTTGAAATGTTCTTCTGTTAGTGCTGGCCTGTAGTGAGATTTTATGTGTTCTCTTTTCTTCATGACTTAAAGATTTTCTCTCTTTTCACCTTCTATTTCTCCTAGGCCCTTGTCTGTTTATTTACTCCTGTCTTTCTTCTGGTTTAATATTCATCTCTGAAATGATATCTAAATGTTCATTACAACCCTTCCCTAAACTCTTGCCATTCATTCTGGATTTTTAAAAGTTTTAAGTTCAGAGAAATGTATGTGTGTTATCATGTGTCTTGTATCAGTTTCTTACTTAAAATTTGTTTGGACATGATTAGGGCATATTTTTCATCCACTTTGTAGACAAGTCTTTCCAGCATGATTTACACTATTCATTCTATTTTCTTTTTTCTTATAACACATTTATAATGCTTTGCATAGGATTTGACCTTGAAATTTCTATTCCTAAACTTCCAGGCAGTTACCCCCTCTTTGCAGCCTGCCAGCATCCACTGGCCCCCTCTCCTGCATCCTCATTCAGCTCTGCTTGGTGTTATCTTCACTCCCCCCCCACCACTGCCATGCCCTTTCCTCCCCCCAGGCTCCCCCAGAAACACCCCCACCATAGATGCCAAAACCTCACAGATTTGCCGCAGGCCACCACCTCCATCACTGGGGGCAGGGCTTTGGTTTCACTACCTGGGTCCTGGTTGCTCCCTCTATTTTTATAGAGAATTCAGGAGAAATCAAAATCAAAACCTTCCTCACCCCAGACACCTTGTCAGAAGTTCTTGCTTTCAAAATGCTGTGCCCCTCCCCTGGGAATCCCAGGGCTTAGGTTGTTAGGCTTTGGGATTGCCTGCGTTCCTGGGCCTGCAGTGGATCCTCTTGCCCTGGGTTTCCTGGGCTAGGATGGTTATGCACCTGGCGCCACTGCCTGAGGCTGCATGCAGAAAGCACTGGACATTTGGAAGCTGGCAAGAGACACTAAGTCTTGCTCACCACTGCCATTCAGTTGGATTTATCTATGAATACTGGCTTTTGAAGGACATAATCCATGTGTGTGTGTTCGTCATGACAAGTACCACAGGATGAGTGGCTTAAACAACAGAAACCTATCCCTTGTAATCCTGGAGCCTGGAAGTTTGAGATCAAGGCATGGGCGGGGTTGCTTTTTCTCAGGCCACTCTCCATGGCTTGTCAAAGGTCGTCCTTTCCCTCTGTTCTCACAGGGTCTTTCCTTTTCCTCTGCGCATGTCTGGGTCCTAATCTCTTCTCATTCTTTGAGGCAGGGTTTTGCTCTGTCACCCAGGCTGCAGCACAGTGACATGATCATAGCTCACTGCAGGGCTCAAGTGATCCTCCCACCTCAGCCTCCCAAGTAGCTGGGACTATAGGCATAGTCCTAGGCTAAGTTTTGAATTTTTTGCAGAGACAGGGTCTTGCTATATTGCCCAGGCTGGTCTTGAATTCCTGGGAACAAGTGATCCTCCTACCTCAGCCTTCTGAGTAGCTGTGACTACAGGTACACAACGTCACACGCAGTTAATTTTCTTTTTTTGGTGGAAATGGGATCTCATTATGTTGTCCAGTCTTGTCTCAAAGTCCTGGGCTCAAGCGATCCTCCCACTTTGGCCTCCCAAAGCACTGGGATTACAAGACTAATCTTTTATTCTTATAAGAGCACCTGCCATGACTTCTGCTGTTTGCTGCCAAGACATGGGCCTGGTGGGCCATAGGGATGACATTACTGTCATTGTCCTCTCCCTCTGTCTTGGGAGTTGAGATGTCAGGACTCAGCTCTCCAGAGATGGTAAACTACCATAACCTACTTTGCCTACTGGACAGTGAGGAGATCATAGCCCTGTGCAACTCACCAACCACCTGGTGCAGCCGGAAGACCACCAATGTAAAGGCATACCTGTCCCATGGACGGCAGCCACCCCTTCCCAAGCTTCATGCTGAACCCAGGTCACTGGAGCCTGGGAGTGGAAGGCCTAACACCCAGTTAGTCCCAGACTCTGCTTAGGCAGAATCCTGGCAAATCCCTGCCACTGCAGCAGATCCACAGCTCTGGAAGTGATTTGGAAGTGTCCAGAATGGAGGAGCATGGTCCATTTAAAGGATGCAGAAGCAGGGAAGGGAAGTGCCAAATAGAGAAGGTGTAGTCCCTGACTAAGTCTCCACACCCTGGACCTAGGTGAGGACAAGTGTTTCCTGCCCAAATGTTACATTTTCCAAGACCACCTGACCTACCATGCCCCCATCCTATGCCTATAAAAACCTGAGAATCTAGCAGGGCAGAGACAGAAGAAGCTGGAGGTTGAGAGGAACACAGGAGTGGCTGGATGGTGAGAGGGATGCACCGACAGGGACAGGCACTGGTGGGCCACTGACAGCAGAATGACGTAGAGTTTGGCTGGGGCAGTTGGAGGGGTTCCTGGGCCATGGAGTGGCCCAATTCCAGGGGGAGAACCATCTCTCTTCTGGCTCCCCATCTGCTGTGAGCTGCTTCCACTCAATAAAACCTTGCACCCAGACTGGGTGCAGTGGCTTGTGCCTGTAATCCCAGCACTTTGGGAGACCAAGGCAGGTGGATCACGAGGTCAGGAGTTCAAGATCATCCTGGCCAACATGGTGAAACCCTGTCTCTACTAAAAATATAAAAACTAGCCAGGCATGGTGGTGTACGTAATCCCAGCTACTCCAGAGGCTGAAGCAAGAGAATTGCTTGAGCCCAGGAAGCAGAGGTTGCAGTGAGCTGAGATCAGCCCACTACACACTATCCTGGGCAACAAAACAAGACTCTATCTCAAAAACAAACCTTGCACCCATTCTCCAAGTCCGTGTCTGATCTGGATCTTCTGGTACACCAAGACAAGAGTCCAGGATACAGAAAGCCCTCTGTCCCTGTGGCAAGTTAGAGGGTCTACACAAGCTGCCTGTAGATAGCAAAATTAAAAGAGCACCCTGGAACACATGCCCACTGGGGCTTCAAAAGCTGTAAATATTTACCCCTAGACATGGGGGTTGGAGCCTTACAGCCTGCACATCTGTATGCTCCCCTAGAGGTTTGAGAAGCAGAACTCTGAAGAAGTGAGCCACACACCCAGCAAGGGGGACAGGGGAACCTTTCCAATTTCAGAACAAAGACACAAGTTTGGACAGCCAGCCCCGAGGTAGGTGGTGGTGCTGATGATGGTGCCTCTTGCAGGTATTATCCATTAGATGTCATGAGCAGCAGTTGCTGATTTAAGGATTTGGAGCACCATTTGTGCAATGTTAGTGAAGAGTCAAAGGGCAGGAAAACTTCTTAGGTGTAAAAACGTCCACTAAGAAGTCACATTTAAGTACTCAGCAACACAAGGGGATTGTTATATATGCAGTTAAGAAAAAACACAATCTTATTCAGTATACAAAAGCAATCACAGCCAAAATTGAAGGAAACACCAGAACCAGTTACAAAGACAGAGGACACCCTGCTCCTTTAACAGCAAGCAAAAGATTGAAAAGGTTGATTTTCTTTTCTTTTTTTTTTCTTTTTGAGACAGAGTTATGCTCTTCTTGCCCAGGCTGGAGTGCAATGGCACAATGTCGGCTCATTGCAATGTTCGCCTCCTGAGTTCCAGCGATTCCTCTGTCTTAGCTTCCTGAGTAGCTGGGGATTACAGGTATGCACCACCAGGGTTTATCCATATTAATCAGGCTAGTCTTGAACTCCTGAACTCAGATGATCGGCCCACCTCAACCTCCCAAAGTGCTTGCTTTATAGGTGTGAGCCACTGTGCCAGGCCTTGAAAAGGTTGAGTTCATTGTCTAGGAGAATTCTGTCACTGGATCTTTGGATTTCTTAATTCTCAGAATCCTTTTCTGGGACCACCTCAAGATGAATGGGAACCATGGCACTTCCAACATGATGTCTAGCTTAGATTATATTACAACAATTCAGAACAAAACATGATAGACTAGGCCGGGTGTGGTGGCTCACACCTTTAATCCCAGCACTTTGGGAGACTGAGGGGGATGGATCAGTTGAGGTCAGAAGTTTGAGACTAGTCTGGCCCATATGGTAAAACCCATCTTTACTAAAAACACAAAAATTAGCCACATATGGTGGCACTCAGCTGTAGTCCCAGCTACTCAGAAGGCTTAGCCAGGAGGATCACTTGAACTCAGGAGGCAGAGGCTACAGTGTGCTGAGATCATCCAACTGCACTCTAGCCTGGGCAACTGAGTGAGACTGTGTCTCAAAAAAAAAAAAAAAAAAAAAAAAAGTGATGGACTACCATGGGGAAATTATGAGCCTCCACATGCTGTTATTAGGAGAAGAAGAATTTCCTTTTCTCAGTCCCAGCCTAGATTCGCGTGGACTGAAATGCACTTCTTCTCTTCATGGGCTGATGATGGTTGGAACTGCTGGGACCGTCCATTGAAGGAACACTTGCTTGGGTATTTTTGAACAAATTTTTAGAGCCATCTGCTGCCCTTTTGTGGAGAATACTTGGAAAATCAAATTTATCAATCTGAGAATTGTTGGAGACAGTTCCCTTGCTCCTGGAACATGCTGAAATCAGCTGTACATTTGAACAAGGTGATCTAGAGGCCTTTCATAATATAATCACCTTATGTCCTACCAACACAGTACAACAGCATGTAAAGCAGGCATTGGTAGCGGAAGTGGAGACCAAGCTTTATGTAGTGAAAATGAGGCACTGCTGAACAAAAGAGAACTGGGTTTACCAGGCCCTCAAAAACATTGAGCATAGTCAGCCTAAAGCATCTCTACAGAAATGCTTCCAAATACATCAGTAATGTCTACGTGATTTCAGATGGGGGGATTGATGTATTTTAGATGAAATACTTTTCTGAACTCTAGACTTACATATTCTGTGAATACTTACCTGTTTTTACCTGAGTTGCAGCAAATGTTCTGAAAGCTTAATGAAAATAAACCTAAATTTAGAGTCATAGCAAAGAAAAAAAAAAGAAAGAATGAAAAGGAAGAAAAAGAAAAAAGAAGAACACGAGTTATATGGGATTAGGGTTCACACTAAGGACCGTATGGTAATTCATTCAGCTCTTCACAGACCCTGTCTGCGAACACAGCCACATTCTAAGGGAGCAAGGCTTAGGGCTTCAACAAGTGAATTTGAGAGAACACAGTCAAGCCCATAATGAGGTTATAATTCATTTCATATACCCGCAGCACCTAATACATAACACATATAAACACTTCTATACCAAAATCAAGGTGTGCGTTGCTACACTGGACATCTCTGCAAATCGCCCTTTCCCGGTGAGTGTCCCTGAGCAAGTTCCCCCGCCCCCTTGTTCCTCATTTCTCCACTAGAGGGCAGCAAGCGCCCATTAAAGAGGGCCCAGGCCTCGACAAGGTGGCCACATTAAGCCACATTCTTGGTTACTGCATAACACAAGCTGGAGGTTATGAATTGTCTCTTGTTCCAGGCCATGCTAATGAGCTTAAGGTCCCTGCAGATCCTGCACCATTAACATGGGTTGGGGGCCCCTCTCTTGTCCTCAGTGAGGGGAGAGAATCTGGGGTTCCCATGGTCCCCTTCTCTGAGCCTGTGGTCAGCACAAACATCCTGCAGAACAGGCACCGTGTCCGCAGCTGGATAGGATCGAGGTACAGAAGAGGCGGGACAGATTCTACAAAGATTTTACTGATTCCCCACAAAAAGATGGGAAGGGGCACCTCTGTTTCCTTTTTTCCACCCTCTCTTCCTGTCCCAAATCTCTGGGGCCCCAGGCCTTCACTGGCCTCCATTCCCCTCTCTAGCTGAGGGCTTCGAGGTGCTGCCTCTCTTTGGATGACTGCTGTGTGTAATGCTGGGAACACTCTGACCAGTCACATGACCGTCAGGCAATTAAGAGACGCAGGAGACTCCCTGTCCCCTCCTCTGATGCTTCTCCCTGCAGAATGCATCTTCTCTTCCCCTCACCACCCTCCCAGAGGCACTCTGCCAGGACAACTGGGAACGAGCAACCCTGGCTCTCTGGTGCACAGCCAAGGGTGGACGTTGCTGGGTGGGAACCTTCAGCTCCCGTGCAGTGACATTTAATCCTGGTTCCAACAAGGGGCAGGTTTCCACCATGCACCATCAGGGCGCACACTCCTCCCATGAGAAAAGAGATTACAAGGGATAACAAAATATAGTTAGGTAGAAGGAATACGTTCTGATATTTGAAAATAAAGTAGAAAAGTTATAGTTAACAATAATGTATTGTATATTTCTGGAGTTACGGTTTGTTTTGTTTTGAGACGGAGTTTCCACTCTTGTCACCCAGGTTGGAATGCAGTAGCGTGATTTTGGTTTACTGCAACCTCTGTCTCCAAGGTTTAAGAGATTCTCCTGCCTCAGCTTCCTGAGTAGCTGGGATTATAGATGCCTGCCACTGTGCCCAGCTAATTTTTGCATTTTTAGTAGATATGGGGTTTCACTATGTTGACTAGGCTGGTTTCGAACTCCTGACCACAGGTGACCCATCCGCCTCAGCCTCCCAATGTGCTGGGATTACAGGCATGAGCCACCTACCTGGCCTGTATATTTCAAAATAAATAGAATTGCAATGTTCCCAACGCAAAGAAAAAAACAAATGTTTGAGGAGACTGATAGCCCTATGATCTTGATTCAATCATTATATATTATATACAGGTATGAAAATATCACATATGACCCAAAATATGTACAACTCTGAAATATCAATAAAAAAGAAAGATCTGTTACACAGCAGGATGACTGCAGTCAGTAATAATAAGGTATCAAACATCAGCAGATGAATGGATAAAGCCAATGTGATACAGATACACAGTGGAGTACTACAAAGCCATGAAAAAGAGTGAGATCTTGTCATGTGCAACAGCAGGGTTGGAATTGGAGATCATTATGTTAAGTAAAATAATCCAGTCATAGAAAGACTAACTTCACTTATTTGGGGGAGCTGAAATTAAAATTCCCAAAGGCACCTTTCACACTTTCAAAAGCCCGCTTCTAACTGCCTCATTCACAGCAGCATTATTCTCCAGAGCCAAAATGTGGGAGCCACCCAGTGTCCCTCCACAGATGAGTGGGAAAACAAAATGTGGTGTAAACCTACTGTGGAGTATCCTTCAGCCATGGACAGGAAGAAACTCCTGATGCAGGCCGCCACATAGATGAAACGACATTCTGCTGAGTAAAACCAACCAGACCCAAACATCGTTTGACTCCAATTATATGAGTAGTCAAATGTCCAGAGACAGAAAGTAGAATCGTGGTTGCCAGGGGCTGGGAGAAGAAGATGTGGGGAGTTTAATGGGCAGAGAGTTTCAGTTGAGGAGGATGAAGACCTTCTGGAAATGGGCAGTGGTGCTGGCTGTACAGCAGTGTTAATAACTTAAGACCACAGAACTGTACACTTTAAAATGGTTAGAAAGAATGATAAATTTGATATTATGTGTATTTTATCATGATTTTTTTAAATGAACACAAAAGTTACCCCTTCCAAATAGTAGCACTCCATCAGGAAGGGAGCCTAAAGGCCTAGGGGCTGGCATTCTCCCACCCAACTTGGCCAGAGACTCTGCACCCTGGAGGAAGACAGATGGCCAGCAGCAGTGGTCCCAGGACTGGCACACACAATTGGGGAGCATCCTGCCCAGGCCCAAGAGGAACAAGACCTGGTGCCATGGAGCCTCCTCAGCTCTGCCAGGCTCCCTTCTCCTAGAGATGGCGAGGCTGGCCTGGACACTGCCTGGGGGTGCCTTCCATGCCATGGCACTCATATAGTTTCAGGCTACAAGTTCTCTTCCTCCCCTGCGCTTTCCCAATCAAAGTTCCTACAGCTGCCATGGGCTCTGCCCCAACCCAACAGAATATCCAGTCTATAAACCCAACTTGCCATCTGGCATCCTGCTCCAATACTGAGTCAAGGCAGAGTCTTGGCAAAGTGAAGCGGAAGACAGGGTCGGGGGGCGGAGGAAGTAGACCCCGTTGGCAGAGCTCGTGCTTTGCACATGCTTCTCCCTGGTGGCAACTCTGGACTGTCAATCTGCACATATATCCCTGTCCCAGGGATTCTCCAAGGACCCCATGCATGGCATTCAAGGTACTCAGGAGCTTGGATGGGAGAAAATGTGTCTTTATTTTTACTAAAGTTTAGCATTTCCTCCATCTCTGAATGTATGCAACACACGTCAGCAGTTCTAAGGGGGTACATAGGGTTCATCAGGCTATGTAAGGTTTCATGGTACCCCAAAAGGTTAAAGACTGTAATGCCTTAGAGCAGATGTCCTCAGCCTTTTGGCCTCAGGGACTGGTTTTGTGGAGCACAATTTTTCCACAGACAGGGTGAGTGGTGGTTTAAGGATGATTCAAGTGCATTACATTGATTGTGTACTTTACTTCTATTATTATTATTATATTATTATGATTACAGTGTAAAATATAATGAAATAACTATACAATTCACCATAAGATAGACTCAATGGGAGCTCTGGGCTTGATTTCCTGTAACTAGATGGTCCCATCTGGGGGTGATGGGAGACAGTGCCAGATCAGCAGGCATTCAATTTTCATGAACACAGTCTGGACCCCTCACATGCACAGTTCACAATAGGGTTTGCTCTCCCATGAGAATCTAATGCCTCCGCTGATCTGACAGGAGGCAGAGATCAGGGGTAATGTGAGCAATGAGGGCTGGCAGTAAATACAAATGAAGCTTCACTTGTCTGCCTCTCACCTCCTGCTGTGCAGCCCATTCCTGTGGCCCCAGGGATTAGGGATCCCTGCTGCAAAGCATTTGCAGGGAAATAGGAGGCTGGAAAGGAATGATCCTCCTAAAACAGACAGTCAGGAGGTCAGCCGTGTGCACACTCAGGTCAGTAGGATAGCAGACCCCAGGGAGGATGGGTCACCAGTGGGTGCTCCAGGGAAACAAGGCCCATTCCTGCTGATGCTCCCACATGCAGGCTGTGGGGTCCAGGAGAGGACGATATCCAGGTGGTGGGAATGGGAACAGGAATAATCTTTCATCTGTGTTAAATTGATAGTAAGGACGACTTTGCTCCATGCCAGAGACAGTAGCAGGGTTCACCTGGTAGCAATGGGAACCTCCTCCAAGACTCTTGGGGCTGGCCCAGGTGGCGGGAGGGAAAGCTGGAGGGCCATGAGACTAGTGGGCAGGGAAGAGGCATCCTCTGTGGCCAGTGCTGTCTGGGAAACACCTTCACCTGGGCAACCCAAGATGATCACCATAAGACCTCCAGCTGCTCTCATCCCAGGCAGGTTCCCTGCACACACTGTATATTTTGAGGTCCCTTCAGGACCCTGGTTTGCTGCTTCACAGAGTTATCAGATCCAGGGGAGGACAGGAGAAGTGGTCACACCATCGCTGGGAGGTGCATCCTGCGAAGCCCAACCCCTGGCTCTGATGCCCAGATTCCAGCATGTGGTCCAGGGTGCAGAAGCTGTGTGCAGCAGGGGTGTGGCAGGGCCCTGTGTGTACTGTTAGGAGGCCCCACCCACCCACCCACACCTGGGATGCTAGGGCTTGGGGCTTGCTGGTGGAGTCCAGGCCTGAAGCCTCAGAGATCTCGGTGTCAAGCCAGCCTCTGGAGGTGTGCTGGGGATTCCCATGGGCACCTGCTGCCTCCTCCACACACTACCGACTGTCTTATTTGGCCTCTGGTCATTGCCCTGCTGTCTCTGTTACCAGAAATGGTCCCGTTTTGGGCCCCAAGAGAGGGTTCTTGGATTTCGAGCAAGAAAGAATTGAGGGTGAGTCCACAGAGTAAAGTGAAATCAAGTTTATTAAGAAAGTGAAGGAATAAAGAATGTGTGCTCCATAGACAGAGCAGCCCTGAGGGATGCTGATTACTTATTTTTATGGTTACATCTTGATTATATGCTAAACAAGGGGTGGGTTATTCATGCCTCCTTTTTTTTTTTAGACTACACAGCGTAACTTACTGACTTTGCCAGGGCATTTGTAAACTGTCATGGCACTCTTGGGAGTGTAGCAGTGAGAATGACCAAAGGCCATTCTCATCACCATCTTGGGTTTGGTGGGTTTTAGCTGGCTTCTTTACCACAGCCTGTTTTATCAGCAAGGTCTTTATGACCTGTATCTTGTGCTGACCTCCTATTTCATCCTGTGACTTAGAATGCATAACCAGGAGGCCAGGCTCAAGCAGGAGGCCAGGTGCAATGGCTCACAACTGTAATCCCAGCACTATGGGAGACCACAGTTGGTAGAACACCTGAGGTCAGCAGTTCGAGACCAGCCTGGCCAACATGGCGAAACCCTGTCTCTACTAAAAATACAAATATTGGTCAGGCATGGTCATGCACACCTGTAATCCCAGCTACTCAGGAGACTAAGGCAGGACAATTGCTTGAACCTGGGAGGTGGCGGTTGCAGTGAGCCAAGATTGCACCATTGTACTCCTTCCTGGAAAACCGAGGGAGACTTCATCTCAAAAAAAAAAAAAAAAAGAAAGAAAGAAAGAAAGAATGCCTGACTATCTGAGAATGCAGCCCAGTAAGTCTCAGCCTTATTTTACCTAGCTCCTATTGAAGATGGAGTTGCTCTGGTTCAAGTGCTTCTGACATCTCTACTTCATAGGTAAAGACCTTGAGGGCTGTCTAGTGTTCCTAGGCAAAAGTAGGCTGTGATGAGCTGGGAGTGGTATTGCATGCCTGTGGTCCCCGCTACTTGGGAGGCTGAGGTGGGCGATCACTGGAGCCCAGGAAGTCAAGGCTGCAGTGAGCTGTGATCACACCATTGCTGTCCAGCCTGGGTGACAAAACAAGACCCCCACCCCTTTAAAAAAAAAAGGAGGGGTGCAATGAGCTTAGAGGGAAAATATGTGTGTTGGATGAGCTGTGTTCAGGCAAGAGTTATGGTGCTGCCAGTTGTGGATACAACACTAAAGAAGCAATAGTATATATTAAAGTGTCTTTCAACAGAAACATACACACAAGGTTATGTATGGATTAGTGAATAAAATGTCACAAACAGAGGGTCTCACAAACCTGTATTTCCCCTGGAGCAATGGTTTGGTACTTTCTGGTTAAAAGATTTAAAATGAGACAGTTCTGAGCAACAGTTATAAATGTACGCCACATCTTGGATAAGAAACACTTCTCCCTGGGGCACCAGAAAGCACTGAGAATGACAGACAGACTCCCCTCCTTCCCCCAGGATTCCTTTCTCCTCTGCACAGCTCTAGAGCCTGCTGTAGGCACATGGGCCATTCCTGACACTGGGTCCCGGAGCACAATGTGCACACAGTACGCTGCCGTGCTCTCCCTTCCTCCAGCCTCCAGCACCCCCAAGAGCCCAAAACCCTGGCTTCAGTGATCTGTACCTCAGCATGCTGGCTGGGGGAGTCATTTTTTCTCTTCTCTGAGAGTTAAAAGACAACATCACTTTAACAAAAGCAGGATACCTGACCCCTTTTAAGAGGGCTCATGACAACCGTAAATACTGAAAATAAAGGAACTTTTCCATGTGAAAAATGCTAATTCCAGAGAAATTTCACTTGTCCCTTGGCAGGTGGGACGGTGGGACTGCCAGAGCTGTCTCAGGAGTTCTGGAAGGGGGCAAACAAACACACACACACACACAAACACACACACACACACACACACACACGCACACGCAGGTCAGATGGGGGAAAGCTTGGGGTGGGGCTGTCAGCAGGAAGGGTGTGGAGAGGCAATGGCATGTTGTGGGGTTTGGGCTTCCCATCATTGGAGTAGTCTGGGCACCCTCAGACACCCCCACTTCTGCTTCCAGGAGGTAACAGAAGAATTCCAATGCTGAGGTCCCAGAAGTGACTCAACCAGACATCCGTTTCTCCAGTCATCATCCTCTGCTTTGGGATTAAGCTCTCCCAGGCCTTAGTTAAGTAAGAAGTCAGCCCTGCAGATGAACTTGAGGGTGAAGCACAGGCAGGGTGGAGGGGTTGGTCCTGCCTCCTCCAGGTCCCTGCAGGCTCCATCTGGAAGCTGTCAGGGCAGGGCCAACTCTCCTGGGAAGGGGACTCCACCTCACCAGGCCCAACCCTTCACTCCCTTTCATTCCCTAAACTACCTTTCTGTCTGGACTTCTCCCAGCCCCAAGATTCCTATACTGTTCACTGCCATTGTGCACTGAGAAGCATTTCAGTCCTCTGTATAATGCTGTGTTACCCAAGCCCTGACTTAGCACCCAAGGGCAGTGCCCTCAATCACTCTGTAATATCACTTCTGCCTCTGATCTCCGTTTCTGTTATGGGATCCAGCTGCATTGTACGTGCTTCCCTTGTGATTAGACACAGTTGGGGCTGCCAAGAGCTGTCACCTCAGCAGGGCCTCACCAAACCCCACAAAGAGGCCCCCAGGCATCCAAGAAGAGGCTGGGAAATGCTGAGTGCCACCCCACTGCTGACACTCCACACTGTCTTCAGGGCTACTCAGTGTGATTGTGACGCTGAAGGGTGGTCATGGGGCGTCACGCATCCCCATGGGAATCCAAGGCAGAGGCAGGCAGGCAGGGCACAAGTACATGAAACAGAGCAACGTTGACCTTGACTGAGATGGTGGTGATTAAAAAGGCAACTGAAACAATGAGGGGAAAGCCAGAACCAGGGATGCAAGAATAATCTATCAGGATTCTTATTCAGAGCCTTCCTGAAGGGAAAAGAACATCCAGTAAAAACAAACTCCCCTTCATGGTGGCAACAATGAAACAATCTCGCTTCTTTTGCTCTCAATTGTATTGGCCTCCAAAGGTTCTGTGTTTCTAAAGATTAGCCTTCCCTTGGGAAATTGGTGGAGGCGGGGAGGGGAAACAAGCAAATATTAGTTTCCTTCTTGAGAAGTAATCCTTTTGATCAGGTTTCCCCAGGAGCTCTACAGGGCACAGCTTGTGAACACTTGATTCAGGCCTCCTCAACTCAAGTAGGGGAAAGGATTAACAACTACTATGAATTCCAGCAAGACTAAACAGGAACGGCTTCAAGCCGGGCTTCCTTCTGCAGCCTCTTGAAGGCTAGCCCAAAGTCATGGAGGAAGAGTGCCCACCTCACATGGGCTGTGCTTGGGGCTGCATCAGATCCACCAGCTGGGCTGGGGACAACTCCTGATTTTCACTTCTGTTTAGTAATTCTGTGTGAGAGATGTTCCCAGCTAAAATAATATACAAGAACTTCCCCAGAGGAAATATAAACAGTCGTCATTTTTTGGAATCACTTAACACAAGCCTTCACCGAGTGAAGGTACAATTGGAACAACATAGCACATTTCCCACGTGGAAGAGAACGGCTGGTGCAAGCTGATATCATCGCAGCAGAGGTGAATGTGCTGGTTTTATTAGTCCCAGGCCTCACGTACATGAGTAGAGGACCATTGTTATGTAACCATTTAGTATTATTTTCCCATAAATCAAAATAACGCCTAATGAATTCTGAGACTTTAGATCAAGTGGGCTTTTCCTATTTGTAACAAAAAGTTGAGCCATTTCCAAGTGCTCTGGTAAGCAGAGGGCTACAAGTGGCATTTCAATAAAGAATGTTGAACCGGATACAGGTTGGTGGCTCATGCCCACTCATCAATATTGTCAAGTTGGTCTTGGGGGTGTTTCACATTAGTGCTGAGAGTGACAGACTGCAGCTGGGGCTCAAAAGTGGCCCCTGTGCTTCTATTGGGAGAGGGAAGTAGAGAACAGGCAGCTGTGTGGGTCTCCTGGGGCTGCCATCACAAGGCGCACAGGCTGGCAGCCTCACTGCACACCTTTATTGTCTCGTATTCCGGGGGCCAGAAATCTGAGATCAAGGTGTGGGGAGGGTTACACCTTCTGGGGCCAATCTCCTGGGCTTGCTGATGGCTGCCTTGTCGCCATGTCCTCAGAGGGTCATCCCTCTGTGCATGCCTGTGTTCTAATCTCTTCTAGTTTTCTTTCTTTAGTTTTAGAGGCAGGGTCTTGCTCTGTTGCCCAGACTGGAGTTCAGTGGCACAATCATGGCTCACTGAAGCTCCAACTCCCCATGTTCAAGCAATCCTCTTGCCTCAGCCTCCCAGGCTCCCAAGTAGCTGGGACTACAGGTGCACCTCAGCATGCCTGGCTAATTTTTAATTTTTTTTTATAGAGGCCCGACATGGTGGCTCACAAAGTGCTGTAATCCCAGCATTTTGGGAGGCTGAGACAGGCAGAACATGAGGTCAAGAGATTGAGACCATCCTGCCCAACCTGGTGAAACCCAGTCTCTACTAAAAGTACAAAAAAAAAAAAAAAAAAAATTAGCCAGGCTTGGTTGTACATGCCTATAATCTGAGCTACTAGGGAGCCTGAGGCAGGAGAATCACTTGGACCCAGGAGGCAGAGGTTGCAGTGAGCTGAGATCATGCCACTGAACTCCAGCCTGGGTGTGAGAAACAAACTCACCCATCTAAACCCAAAGAATGGACTCAGAGACCCAAATAGCCAAAGTGAGACTTTTAATGACAGTCTTGTAAGATCAGGTTTCTAATAGACAGGCACAACCAGCACAGCTCTGACAGTTTATTCCCTAGTGGCCAGGTCCCTCCCTGGTCCCTCACAGGCTGAGTACTATGGGGTCACATTCTTCCTGGACCTCACCTATTGATTGTTCGGTAGGGGCTGCATGTGTTTTATTTGTTTATTTGTTGAGACAAAGTCTCACTCCGTCACTAGGTCATGGCCTGGTGGTCATGAAGGTACTGCTAATGCTGCCTGTCAACACACAGAAGGATGGGGCTATAGCATTGATGGGAGCAGAGAGGTTACTTACACCGCTGCCTGCCTCCCTCAGTACACAGGATGAATAAGAGAAGAGTGGGCATTGGCAACAAGAAATTGTGTTTAGGCAAACACTGATGGCGCTGCAGGCACTCACTTCCCAGGCTGGACACACTCCCTCCTGCTAAACCACAATGGCCAAGCACAGTGTGTGAGAGGACTTTATGGGAGTTTTTGGGTAAAAAGGCCAACCTCACTTTGAGAAAGAGTGAAAGTAGAGTGGAAGGAAACAGAGAAAGGAACACAGTATTTGTAAAGTCCTGACAGGTGGCAGTCCCCTGCGATGCTCTCGTGGCCAGGCTCTGGTCTACAGAGTGTCTGCTGGATCCTCTTAGGCAGTAACTGAGGAGGTGTCACAGTGACCTGGTGAACTTTTTTGTTGTTGTTGTTACTCTACGTAATTTTTCCTTAAGAAGGGGCCAATATGATTCAAATAATTATAAAAGACACCCAAAGAGAAAATAGAAAGGTTATTTGATTTTTTAGATCCAGGTTTTGACATTACATTTTTCCTAGGAAATTGTCTATTTGAATGAAGTGTTCGAGTGTTGGAACACACGGTCATGCATATCAGTTCTCTTATATTAAAATTTCTGTTGTATCATGCCTATCATCACATTTGCTTTTCAACACAGCAGGAATGCCCCTCAACCATGTAAAATGTCAAAAAGCTGAAGACTGTGGGAGCTGGAAAAGGAGGGGCAGGTAAAGTCATGTGGGAGATCACGACCCAGTGAGTGTCAGAGGGAAAGCTCTCAAGGGTGTGGAAACCAAGAGCCATATTCAGAATTTAGCAGCATTCAGGCTTACTAACACAAATGGCTATAAAGGGCAGGGTTTTTTTTAAAGTATCCTTTACCACAGCAGCACATTCAACAATTTTTTTGAGGCGGAGTCTTGCACTGTCACCCAGGCTGGAGTGCAGTGGTACAATCGCGGCTCACTGCAACCTCCTTCTCTCGGTATCAACCAATTCTCTTGCCTCAGCCTCTCAAGTAGCTGGGACTACAGATGCCCACCACTCCTGGAACATTTTTATATTTTTAGTAGAGATGGGGTTTCACCATGTTGGCCAGGCTGGTCTCAAACTCTTGACCTCATGATCTACCCACCTTGGCCTCCCAAAGTGTTGGGATTACAGGTATGAGCCACTTGTGCAGGGCCCTACATTTAACAATTAAAAAAAAATTGTAGAGACTGAGTCTGGATTTGTTGCCCACAGCGGACTCAAACTCCTTCTCAAGTTATCCTGAAGCCTTGACCTAGCAAAGTGTTGGGATTACAGGTGTAAGCCACCGTACCCAGCCTGTCATAGTAGCACATTTTAAAGGTACTTAAGGATAAATCTAAAAGATGGTTATGTAAAGCCTTTATCAATAAAGTACAATTTTATTGAAAACATAAGACTCTAATAGAATTAAAAAATAGCAAGACTCAGTATTACAATCATATCAATCCTGCAACCAATTACTCTCTAAATTGAAAGTAACTGCTATCTGGCTCATGCCTGTAATCCCAGCACTTTGGGAGGTCGAGGCAGGTGGATCATTTGAAGTCAGGAGCTTGAGACAAGCCTGGCCAACATGGTGAAACCCTGTTTCTACTAAAAATGCAAAAAAGTAGCCAGGTGTGGTGGTGCTTGCCTGTAATCCCAGCTACTCGGGAGGCTGAGGCAGGAGAAGTGCTTGAACCTGGGAGGCGGAGGTTGCAGTGAGCCAAGATCATGCCACTGCCCTACAGCCTAGGCAAGAGAGCAAAACTTCATCTCAGAAAAAAGAAAGAAGAAAGAAATGGCCATCAACCTCAGTAAGGTTTTCTGTGGAGTGTCACAGGCTGATTCTAAATGTGTCATGGGAAAGCCAGGAGCCAGGAACAATAAGATGTGTTCTGAAGGGCAATGTGGAGATAAAGATGGATCACAAAGCTGAAATGCCCGAAGGCTGTGAAGGCTCAGGGCAGATGAGCAGTACCAGCATGGAGAAGAGTTGAGGCCCAGACACGAGAAACTGTGGCCACATAACAGATGACCAGGTGGCATTACAGCCTGTAGGAGGGAGAAGGGACTTGATTCATGTCCATGTGGAAAAACAAAACAGAACCAAATCTCTATGTCACACCTTACTCCAAAGACCTCAAGATAAAACCTTACAACTTTCAGAAGAAAATACAGAAGCCTTTATTATTTTGGTATGAAATATGACTTCTTGATTAAAACACTGAAAGCAGAGCAGATTGCTAGATTACTCTACGTTCCACTGTAAAATTTCTATATATTAAAAGACACAATAAAATAGTGAAAAGACTTTAGACCACAGACTGGGAGAAAATCTTCACAGAGGATAGAGCCAACTAAGCATTGGAATCCAGAATATTCAAAGAATCTAATAAATTAATTAAGAAAAAGCCAAGAACCCACTGAAAAAGGGGAAAATAGAAACTGGCAATTCATAAACTGGAAACCGAATGGACCATAGAAACATGGAAAGGCAGTTCCCACGCCTGTGGTTGGGGGTGATGGAGAGCAGCCTCGGTGAGAGCTGTGGCAGTGCTAGGATCCTACAAGTCCATGTCTCAGTATCTGCCCTGGAACCCCTTGTGCCTGCATAAGAATGTTCAGTAGCCATGGTAGACTAGCAAAAAACTGGAGCCCCACCCCCACCCCCAATGCTCCATCAATAGGATGGACACTAGCCCAGCCAGGGTTGGCATTCCCCTGGTATTCTGTGTGCTCCAGCAACCCTGCAACCATACATGAATCAACTGGAATGACACACATTGCAGTGAGCATGCCATGCTCACACACTGTGAGTGAGGAAAGGAGCTACAGAAGAAAGAGAATGATAGGTACCTACATACATGAATAGATAGGTGGATAGATAGGTACATACATACATGGATGGATGGCTAGACACATATGTGTATACATGGATAGATGGATAGACAGGTATTCATGTATCAGAATACATTCTGATACATGAATATACCTACATACATGTATGTAGGTATCATGTATCCTGTAATAGATACATACATCCATATATAAATGGATAGAGAGATACACACATTCATGGGCAGGTAGACAGATGGAGAGGTAATCATGCATATTCCTTTTATGCATGGATACACATCAATAGCCCGTGTGTTACTGGAGAGTGTGGTCTGTATTGCTTGGAGGAATAATCCTAAGCATTAGAAGTACAAACATAAGCAGAGAATGTTAACACCAAATTCAGGACTGCCACTGTCACCCTGGGGGCCTCTGGGAGGTGGCATGCATTGTCCGATCTCATCTCTGAAGAGGGATGGTGGACACTAGGATGTTTGTGTAGCAAGCAAGCTCTTTGTCACTTTTTTAGCCTGGTCAACTTCATAAAAATGGTATATAAAATGCCCAGCTCTGAGTGTAGGTCCTCAGCTTTATTCCTGAATATGAGCCTTGCTGAGACCACCAGTTGCAGGCCAGGGAAGCCAGTGTGGGCTGAAGAGGGAATGGGAGTCAGAGGGTCTGGAAGGAAGGGTGGGACCCAGGACAGGCTAGGGGCTCAGCAGCAGGCATGGGTTAAAGGAGAGTGGGTTGTGGGAGGGGCCTGTGCAGGATCCAGCCCAGCAGGGGACAGGAGAGAATGCAAAGCCAGGCAGAAGGAGCTGACAGCAGCAGACAGGAGCACCAAGGGGCTGCTACTTGGCCATGAGTGTAGGCCAGCTGTGCCCTCAGCACAGGGCCCCAAGGCTTGCCAGCCACCCAGGACCAAGACCCACAGTGCTGGGGGCTGTGGCTACTTCCCGTCCTTTTCCAGGGCTGCCTCCAGCCCACATCTCTCCAAGTTATCAGGGGAGTTAGAGCCCCCAAAACCCTGATCTCACGTTGCCCTCACACCTATATTGGGAGCCAGGCCCTGCTGCACCCAAATCTTGTGTTTCTCCCTAACCACGGGCTCCTGAAGTTTGAGACCTGTGGCTGTTCCTGTCTTCGAGTTGGTTGCTGCAGTGAGTTTCTGGGAAGTTCATCTTACTAATTCTTATTTTGCTAAATACTAGTAAAGTGATTCTGTGCTTCCCTCAACCATGGGAACCTGGAATCTCTTCTTTGCTGTTAAGCATGCAGGTCATTTCCAACCTTTACATCTGCCTATCAGACAAATCCTATTTTCATCCCTCAGGCGGTATCACTTCCCAATGTGTGGTCTAAATTTGGACTTCTGTATGCAGGAGATCACCTGGGGGACAACCTCAACATAGGCATAGAAGCAGGGAGGGCATGCCGCTGCCCCTGTGTGAGCTTCCTGATGAACACCAAGGCGAGGGTTTACAAACTTCAGGGTCAGCAGAGGGGCCTTTGGGCATATGGGCTTTGGGGGTATGGGCACCCCAGCACGGGGAGGAACCCTGGCTGCTTCAACCAGAGAAGCTTTGCTTATTTCTTCCACAACACTGTTACCAGGGAAGATTTCATTTAAAGAAAGGCTTCTCATCATCACTGGTCGTTAGAGAAATGTAAATTAAAACCACCATTGAGATACCATATCACACCAATTAGAATGGCAATCATCAAAAAGTCAGGAGAAAACAGATGCTGGAGAGGACGTGGAGAAATAGAAACACTTTTACACTGTTGGTGTAACACAAGAACAGAAAACCAAAACTGCATTTTCTCACTCATAAGTGGGAGTTGAACAATGAGAACACATGGACACAGGGAGGGGAACATCACAGGGTGGGGAACTATTGGGGGTTGGGGGCTAGGGGAGAAAGAGCATTAAGAGAAATACCTAATGTAGATGATGGGGTGATGGATGCAGCAAGCCACCATGTCATGTGTATACCTGTGTAACAAACCTGCACGTAATGCACATGTACCCCAGAACTTAAAGTATAGTAATAAAAAACAATTAGAACAATTCAAAAAAAGAAAGACTTCACTATTACAAATTGAAACAAACCAAAAGTCACTGTTTTATTGCATTTCTCCGTCTTGTTTTGTGGAAAACCACGAGGCACACGGTGATGCAAAATAAGAACTAAGACCTGCTAAGGAGCAGAAGTGGGGGTGTGTGGGGGGAGGGGCTCCACCAGTGGCAGGTGTGGCGGTGCTGCAGGTGAGACATGAAGCAAACAGCCTGGTGTGGCCCTTAACAGGCCAAGTCCCTGGTCCTTTCTGCCGCAGATTGCACCTTCTCACAGTGCTGGAGCTGCTAGCCTGGGCAGTTGCCCTTCACCTCAACATTCTGCAGAGCAAGCAGCCCTGCCCCTTGGCCTGCTATGAGCTGTGGGGGAGTCAGTCGCCTACTCAGGAGATGCAGATGGCTGGGAACCAGCCCCTGCACAAGCTTTACCCTGGACAGTGGTCATCGCTGTGCCCCTGCCCTATGGAAGCCACAGGGCTATGGCAGTCTCCATGATCCACATGAGGAGGGGCAGGAGTTGGCTGTGGAAAGGGAATGATGGGAAGAGGAAATATGCTGGCTTCTGGCAGCTAATTTTTTTTTTGAGACATAGTCTCTGTTACACTGGCTGGAGTTCAGTGGAGCAATCTTGGCTCACTGCAACCTCAACCTCCTGTCTCAGCCTCCAGAGTAGCTGGGAATACAGGCATGCACCACCAAAACCAGATAATTTTTGTATTTTTAGTAGACACAGAGTTTCATCATGTTGGCCAGGCTGGTCTCAAACTCCTGACCTCAGGTGATCCACCCACCCTGGCCTCCCAAATTGCTGGGATTACAGGCATGAGTGACCATGCCTGGCCTTTTTTATTTTTAAAGTTCTTGGTCTGTCACCAAGGCAGGAGTGCAGTGGAAAAATCACAGTTCACTGCAGCCTCAAACTGGCCTCAAGTGATCCTCCCATCTCAGCCCCCTGAGCAGCTAAGACTGCAGGCACATGCCACCATGCCTGGCTTTTTTTTATCTTTTTTTGATTTTTTTAGTAGACCCAAGTCTCACTATGTTGCCCAGGCTAGTCTCAAACTCTGGGCTCAAGTGATTCTCCTACCTTGGCCTCTCAAAGTCCTGGGATTAGAGGTATAAACCATTTCACCAGGTTGCAGTTAAATTTTGAAGAGAACATTGCTCTATTTCCTTTCCTTTCGTTTTTAAAATTATTTATTTATTTATTTATTGAGATAAGATCTCACTTTGTCACCCAGACTGGAGTGCAGTGGTGTAATCTCAGCTCACTATCACCTCCACCTCCCAGGCTTAAGCAATTCTTCTGCCTCAGCCTACAGAGTGGCTGGGACTACAAGCATGTGCCACTACACTGGTTAATTTTTGCATTTTTCTTGTAGAGGTGGATTTTTATCATGTTGCCTAGGCTGATTCTGAACTCCTGGACTGAAGTAGTTCCTCCCTAGGAAGGAAGACACACCCAGCCACACACCCGAGGCCTTGATAATACAATTGCTGGGACTACAGGTGTGAGCCACAGCTCCTGGCCTCCTATTGTTTTTTTTTTTAAAAAATGCTTAATATTCACACAAAATGAAGATTTCTTTTCTTTTTTCTTTTTTTCTGTTTGTTTGTTTTTTTTGTTTTTTTTTGTTTTGTTTTTTTTTGTTTTGTTTTGTTTTGTTTTTTTTCTGAGACAGAGTTTTACGCACATCACCCAGGCTGCAGTGCAATGATTAGATCATGGCTCACTGCAACTTCTGCCTTCTGGGTTCAAGTGATTCTCCAGTTTAAGCCTCCTGAGTAGCTTGGCTTACAGACATGCACCACCACACCCAGTTATTTTTTGTATTTTTAGTAGAGACGGTGTTTCACCATGTTGGTCAGGTTTGTCTTGAACTCCTGACCTCAGGTGATGCACCCCCCTTGACCTCCGAAAGTGCTGGGATTACAGGTGTGAGTCACCACACATAGCCAAGATGAAGAGTTCTAGGGACTGCCTGCAGGACAGTAAGAATGGACTTGGCACCACTGAACTATGCACTTAAAAATGAAAAGACATGTTATATTCTGCATGTTTCACCACAATCACATATTTTTAAAAGAAAGAAAAAGATGCCTGAGACTGAGATTGGAGCTCGGACAGGCAATTGGTTTTCTGTGTCCAACCCATTTTTCTTTGCTTCTTATTTCCCTCCATTTATTGACCCTCACTTTACTTTAAAAATCAGGTCTCTGAGGAAGGCATGAGGCAGTCTTCAGCCACCTCTCAGGCCAGGAGGCATGGGCACAGAGGTGCTGTTGGGCACGGTATAGAGATGGCAGTGTGGTCCTGTGAGCTCACGGGCCAGTGGGGACAGAGCTCGCAGCGAGACCCACAGATGCTGCACAGCTTAGGCACCACATACAGATGGCGACCAGCCTTGAATCTGCTCCACGTCTTGGAAGAAAAGAAGCCTAGAACTCAGCCAGATGATCAACGACAGGGTGAAAAATGCTGCTTTTCAGAAAGATAACTAAAATAGAAACTTCAGTATCTTTCTGCCCAAGGCACCAAAGCCTCTGGAATCTGAGACACTGAGGCCTGAAAAGCAATTCTGGTTCTGGGGTTTATCGCTACCCCCTAACACCCTCCAGCAGGAGCTGGCCACACCGCTGCCCTCGGAGCTCTTTAGGGAAGGCTGGCACAGGCCTCCACACACATCCCCACAGAGGCTGCATCCCAGCTCCCCCAAGACTCCCCACCTCAGCTCTTCTCACTGGCTAAGTCCCATCCACCCTTCAGGTGTGACTTCCTCTGAGGGACCCCCTGACCACCCAGCCTGAATGTACAGGTGGATAGATATGAGTACTCATGTGCCATGCTGTCATCCCCTGAGTCTGTCCCTGGTTCCCAGCCTGCTTAACTCTGTATCGCAAGCATCTGACAGAAATAATAATTTTCTGAGGGTTGAATGAACCTGAGACACTGTTGGGGTGCAGACTCCTCCAACGTTTCTGAGTAAATCCACAGGAGGAGAAAGAGCTCAGCCCAGGACAGGCCTGCCCGTGGCACTAGCCTGACCTTGGGAATAGCAGCTTTTCAGGAACCTACTGCTTGTAAAAACTGTATACTTGTCAAAGCCAAGCACCTTCTGCTCCCTGGATAGAGGGTGAATGATTCCATCTGAATGTTCTTTCCGAAGACAAACTGTCCTGTAGCAGCAAGGGAGGCTGGAAATAGGCTCTCAGAATGGAAATGCAAACTTTGAAACTGGTGAGGGTGGGAAGCTGTTGTAAACATTGCTGATGCATGATCCACCCATGGCCCAGCTCTCTCTTTCAGAACCTTGTCCCGCCCTGCCAGGCAGTAGGCTCCACATCCTGCCTCCCTCTGGGAAGAACCAGGCCTGACATCACTCCACTGTAATCAGGCAGAGGATGGGCACATCCTATGTTTGGCCCTCCAAAAGCAAACACAGTGGGCGTGGGAGAGGCTGGAGCTGGACGTGGTGCACCTACAATCCCAGCCCTTTCCCAGGTCCTAGAAGCATAGGCACCTCCTCCTTGAGTCAGGGGAGATGCCCTGAGCAGGGCTGCCTCATGGGGAGACAGGTTTGGGCCCAAGCAGACCCTCCCTGTCCTCACTGTGGGTGCATCAGCACGGAGGGCAAGGGTGGGCACTGCCCAGTGCAAGGGTAGAGAGGGATGACAGGGAAGGGTGACAGGTAGCTTCCAAGAGCACTGGAAATGTCCTATCCCTGGGTGGGATGTAGATTTAATGGGAGTTCATCTGACAAAACCTCTCTCATGAGAAACAAGATCTGTGCATTTCATTTTATGAAAATTACGCCTTACTTAAAACAAAACAAAACTAAACTAAACCTAGCCGGCTCACACTCACTAGGATGACTGGTATTAAAAGAAAAGCAAACAACACATGCTGGTGAGGATGTGAATGAAGACAGTGGACCCTTGTGTGCTGATGGTGGGAATGTAAGATGGTGCAGCTGCTATGGAAATCAGTGTGACTGCTCCTCAAAAGTCAGAAGTAGAGTTAGCCTATGATTCAGCATGCCACTTCCAGGTGCAGACCAAAAAGAAGTGAAGGCAGGATAGCTGGCAAATGCACACCAATGCTCAAGAGGTAGAAGGGAACCGAGTGTCCAAGAAAAAATGACTCATCTGCAGAAGGCAGCATCACTCAGCCTGGAGGGGCAGGGAACTCAGACACATGCTGCCACATAGATGGACCTTGTGGATATCATGTAAATAAAATAAGTCAGTCTCAGAAAGACAAATGCAGAGTGAGTCTGCTGACTTCAGTTCTCCACAAAAGCCAAATTCACAGACAGAAAGCAGAATGGTGTTTGGCAGGGGCTGAAAAGTGGGGAGAAAGGAGAATTGTGGTTTAGTGCACACAGATTTTCAGTTTTTTTTTTTTTTACTCTCTGGTCATCAAAATCTAATTCCCAACCAGTCACATTGGCTCACACCCTTAATTTCAAAACTTCAAGAAATGGACGTGGGAGGATCATTGACGCCAGGAGCTTGAGATCATCCTGTTCAAGAGAGGGAGACCCATCTCTTTAAAAAAAAACCCAAAAAAACAAAAAAAAAATAAAAACAGCTACCACTCATGCCTGTAATCCCAGAACTTTGGGAAGGTGAGGTGGGTGGATCACTTGAGGTCAGGAGTTTAAGACCAGCCTGGCCATCATGAGGTCAGGAGATCAAGACAATCCTGGCTAACAGGATAAAATTTCATTTCTACTAAAAGTACAAAAAATTAGCTAGGCATGGTGACATGCACCTGTAGTCTCAGCTACTCAGGCGGCTGATACAGAAAGGTGGAGGTTGCAATGAACCAAAACTGCACCAAAGCAAAGGTTGAAGTGAGCCAAAATTATGCCACTGCACTCCAGCCTGGACAACAGAGCAAGACCCCATCTCAAAACAAAGAAAAAGAAAAAAGAAAAAAGGCAGGTGTGGTGGCTCAGGCTTATAATCACAGCTACTTGGGAGTTTAAGCCAGGAGAATCACTTGAACCCTGGAGGCAGAGGTTGCAGTGAGCTGAGATCACACCACTACCTTCCAGCCCATGTAACAAGAGTGAAACTCTGTCTCAAAAAAACAAACAAAGACTGCCACCTCAGCCTGGTCACTAACCCATCCAGGTGAACCAAAGCCCCTTGCACACTTGTAGACTGGTGCCTGGGAAATCCAAGCTTCCCCCAATCCAACCCAGCCTGCCCAGGAATAAGCAAGTCCCCCAACAACACCTCCATGCTTGACAGCTTTACCTCCACCATTTGGGGAGCTGAAGCAGAATGCGGTGGCTGGCCCAGCATGGTAGATTATGCCTGTAATCCCAGCACTTTGAGAGGCTGAGGTGGGAGGATGGCTTGAGGCCAGGAGTTTGAGATCTGCCTGTTCAGTGTAGTGAGATCTCATCTCTACAAAAAAAGAATAATCACCCAGGTGAGGTTGCTCATGCCCGTAATTCCATCACTTTGGGAGGCCAAGGTGGAAGGATTACTTGAGGCCAGAAATTCAAGACCAACCTGGGCAACATAGTGAGACCACATCTCTATAAAAAAAATAAATAAAAAACTAGCCAGGCATAGTGGTGTGGGCCTGTAATTCCAGCTACTAGGGAGACTAAGGTGGGAAGATTGCTTGTGTCCAGGAGGAGTTCGAGACTAAAGTGCGTTAAGATTGTGCCACTGCACTCCAGCCTTGGTTGACACGGAAGAACCCCAATGCTAAAAAAAAAAAGGGAAAAAAAAGAGGGGGCTGCATGGAGAATTTTTTTTTCCTTCTGAGATGGAATAATGCTCTGTTTCCAAGGCTGATGTGCAGTGGCACGATCTTGGCTCACTGCAAACTTCACCTCCCTGGATCAAACAGTTCTTGTCCTCAGCCTCCCGAGCAGCTGGGACTACAGGCACTCACCATCAAGCCTGGCTAATTTTTATATTTTTATTAGAGACAGGGTTTCCCCATGATGGCCAGGTTGGTCTCGAACTCCTGACCTCAAGTGATCCATCCACCTCAGCCTCCCAAAGTGCTAGAATTACAATCATGAGCCACCACGCTCAGCCTGCATGGAGAACTTTTTTTTTTTTGTCAATGATGTTAGGGCCGCTGCAGAATACTTTGAGTGGGACCACCATAGCCAGTACCACCTGTAGGCAACCCTGCAGATCCCTGAGTGGCCGGTGGCACAGGGGAGAGAACAGGTGCAGGACTCAGTGGGGATTAACTATTTCTAAAGAAGGAGGCAGAAATTCTACCCCCTTGGATCTTGGAGATTTGTTTACAGTTCTGTATCTGCCTGCTAGCCAGACTCTCAGGGACCCAGGAGTGTCAACCTCTCCCAGGGTCTGGTCTTTGCAGACAGAGGGGGTGCTGGGAATTAGTGAGATGAACAGACTACACCCAGAACACAAGGGCCTGTGGATCTTTTGCAAGGAGGTGTCCAGGAGCCCAGGGAAGCCCAACCACTGCCCAGGGTGACCCACAGGTAAATGGGTGGCTGAACCAGTATTAGTACCTGAGTATCCCACGCAGCCTGGTCCTCTCTCCTGGGGCATCTGTGTCTGGGCCCACAGGAGGAGGTCCTTCCACAGCTCAGGCACACTGATTTCTTTAGGTGATTGTTTGTTCTTTTGTTTCCTCTCCTCCTCCCTCTTTCCTTTCTGAGAAATCTGATTTTAACTTTGAGAGCTCAGACATTTTATGATCAGGTTGCCATATTTAGTAAATAAAAATAGGGAATGCTGTGCTGAATTTGAATCTCAGATAAACAATAAATAATTCTTGAGCACAGTCATGTTCCATGCAATATGTGGACATAACGTATCCTAAAAAAAAATTTGTTGTTCATCTGAAATTCACGTTTGACTAGGCTTCTTGTATTTTATTTGGCGAACCTACTTTAGGAGCCATGATTCTGTTAACAATTGCTTTTCGTTGTTTCTGTTGTTGGAAATGGAGTCACTCTGTTGCCCAGGCTGGAGTGCAGTGGCATGATCTTCACTCACAGCAAGCTCCCAGGTTCAAGTTATTCTCCCACCTCAGCCTCACAAGTAGTTGGGACCACAGGTGTGTGCAACCACACCCAGCTAATTTTTGTATTTTGAGTAGAGATGGGATTTCACCATGTTGACAGGCTGGTCTCAAACACCTTACCTCAAGTGATCCACTGCACCTCAGCCTCCCAAAGTGATGGGATGACATGCGTGATCCACTGCAACCAAGCAATTTCACTTGGTCTCTGTGCAGAAGCTGCAAAGAGAAGAATTTTACCGGGTCAGAGAAGAAAAGGGGGCACAAGAGTCAATTCTGGTTTCAGGAAAATGGCCCCAAAAGGCAGGAGAACTTCTTGAGGACAGGAGTTTTAAACCAACATAGTGAGACCTCATTCCTACAAAAATAAAATTTAGCAGGGCATGGTAGCATGCCTGTGGTCCCAGCTACTTGGGAGGCTGAGGCAGGAGAATTGTGGATCACTTGAGCCTGGGAGGTCAAGGCTGCAATGAGCTACAATTATGCCACCGTGCTCCAACATAGGTGATAGAGCAAGAACCTTTCTCTAAAAACAGGAAAAAAGAGAGAGAGAGAAGAAAGAAACCCTTCTCTCTGCTGTCTCCCCCTGAACCTAGCTGGGTCCTGCAAAACTAACCCACTGCCATTTCCCTCTACCCTCTCTCTTTGAACAACCCCTGTGGATCACTGCTTGGTCCCAGACCTTCTGAATTTCCAAGAACAGAAGCAATGCCTTCACCTGCTGCAAGATGTTGAGAGATAAATGAATAAGCCACTCAGACAGCCAGAAAGACAAGAAACCCCTAGCTTCTTTGAGAGAGGAAATAGGAGCAGGAGGCCGGGTTGTGGAAAGAAGTTTGGGTCAGCAGCACTGTGGTCCCCACCCCAATCCCCAAGCACGTGGCTTCACAGGGCAGGTGCCATTAAGGCTCTGAGCAACAAAGGTCTGCTGACCAAGGAGACATGAATCATGTGCAAGTTTGGCTGTGTGGTTTTGTTTGTTATTGGGCTACACATTCTTGGCTCCTCTGTGCCCCAGCCCAGTTCAGCTGCATATAAGGTGGGATCCAGCCACCATCTCAGGCTTCCGAGTAGCTAGGATTACCAGCAATGTGTCACCATGCTCAGATAATTTTTTAATTTTTAGCAGACATGGAGTTTGCCATTGAAAGGCTGAGGCAGGAGAATTGCTTGAACCTAGGAGGCGGAAGTTGCTGTGAGTAGAGATCACACCACTGCACTCCAGCCTGGGTGACAGAGCAAGACTCTATCTCAAAAAATTAACTAATTAAAAACAATAGAAACCTCATAATCTCTCCATTGCCTCTAATCTTATCCTTTGATATTGACTATCAATGTTAATGGCAAGATATGTATCCTTCCACATGTTTATGCTCATGCTGATCACACATACACACCTAATTTTTCTCCCTTTTCTCCTTTATTTATGTTTATGAAACAGAGTCTTTCTCTGTGGTTCAGGCTGGAGTGCTGTGGTGCAATCATAGCTGATGGCACTCTCTACCTCCTGCCTCAGCCTCTGGAGTAGCTGGGACTACAGGCATGTACCACCGCACCTGGCTAATTTTCTCCTTTAATAAAAATGGAGCATATAGTGATCAGTCAGGATTGCATTTAGCCTCTGCAAACAATGGCTTAAATAAGAAATGAGTTTCATGTTTCTTGGGTGACAGCAGCTTCGGGTTAGATGGTGCAGGCTACAGCAGCTGCTAAAACACACAAAAAAACTCTCTCTCCTTTTGTGCCCTATTTCCAGAGTGTGACTTTGGTCTCCATGGTCATAGATGGCCTTTGGCCTCTAGAGCCGAGTCCATGGTCCAGGTAGGAAGAAGAGAAAAGAAAAAGGGTAACAGACATTTATCAGCCAACTCTGATTCAAAGCACAATATGTGCTATGGGGAAACAATAGTTGGCTGGGCATGGTGGCTTATGCCTGTAATCCCAGTGCTTTGGTAGGCTAAAGCAGGAGGATTGCTTGAGGACAGGAGTTCAAGGCTGCAGTGAGCTATGATCATGCCACTGCAGTGCAGCCTGGGTGACAAAATGAAACTCTGTCTAAAAACAAACAAACCCAAAAACCTCACTGATTTTTGCCTGATTAGAAGCGTAACATGTGGTAATTTTAGAGAAAATGTAAAAACACAGAAAAGTATAAGGAAAAAATAAAAACATCCATAACCCCAGTACTAAAACACAATTACTACTACTTTTTTTTTTGAGATGTAGTCTTGCTCTGTCACCCAGGCTGGAGTGCAGTGGCACAATCTCAGCTCACTGCAACCTGTGCCTCCCAGGTTCAAGCAATTCTCCTGCCTCAGCCTCCCGAGTAGCTGGGACTCCAGGCATGTGTCACCACAACTGGCTAATTTTTTATTTTTAGTAGAGATTGGGATTTCACCATGTTGGCAAGGCTGATCCTGAACTCCTGATCTCAGGTGATCTATACTCCTTGGCCTCCCAAAGTGCTGCAATTACAGGTGTGAGTCACTGTGCCCAGCCACTACTTATATTTTTTCACTCCCTTCCACTCTTTCTTCTATGCTTACTTTTTCTGAGATGAAATCTTGCTCTTTTGCCCAGACTGGAGTACAATGTCTCAATCTCAGCTCACCAAAGCATTTGCCTCCCAGGGTCAAGCAGTTCTCATGCCTCAGCCTCTGGAATGGCTGGGATTACAGGCATGTACCACCAGGCCTGGCTAATTTTTGTATTTTTAAAAAATTACTTATATATTTATTGATTGAGCCAGGGTCTCACACTGTTGCCCAGGCTGGAGTGCAGTGGCATAATCTTGGCTCATTGCACCTTCACCTCCCAGCTTCAACCAGTTATCCTGCCTCAGCCTCCTGAGTAGCTGGGACTACACGCCCCACTGATTTTTGTATTTATAGTACAGATGGGTCTTCACCTTATTAGCCAGGGTGGACTCAAACTCCTGGTCTCAAGTGATCTACCCACCTTGGCCTCCCAAAGTGTTGGAATTATAGGCATGAGCCATGGGCCTGGCCTAATTTCTGTATTTTTAGTAGAAACAGGGTTTCTCTATGTTGGCCAGGCTGGTCTCGAACTCCTGTCCTTAGCTGATCTGCCTGCCTCAGCCTCTGAAAGTGCTGGGATTACAGGTGTGAGCCACTGCTCCTGGCCTCTTCTATGAATATTGTATTAGGTAGGATGCTTTCATCAGATAACAAAAACTACCTGACTCAAACAGGGTAAAATTAACATAAAGCTTTAATGATGCATGATCCCAGGAAGTGGGAAACCTACAGGCAGCCAGTGTTAGGGCTGGTGGAGCTCAGTGACATTCTAAAGAATCCAAGTGGGCTGGGAGCGGTAGCTCATGACTATAATCTTGGCACTTTGGGAGATTAAGGCAGAAGGATCACTTGAGGCAGGAATTTGAGACCCACCTGGGCAACACAGCAAAACCCCATCTCAAAAGAAAAATAAAAAGAGCACAAAATAAGCCTGGGTAGTCAACCAACAGTGTTTCCTACAAAAATATGTTTGGTTCAGATATAATTTTATCACCTTGTTGTTTTAACTAACCATCATATTATGAACATATTCTTTGTTGATTATATTTTGTATAACTAAGTAACAGTTAATATTCCAGATAGATATACCACAATTTATTTTTTATTTTTTATTTTAAAATTGTATCTAGAGGCAGGGTCTCTCTATGTTGCCCAGACTGGAGTGCTTTTGTAGGATCATAGCTCATTGCAGCCTGGAACTTCTGGGCTCAAGCAATTCTCCGGCCCGAGCCTCCTGAGTAGCTGGGTAGAGGAGTGCACCACCATGCCTGGCTAATTTTTTTTTCGATAGAGACAGGGTCTTGCTATGTTGCCCAGGCTGGTCTTGAACTCCTGACCTCAAGCAATCCTTCCACCTTGGCCTCACAAAGTGCTGGGATTACAGGCATGAGCCACTGTACCCAGGCACAGTCAATTTTAGAACATTTCCATCACCTCAGAAAGAAACCTGGTGCCCTTTAGTACTCATGTCTCATTTTCCCCAGCAGTGCTAGGCTGTTGTAATCTACTGTCTGTCTCTGTGGACTTGCCTATTCTGGGCGTTCATGTAAATGGACTCATATAATATGTGGCCCTTTGTGACTTGATTCTTTCACTCAGCATATGTTTCAAAGGTTCATGCCTGTTGTAGCATGCATCAATATTTTCTTTCTTTTCTTTATTTGTTTTGAGATGGAGTCTTGCTCTGTTGCCCAGGCTGGAGTGCAATGTCATGACCTTGCCTCACTACAATCTCCAAATTCTCATGTTGGGGAGGGTAGGGGAGGGGGAGAGAGGGGAGGAGAAAAGAGGTAAGGAGATGGGGGTAAGGGAAGAGAGGAGAGGAGGAAAATTACCATTAAGTGTAAGTTATGGTTTCCCAACTTGATAAAGGGAAGGCTGTGCACAGTGGCTCATGCCTGTGATCCCAGCACTTTGGGAAGCTGAGGGAGGAGTGATGTTTGAGGCCAGGAGTTCAAGTCTAGCCTGAGCAACACAGCAAAACTCCATCTCTACAAAAAAAAAATTAATTAGCCAGCCACAGTGGCACATGCCTGTGGTCCCACCTACTCAGGAGGCTGAGACAGGAGGATTGCTTGAGCCCAGATGTTGAAGGCTAAAGTGAGCTATGTCCATGCCACTACATTCCAGCCTGTTCAACAGAGCAAGATCCTCTCTCAGAAAGAAAATAAAACAGGAGAAAATTTGAACACAGAGACAAAAGGAAGACTAGGTAAGGAGATCCAACAAGAACACCACATGAAGGTGCATGTTTGAAGCTATGCATCTACCAGCTGACGGATGCCAAAGGTTGCCAGGGAACCACCAGGCACTAGGACAGAGGCATGGGACAGATTCAGATTCTGACCATCATCCTTGTCATCATCATCCACTTAACATGGCTCAACAGGGAATCAGCCTTACTGACACATTCATTTTGGGCTTTGGCCTCCAGACCTGCAAGACAATAAACTTTTTTCTTTTTGAGGCAGAGTCTCACTCTGTTGCCCAGCCTGGAGAGCTATAGTGTGATCTCAGCTCACTGCAACCTCTGCTCCCTGGCTCCAAGCCATTCTCATGCCTCAATCTTCTGAGTAGCTGGGATTATAGGCAGGAGCCACCACACACGGCTAATAATAAACTTCTTTAGAAAGAATGGCTGGAGGTGGTGGCACAGGCCTGTAGTCCTGGTTATTCAGGATGCTAGGCAGGAGGATTGCTTGAACCTGGGAGGCAGAGAGTGCAGTGAACTGAGATTGTGCCACTGTATTCCAGCCTGGGGCGACAGAGTGAGACTCAGTCTCAGAAAGAAAAAAAAATTACCAAAAAACTGATACAGTGCTACATCAGTAAATACAGTAATAATACATAGGCCCCTATCAGCAGGCAGGAAATCCTGCAGGCAGAAACAAAGCAGAGAACACAGCCCAGCCTGCATGGATGAGTTGGAGGACATTTCCAAGGAGGAGCTAATCCTTAGCTGAGTATTGAAAAAAAAAAATTCTTACAGGGCACAGTGGCTCACACCTATAATCCCAGCACTTTGGGAGGCTGAGATGGGTGGATCATTTGAGGTCAGGAATTTGAGATCAGCCTGGCCAACATGGCAAAATCGCATCTCTAATAAAAGTACAAAAAATAGCCAGTCATGGTGGCATGCACCTGTAGTCCTAGCTGCTCAGGATTCTGAGGCAGGAGAATCACTTGGGCCTGGGAGGCGGAGGTTGCAGTGAGCCAAGATTGCACCACTGCACTCCTGCCTGTGTCACAGAGTGAACTCTATCTCAATTTAAGAAAAAAATAAAAGGCCTGGTGTGGTAGCTCACACCTGTAATCCAAGCACTTTTGGACCTCGAGGTGGGAGGATCAGCTGAGGTCAGGAGTTTGAGACGAACCTAGCCAATATGAAGAAAACCCATCTCTACTAAAAATAAATACAAAATTAGCCAAGTTTGGTCCCACATGCCTGTAGTCCCAGCTACTCGGGAGGCTGAGGTAGGAGAATCCCTTGAACCCGGGAGGTGGAGGTTGTGGTGAGCAGAGATTGCACCATTGCCTGGACAGGAGAGAAGTTCTGTCTCAAAAAAAAAAAAAAAAAAGAAATATTATTTTTTGATTTCTAAGCACATTGTTAGAATAACCACTTTCAAACTGACCCACAATAATAAACTGCAGTTTGCAGGCCAGTGATTCCCAAGGGTTTGGTCTAATGGAACTTTACACAGTGGTGTTGACTGTAGGAACGCTTTGGAAGACAGTGAATGTGGACTCTTGCCTAAACTTGAAGTTTATAACAATTTTCTGTGAGGTAGCAGCAGTTCTTCAAGTAGTAGTGGAAAATGACATTATTTGAATTTGAAGTTTTCTTTCTTTTTTTTAGAGACAAGATCTTGCTGTGTCATCCAGGCTGGAGTGCATTCCTGCAATCATAGCTCACTGCAACCTTGACCTCCTGTGCTCAAGCAATCATCCTGCCTCAGCCCCCTAAGTAGCTGGGATTACATGTGCAAGCCATCACGTCCAGCTAATTTTTTTTTAATTTTTTGTAAAGATGGAGTCTTGCTATGTTGCCCAGGCTGATTTCAACTCTTCGCCTTAAGAGATCCTCCCAGTTGGCCTCCCAGTTAGATCTATCTTCCCTCCTTCCTTCCTTCCTTCCTTTCTTCCTTCCTCTTCTCTGTCTCCTCTCTTTTTTTTTTTTTTTTTTTTTTTGAGTCAGAGTTTCACTCATTGCCCAGAGTGCAATGGCACCATCTCATCTCACCACAACTTCCACCTCCTTGGTTCAAGCAATCCTCCTGCCTCAGCCCCCTGAGTAGCTGGGATTACAGGTGCCTGCCACCACACTCAGCTAATTTTTGTATTTTTAATAGAGACAGGGTTTTGTAACGTTGGCTAGGTTAGCCTTGAACTCCTGAGCTCAGGTGATCCACCCACCTCAGCTTCCCAAAGTGCTGAAATTACAGGCATGAGACACCATGCCTGACCCTCCCTCCCTCCATCTCTCCCTTCCTCCTTTCTTCCTTCCATTCTTCCTTTTATCTCTTTCTTCTTTCTCTCTCTTTCTCTTTCTCTCTTCGTTTCTTTCTTTCTCTCTCTCTCTCTCTTTCTTTCTTTATTTCTTTTTCTTTCTTTCTTTCATTCCTGGTGTAGAAATAAATCTGTTAAACAGCTGCTTCAAATTTAACTGAACAGATCCCTGGGGTATGAAACTGGCTGCCCTCAAAATCTATCCCCAAAAAACCAAACCTCTGGAGTTAAATGGGCATACTTTCACTTTGGGATGATAGTAGCATTTTAACTAGCATCATTATGGCATTATTCAACGTTGAAAGTGGTTACCTGTGACCTATAATTTGTGAGATCTTTAATTTAATATGCATATAAGGACACTCCTGAAATTAATGCTCCAGTGACTGAAGGCATTAGATGACTACTCAAATACATTATATCAGCATCTTTCTCCTTTCTTCTTCTATTTCTCTTCCTAAAAATTATGTTTATATTCAGACGTTTGGGTTTTAGGGGATTTATTTTGCTTGTTTTTTACTAATTAAGTACTTTATTGGTTGCAACTGAGCTTATTAAGCCTCTATAATGAAAATATTACTGGTTTTTGGCTGAGTGTTGTGGCTCACACCTATAATCCCAGCACTTTGGGAAGCCGAGGCGGGCAGGTTACAAGGTTGGAAGTTCAAGACCAGCCTGGCCAACATGATGAAACCTCATCTCTATTAGAAATAAAAAAAAAAATTAGCCAGGTGTGGTGGAGTGGGCCTGTAGTCCCAGCTACTAGGGAGGCTGGGGCAGAAGAATCACTTGAACCCAGGAAGCCGAGGTTGCAATGAGCCGAGATCACACCACTGCACTTTAGTCTAAGGGACAGAGCATGACTCCATCTCAAAAAAAAAAAAAAAAAAAAAAAGAAAATATTACTGGTTTTTGCTTAGTTTTAAGTCAGAGGAATTCATTAATAAGGAATCTTCAAATGTGAATGTTTCAGAAATGTTCCCCATGCCATTACCAAGAATAATTTTTTCTAGCTAGGATCAATGGCTTATGTCTGTAATCCCAACACTTTGGGACACTGAGATGGGTGGATCATTTGAGGTGAGAAGTTCGAGACCAGCCTGGTCCACATGGTGAAATGCTGTTTCTGCTAAAAACACAAAAAACACCCACAAAAATTAGTTGGATGTGGTGGTGGGTGCCTATAATCCCAGCTACTCAGGAGGCTGAGACAGGAAAATAACTTGAACCCAGGAGGTGGAGGCTGCAGTGAGTCAAGATCATGCCACTGCACTCCATCCTGGGTGACAGAGTGAGATGCAGTCTCAAAAATTAATAATAATAGTAATAATTTTCTCTAGGCCATACGCTGGGTGCAGTGGCTCATGCATGTAATCCCAGCACTTTGGGAGGCCAAAGTTGGTGGATTGCTTGAGGCCAAGAGTTTGATACCAGCAGGATTACAACCTGGTAAAAACCTACTATACAAAAAGAATGAAAAATTAGCCAGGTGTAGAGGCAGGAACTTGTAGTCCCAGCTAGTCAGGACATCTAGGTGAGAGGATTGCTTGAGCCCAGGAGGTTGAGGCTTCAGTGAGTCGTGACTCTACAACCACTTTGCAGCCTGAGCAACAGAACAAGATTGTGTCTCAAAAAAAAGATTCTCTAGTATTATCTTTCTCTGCAAAGCACCTGTGTACATTTGAACTAAACTCAGAATTTTTCAAAATAAGTCTTAATTTAAAACAAACTACTCTCATCACTTCTGGGCCTTTTGGCTGGGATCTAACCATTCTATGTATCAGGCAGAGTGGCCTGTAATCCCAACACTTTGGGTGGCCAAGAGAAGATTGCTTGAGCTCAGGAGTTCAAGAACAGCCTGGGCAAAATAGCAAAATCTTATCTTTACAAGAAATACAAAAGTTAGACAGAGGTAATGACTCTTGCCTGTGGTCCCAGCTTCTTGGGAGGCTGAGGCGGGAAGATTGCTTGAGCCTGGGAGGTGCATATTGCAGTGAGCTGAGATGGAGCCACTGCACTCCAGCCTAGTTAATAGGGTGAGACTATGTCTCAATAAATAAATAAATAAACAAACAAACACACATACAGTGAATTTCCTCCAAAAAAACAGAAGCCCTCTGTTGTGCTGCCTTGGAAACCAAGGGGAAGTTACTGGTAGCAAAACTCAGGCTGCTATGGACCAGATATTTCCATAACAGGGATCACACATCCTCTATTCCTAAGGCCACACTGTTTATCTGTAGCACATTTTTTATATCATCATAACCATATCTACAACCCATCCTAACTTTTATTTCATACTCTGTGCCTGCAAAGTCCTTGTATTTACCACTATCCCCATTTAAAAATTCATTCACTATTGGTTATGTGCCATGTCTCACACCTGTAATCCCAGCACTATGGGAGTTTAGGCAGGGAGATCACTTGAGGGCAGGAGTTCAAGGCCAGCCTGGCCAACATGGTGAAATCCCATCTCTGCCAAAAACACAAAAATTTATCAGGTGTGGTGGCACATGTCCAGCTACTAAGGAGGCTGAGGCAGGAGAATCACTTGAACCCAGGAGACAGAAGTTGCTGTGAGCTGAGATTGTGCCAGTGCACTCTAGCCTGGGCAACAAAACAAGACTCTATCTAAAAAAAAAAAAAAAAAAAGGCATCTGCTATTAATTAGGTCTTACAAAGTCACAAAATAGTCATGAGTTCCTGTAGACCATACAATTAAAATTTTTTAAATTATGGTAAAATACATGTAACATTTATCATCTTAATCATTTCTAAGTGTACAGTTCAGTAGCTTTAAGTGCATTCACACTATTGAGCAGCCAACCCTCAAAACTCATTTTATCTTGCAAAACTGAAACTTTATCCCCATTGGACAACTCTGATCCTCCTTCTCATCACCCCTGGCAAACACCAGAGACTTACTGTCTCTATGAATGTGACTAATCTGGGTACTTCTATACAAAAAGACATATAGTATTTGTCTTTTTGTGCAAGTAAATGATTTTTTGGTTTATTTCTTTTTATTGTTTTATTTTTGAGAGAGAGAGAGGGTCCCGTTCTGTTGCTCAGGCTGAGTGCAGTGGTGGAATCACAGCTCACAGCAGCCTCAATCTCCAGGGCTCAAGCCATCCTCCCACCTCAGTCTCCAGAGTAGTTGGGACTACAAATACGTGCCACCATGCCCAGCTAATTTTAGAGATGGTGTTTCATTATGTTGCCCAGACTGGTCTCAAACACCTGGGCTCAAGTAATCTTCTCACCTCCACCTCCCAAAGTGTTGAAATTACAGGCTGGAGCCATCATGCTCAGCCAGCAAATATTTTTAACCATAATTGTTTGCCTCAAACTCACAGCCAGAAAGCAGGAATCTGAAAATTCAAAGCTTAGTAATAAGTACATAAAACACACACACACTCACACATACACACATACACATATGCATACACACATTCACACATATAGACACACACTTCTGCAACTCAGGAGGCGGAGGCAGGAGAATCACTTGAACCTGAGGAGGGAGGTGAGGTTGCAGTGAGCCGAGATCCTGCCATCGCCTCCAGCCTGGGCAACAGAGTGAGACTCTGTCTCAAAAATAAATAAAATAAAATAATAAAATAAAAATAAAGATACAGAAATTAGGCTGGGCGTGGTGGCTCATGCCTTTAATCCCACCACTTTGGGAGGTTGAGGCTGGTGGATCACCTGAGGTCAAGAGTTCAAGACCAGCCTGGCCAACATGGTGAAACCCTGTCTCTACGAAAAATACAAAAATTAGGCAAGTGTGGTGGCACACACTTATAATCCCAGCTACTTGGGAGGCTGATGCAGGAGAATCAATTGAACCTGGGAGGTGGAGTCTGCAGTGAGCCAGCCAAGATTGTGCCACTGCTCTCCAGCCTAGGGGACTAGAGCAAAACTCTGTCTCTAAAAACACAAAAAATTATCTGTGTGTGGTGGCATGCACCTGTAATCGCAGCTACTCAGGAGGCTGAGGCAGAAGACCGCTTAAACTTGTGAGGTGGAGGTTTCAGTGAGTTGAGATGGCACCACTGCACTCCAGCCTGAGTGACAGAATGAGACATGTTTGTGGCCACTGGGAAGGGTCAAAGTCTTTCAAGTTCAAATATGGACCTGTAGAGAGGGTTCTCATGGCACAATGTGGAGCTGAAATAGGACATGAAACCAGATCAAACACAGAGCCAAGGTATGCAAAGGAGGCCTTGGGGCTCAGAGATCTGGCCTGGGAATTTTACACAAGGCTGGTCTAGTTCTGCAGGTTTGGCACTGAGGATTTGCTCTTGTGCTTCATCGGTTATCTGCACATCAGTGCCAACTTGCACATCAGTATCAAGGTAGGCTGGAGCCAGGAGGAATCAGTTACCCGGTGTCCCAAGGACTATGACAGGAAGCCAATTAAGAAAATCTTTTTACTGTCTCCTTGCTGAAAACCACAGAGTTCTTATCTTCTGAAAACTTTGCTCTGGACCAGAAGGCATGGCTGGCCACCCTGTTGGTGTCAGGGCCACAGTGGGGGCCAGTGCTGGCTGGTGGACTAGGTTTCTGGTTTTTTTTTTAATTAAAAAGATTTTGTAGTATTCAATTTTTAAAATATTTTATTTTACTTTAGTGTGTATGTGTGTTTGAGAAGAGTCTCCCTGTCACCTAGGCTGGAGTGCACTGGCACAATCTTGGCTCACTGCAGACTCCACTTTCCAAGTTCAAGTGATTCAAGTGGTGTAATCGTGGCTCACTGCCACCTCTGCCTCCGAGGTTCAAGTGATTCTCCTGCCTCAGCCTCCCAAATAGTTGGGATCACAGGTGCCTGCCACCAGGCTCAGCTAAGTTTTGTATTTTTAGTAGAGAGAGGGTTTCACCATGTTGGCCAGGCTGGTTGCAAACTCCTGACCTCAGGTCACCTCAGTCTCCAAAAGTGCTGGGATTACAGGCATGAGCCACCACATCTGGCCCTCCTGGCTGTTTTGGGTTGGGGAGAGTCTCATCACAGACATTGAGCTTCCCTTGATCAGGAATGATGGGGGGCTTCCCCATATCCCTTATCCACACCCCCATAGCTGTGTCAAAGCCTAAACCACCATGGCCACCACTGGCATCCTGAGGTCCCTGTGTCCCCAAAATATAGGTCACTTGCACTGTTACATGGAACTGGAGAAGCCCCCATGAAAATATCCCAGCAGGACAGAGCGCAGTGTCTCATGTCTACTGTCCCAGCTACTCAGGAGGCTGAAATGGGGGAGCCCAGGTGTTTGGCACAAGCCTGGGCAGCACAGGGAAACTCCCGTCTCTACGAAAAGAAATTAAAATTAGCTGTGCATGTGGTGTGCACCTGTAGTCCAGCTACTCGGGAGGCTGAGGTAGGAGGATTACTTGAGCCCAAGAGGTTGAGGTTACAGTGAGCTAAACAAGAAGGGGGAAGCTGGGCAACATGAAAAAACCCTGTCTCTACAAAAACTAGTCCCAGCTACTCTGTAGGAGAGGATAATGTGAGCCAGGGATGTAGGGGTTGAAGTGAGCTGACATCTCACCACTACACTCCAGCCAGAGCCGCAGAGCAAGGCCCTGTCTAAAAAAAAGAAGAAATTAAGCAGGTCAGTGACTGCCATGGCCTGGGGTGGTGAGTTTTGAGGAAAATTAACTAATGAAGAGGAGCACAGGAAACTTTCTAGAGCAATGGAATTGTTCTATATCTTCTTTATTTTTTTTTTCAAGAGTCTCCTTCTGCCACCCAGGCTGGAATGCATTGTCACAATCTCAGCTCACTGCAACCTCCACCTCCTGGGTTCAAGTGATTCTCTTGCCTCAGCCTCCTGCATTGCTGGGATTACAGGCATATGCCACCATGCCCAGCAAATTTTTGTATTTTTGGTAGAGACAGGATTTTACCATGCTGGCCATGCTGGTCTCCAATTTCTGACCTGAGATGATCCACCCTCCTCGGCCTCCCAAAGTGTTGGCATTACAGGCATGAGTCACCATGCCCAGCCTCTGGATACTTACAACAGATGCCTTAGTCAACTGTATTACGACCTGTTTACAACTCTGTCCCCCCACAAGTCTGTAAACTTTTTCTTTGAGATGGAGTCTTACTCTGTCTCCAAGGCTGGAGTACAGTGTCTCGAATGTGGTTTACTGCAACCTCTGTCTTCCAAGTTCAAGTGATTCTCCTGCCTTAGCCTCCCAAGTATCTGGGACTATAGGCATCAACCACCATGCCCAGCTAATTTTTGTATTTTTATTAGAGATGTAGTTTCACCATGTTGGCCAGGCTGGTCTCAATCTCCTGACCTCAGGTGATCTGCCCACTTCAGCCTCTCAGCATGCTGATATTATAGGCATGAACTACCATACCCAGCCTCTTGGCTCTTATAACAGATGCCCTAGCCAGACTGTATTATAACCTGGTCACAACTCCGTCCCCCGACAAGTCTGTAAACTTCTTGAGGTCAAGGACACTACCATTTTTATCTCTGCATCCCCAAAGCACCTAGCATATTCCCTAAAATATAGCCATAAACATTCCTTGCATGCTTGTCAAGCAATGCAGTCAGCCCTTTACACACTTTATTAGTTGATTGAGTGATTGACTGAGACAGAATCTCTCTCTGTAGCCCAGGCTGGAGTGCAGTGGTGTGATCATAGCTCACAGCAGCCTCGAACTATTGCTCTCAAGCAATCCTCTCGCCTCAGCCTCCTGAGTAGCTGGGGCCATGGGTGTGCATCTCCAAACCCAGCTAACTTAAAATAATTTTTTGCAAATATGAAGTCTTCCTATATGGCCCAGGCTAGTCTCAAACTCCTGGCTTCAAACAATTCTCCCACCTCAGCCTCCCAAAATGTGGGAATTACACGCATGAGCCACTGGAACCAGCTAATTTTTTAAATTTTTTATGTTTTGTAGAGATGGGGTCTTTCTCTGTTGCCTGAGCTGGTGTCAAATTCCTGGTCTCGAGTAATCCTCCTGCTTTGGCTTTCTAAAATGCTGGGATTACAAGTGTGAGCCACTGTGCCTGGACAACTCAAGTGCCCTTTACATTCAGTCACTCAGTCAATAAACACCAAATACTTGATCCACAGTAGGCATGCCCCAGGCCAATGAATGAATCACTGTCCCTGCCTTAGTGAGCTTTTATAAGAGGAAAACACAAACAATGGGCTTTTTGGATGGAAACACGAATGAATCAATGAATGAATCAATGAATGAACGAATGAATGAATATAAGCTGCCTTTCCTCTCCACTGCTTTCTTTCTCTTCCTTCCTTCCTTCCTTCCTTCCTTTCTTTCTTTCTTTCTTTCTTTCTTTCTTTCTTTCTTTCTTTCTTTTTCTTTCTTCTTTCTTTCTTTCTTTCTTTCTTTCTTTCTTTCTTTCTTTCTTTCTTTCTTTCTTCCTTCCTTCCTTTCTTTCTCTCTTTCTTTCTTTCTCTCTTTCTCTCTTTCTTTTTCTTTCTTTCTTTCTCTCTTTTTCTTTCTTTCTTTCCTCTTTCTTTCTTTCTTTCTTTTCTTTCCTCTCTCTTTCTTTCTTTCTTTCTTTTCTTTTCTTTTCTTTCTTTTTTTGAGATCAAGTTTCACTCTTATTGCCCAGGCTGGAGTGCAATAGTGAAGTCTTGGCTCACAGCAACCTCCGCCTCTGATATTCAAGAAATTCTCCTGCCCAAGCCCCCTGACTAGCTGTGATTACAGGAATCCACCACCACACCTAGTTAATTTTTGTATTTTTAGTAGAGATGGGGTTTCACCATGTTGGTCAGGCTGGTCTCAAACTCCCGACATAAAGTGACCCCCTGCCTTGGACTTCCAAAGTGCTGGGATTAAAAGCATGAGCCACTGTGCCCTGCCGTTTGATTCCTTTTTTGTTTTGTGTATATACTACAAATTTTCTGTTAATTACCAAGAGACTTACATAAAACATCTCATAGTTATAACAGCCTAGCTTAAGATAAAAACAATTCAACTGCTATGTATAGAAACACTCAACAGTTTTATTCTCTTTAATATATGATTTATATCACACTTTACATTTTTTATATTGTGTATCTAACAACAAATTATTTAAGCTATATGTATTTTTAATACTTTCGTCTTGTAGCTTTTATCCCTGAGTTAAAAGTAATTCATGCACCACCATTACAGAAATCATTCACTTTTCTCAACCAATACATAAATAATGATAAAATTGAATTCCAATATTTATTTTATATATAATTATTCTCACAGTAATATACAAAATTATATTATTTTTTGCTTTGTAATATTATTTTCTTGTGTTCATATGGCTGTATTATGGATCTTATATTTTGTGTAATAGCACCAATATATTAATAACATAAATAACATTACCTAATATCTTTAAACTACTTATTAATTAAAAGGTTCCATTTTAGCCTTTCACTAATTCTTATAGTGCATTTTTTTGTTAAATTTTACTGCTATACATTGCATGACAATAAAATGTCAGATTTTTATATGTTCATAGTTACGTTAGAAAACTAGTTATTTAAAGAATTATTTTCTGATACATCTATGCTAATATTCTGTATTATACAGATCAACATGTTTTGTTTTAAAATCCACTTTACTGCATGGTTTTATTCATCAAGGTTTCTTTCGATTATTTGTGTTTTTGTTTTTAACCTTATATATATGAGTTGGATTGTAATTTTCACTCTGTATTATTCATTAAAATGTGGTGTTTAATTCAAATACACATAGTTGGGTTTCACTTGGGGCAAATTTTAGAAAACAAGTATAAGTCACACTTTTTTGTGTTGCATTTTAGGTTTTGGGGTACAAGTGAAGAACATGAAAGATTGTTGCATAGGTACCCACATGGCAGTGTGATTTGCTGCCTTCCTCCTCATCACCTATATCTGACATTTCTCCCCATGCTATCTCGCCCCAACTCCCCACCCTACGCTGTCCTTCCCCTATTTCCCACTGACAAACCCCAGTGTGTGATGCTCCTCCCTGTGTCCATGTGTTCTCATTGTTCAACACCTGCTTTGAGTAAGAACATGCAATGTTTGATTTTCTGTTCATGTATCAGTTTCCTGACAATGAGGGTTTCCAAGTTCATTCTTGTCCCTACAAAGGACACAAACTCATCATTTTTTATGGCTGCATAATATTCCATGGTGTATATGTTCCACATTTTCCCTGTCCAGTCTATCATTGATGGGCTTTTCGGTTGGTTCCAAGTCTTTGCTATTGTAAACAGTGCTACAATGAACATTCGTGTGCATGTGTCCTCATACTAGAATGATTTATAATCCTTTGGATATACACCCAGTAATGGGATTGCTGGGTCAAATGGAATTTCTATTTCTAGGTCCTTGAGGAATTGCCACACTGTCTTTCACAATGGTTGAACTAATTTACACTCCCACCAAGAGTGTAAAACTGTTCCTATTTCTCCATATCCTCTCCAGCATCTATTGTCTCCAGATTTTTTAATGATTCCCTTTCTAACTGGTGTGAGATGGTATCTCAATGTAGTTTTGATTTGCATTTCTCTAATGACCAGTGATGATGAGCATTTTTTATATGTTTGTTGGCCTCATATATGTCTTCTTTTGTAAAGTGTCTGTTCATATCCTTCACCCACTTTTGAATGGGCTTTTTTTCTTGTAAATCTGTTTTAGTTCTTTGTAGATTCTGGATGTTAGCCCTTTGTCAGATGGGTAGATGGCAAAAATTTTTTCCCATTCCGTTGGTTGCCAATTCACACTAATGACTGTTTCTTTTGCTGTGTAAAAGCTGTGGAGTTTGATTAGGTCCCATTTGTCTTTTTTGGCTTTTGTTGCCAATGCTTTGGTGTTTTGGTTATGAAGTCCCTGCCTATGCCTATGTCCTGAATGGTTTTGCCTAGATTTTCTTCTAGGTTTCTTATGGTGTTAGGTCTTGTATTTAAGTATTTAATCCATATGGAGTTAATTGTTGTTTTTTTTTTAAAGGCTGGAGTGCAGTGGCACAATCTCGGCTCACTGCAATCTCCGCATGAAAGCTTCAAACAATTCTCCTGCTTCGGCCTCCTGACCAGCTGGAACGACAGGCACACACCACCAAGCCCAGCTAATTTTTTGTTTTTTTTAGTAGAGACAGCGTTTCACCATGATAGCCAGGCTCGTCTCAAACTCTTGAACTTGTTGTCTGTCTGCCTTGGCCTCCCAAAGTGCTGGAATTACAGGCATGAGCCACCGTGCCCGGCCTCATAAGTCAGACATTTCCATTGCCTATATAAGTTACTTATGTGATATTTGCCTATATAAATATTGCCCATTTTGTTTATTAATTACCTCATTTATCTCTTTTCTCTAGTGGTTGTCAGTGTTTTATTGTCTAGAAGAGTAGTCAAAAAGGCAGCTAAAATTACCATCTATTTATTGGTTAAATATATGTTATTGTGTGAGAAAAACACTTGTTATTTTAAGTAATTGTTTTAAATGTAACTATTTTTTGATAGATGTAAATATTTGTGATTAAAACCATAAAATAACCAACTTAAACATTTTAAAGTTGTACACTTAAACTATACATTTAGTACTTTTATGTAGATTTACATTATTTTGAAAAAGATCACTTTTATCTTTAAAAAGTACAATTTAATGTCCAATGAACTGTCTTCTTCTCTCTTCCACTTCTGAAGAACAACATTTTACTTTCTGTGTTGTCTGTCTCTTATTGACTATCTTGGTTTAGTCAACACATTTTCCCCACATCTTTAATTTTAATAAATAAGTTATTCTCTCTAAGTTCAGATTCATCAGGAAATTGAATCATATCTAGAAGAATTAAAACTGAAAGATTTATTTGTTTGCTAAAGCAATGCAGATTGTCATACTAATAAACCCTAAAGTTTCAAAGGCTTAGCAAAGTAATACATGTTTTGCTTACACCACCATTTCCTTTGGTTTATTTCTGGTTAAGAAAACTTCTTTGTGATTATTCAGAGATTAGGGTTTTTTTTTTTTAATTTTCTATCTGCATTCTCCTCTTTCTTCAGCCAATAGATTTTTAAAAATGCAAGGAAGACACATTTATTTTTTATCTACACATCACTTCCAGTCACTATGCTGAGCAGAGTCAATGTAAGCAGAGCTGAGAATAACATTTCTCTGGCAGAACAGCCACTTCTCAGCAAAAGTGACACAATAAAGGTATAAATCTCTTTTGATTTGTTTTGTCATTTTTTTTTTGAAACAGAGTCTCACTCTGTCACCCAGGCTGGAGTGCGGTGGTGCAACCTCAGCTCACCACCACCTCCCCCTCCCAGATTCTCCTGCCTCAGCTTCCTGAGTAGTTAGGATTACAGGCACTCACCACCATGCCTGGCTAATTTTTATATTTTTAGTAGAGACGTGGTTTCACCATATTGGCCAGGCCCGTCTGGAACTCCTGACCTCAGGTGATCCATGTGCCTTGGCCTCCCAAACTAAAAAGTATAATGTTTAGCTGGGCACAAGCTCTCCTGCCTGTAATCCCAGCACTTTGGGAGGCCGAGGGGGGCAGATTACAAGGTCAAGTGATCGCAACCATCTTGGCCAACATGTTGAAACCCAGTATTTACTAAAAATTACAAAATATAGCTGGGCGTGGTGGTACATGCCTGTAGTCCTACTACTTGGGAGGCTGAGGCAGGAGAATCACTTGAACCTGGGAGGCAGAGGTTGCAGTGAGCCAAGATTGTGCCACTGCTGTCCAGCATGATAAAAGAGCAAGACTCCATCCCCCCCAAAAAAAAAGAAAAGAAAGAAAAAAAAGAAAGTATTATGGAATTATAACATATTTTCAGCAAATTAAACATATGTATGAATAAAATTCTTGCAGTGAAACAAAGATTCATTTTGTTGATTCCTGTTGAGCTCAGGCAATATTAGATAAAAAGTCAGCAAATATACAGCAAACAATTATTTGAAATAGAAATATTGTAAATAAAGTTATTCTGTTAATTTAAGTAAAAATATTTTTATCTCATACTAACCATCTTATCTATAGTTATGTAATATCAAGTGATAGTTTTTATTACCAATTGTACTTCATATACGTCTTCCACTCATAGCACACTTCTTCATTGTTTCAATGCCTTCTGCACTTCATATCAGTGGAAAAGGGCCAGCTGCTGCCAGAAAATGAATGTGGTGTTATTGCTACTTTAAGAGTGATAATGAAGACCACTTGCCTGAATTGTTTTCATGTGGCAAACACTGTTATTTGCCCCAAAGTACACACATTTCTTATTTTTCTCTGAATTTACTGATGAAATAACATTCTTAGCTAAGAAAGATTTGATCTCATTCAAATATGTTTTATGAAATTTGGTTGACATTTTAGTGTCTCTAAGTGAAATAAAAGATTGAAAATTTCCATGAATCCAAATACATGAACAACCTTTTTACTAGAAGTCTTTCTGAGGCAGAGTAAGATCCATAACATTTCTTTATAACATAGAAGAAATGTGTGAACTCTGTTCCCAGTAATCAACTCTGAACACTGAGCATTCTCAGTTCCCAGTATTTCCTCCGAGTCATTGAGAAAAAATTGGTATGTCTGTAAGGAGATGGAAAAAGGTGTTTGGGGGAGGGTCACAGCATTGCACAGGAATACTTTCTACTGACACTTATTAGAATCTTAATCTAATTGGTCTACCATTTGCATGACTAGATAGTTACTGAACCTAGTCATACTATTTTGTTTTTTGCAGCTAATGACATCTGTTACCTATAAGTTTCATACAATACCTTGCTAAGCTGAAACATCAGTCTTTTGTTAATTTACCCTAAATTGAGGGACTAGATTTGCAATTTCCAATCTTTCAATGTTAAAGCAAATCAGAGAAGAGCAATGTGTGTATGTTGTATGCATTTTCTTGCCCAACTATCAAAATTCTTCGCATATTCCCTTGGACACTCTAGGCAACCACCTAAAAAACATTCCCTCCTATTTTTTTTTTTTAGCCAAGATACCAGATTTCAAAAGGTAAAAGACTTAAAAATTGGGCAAAGCCAAAATCTTGTCTTTGTGTCATGACCGTTTGAAAGAGCAGAACAATTATGCCAAGCCATTGAAAGATGTGGTTCTGATGACTTTTCTATTTCAAATCTTTTCTCTAATTGTTAGTCTTATTGCATTAACATAAAAGAGAAACTATCTACATAACAATGTATGCATTTATTAAATATTCATATTAAGGTGTTCAAAGTTGAATAATGTATTACAAAATAGTGAAATTTTCTAAAATTAGAAAGATAGATTGTTATTAATAAATCCATTATTTTTTCAACATTTTCTAATGTTGGAAATTAAAGAACTGCATATGCTTTTTCATGATATGTTCAATTCTAGGAGGGTACTCACTGGTCTGCATGGTATTTTTGTAATAAATTACATAGAATTGAGTAACCAAAATGTTGCAGAAATGCGAATTTAATCGGGATAAGAATGAAATCAGCCTCGTTTGTAGACTATTGGTATCCCAGAGGCTCATCATTTACTTGGCTGTGTAGACATTACTTCATAATGCCAGGGAGCCCTTTCAACAAAGTTGCCTTTGCTTCCCATTGATGTGGTCATGTTCTGATCTGTTTTTTCTTAAGCTCTCCCAGATGAGGGGATGATTATTTGTTGCATAAATGAGGTCTCTTATTTTTTCCCCATCATGAGAAACTCCTGTTCTCCCTACTGAAAGCAACATGTTGAAAGAAAAAGTTGAGACAGTATTCAAATATAACCCTTGCCATGTGGCCACCATGAGCAGTTTACCACATGGCTCACCAAGAAATTTGATTAATTTCAGAGAAGCAGAGGTGTTTTTCTATGATGTGCTTTTTCTCTTAAAAGCACATCTGATTAAGTTTAGTCTAATCAAGATAATCTCTCTTATGAAAAACAGGAAGCCAATACATTATAACCTAATTACACAAAAAATGTCCCTCTACAGTCACATATTCTCTCACACTCCAGAGAAAAGGTTTACACAGCAGGTGTGCACTGAAGTGGGAATCCAGAGGGTCATCTTAGAATTTTGCCCACCCACCTGAATAGATTTCTAAAATAGCCTTTCAGTTGTTTTTGTTTTCTTTCTAAGTAAACAAAGGTATCATCTACAAATAACAATTTAACTGCTTTCTAATTTTATTCATCAAAATAATTATTTATCATTTTCTGGCTTATATTAAGTATTTCTAGTTTATATTATGCATTCACATGCATACATATATAACAATACAAATATATCTATTTTTAATTTTTGTTAAATTTTAAAGAACAGATATTGAAGGTAACTTCTTTTCTGTTTAAAAGTGTTTTTATTGTTTTATTCAAGAGTATTGTCTCTGGAGTCAAAGTTGCTTGTGTTTTAATACTAGCTCAGCTATTTTGAGCAAGGTATTTCTCTTTCTGGCTCTGTTTCTTTCTTTGTAAACTGAGGATAATAATAATGCATTTGTTATTAAGTTACTGTATGTATTAGCCTATTCTCACACTGCCAGAAGGGCATACCCAAGACTAGGTAAATTATAATGGAAAGAGGTTAATTTGACTCACAGTTCAGCATGGCTGGGAGGCCTAAGAAGACTTACAATCATAACGAAAGAGGAAACAAACACATCTTTTTTATATGGTGTCAGGGAGAGAAAACATGGAGGAAAAGCCTCTTATAAAACCATCAAATCCTTCATGCATGCTGGCTCACCCCTATAATCCCATCACTTTTGAGGCCAATGTGGGTGGATCAGGAGATCGGGAATTCAACACCAGCCTGGCCAACATGGTGAAACCTTTTGTATCTACTAAAGATACAAAAAGTTAGCCAGGCATGGTGGCATACCTGTAGTCTCAGCTACTCGGGTGGTTGATGCAGGAGAATTGCTTGAACTCAGGGGGTGGAGGTTTCAGTGGCACCAAGATTGTGCCATTGCACCCCCACCTGGGTGACAGGGCAAGACTCCATCAAAACAAACACACAAACAAACAAACCAAAAAGCCCCATCAGGTCTTATGTGAACTCACTCAGTATCATGAGAACAGAATGAGGGTAACTGCCTGGAAGATTCAATCACCTCCCACCAGGTGTCTCTCATGACACTTAGGGATTATGGGAACTACAATTCATAATGAGATTTGGGTGTAGACACAGCCGGACCATATCACTGTGAGAACAAAATTTATTAACATATGTATACTATTATGGTAAGTGCTCAGTACAAATTAGGTATTATTAACGAGACATTTGTATGCTCAATTATGTTAATACATCTGCCACACAAATATTTTCCCTTACACATGAGTTTTCCAACCAATAGATGAATATGTATTTAAATTACAACTTTATTCTAAATGTGGTATATACATTTAGAATAATAGCATACACAATAGAATACTATACAGCCTTAAAAAGTGGGAGACAACATCAACTGAAAAAATATGGGTAAATTTAGAGGATATTTTGTTAGGTAAAATAAGCCGGACACACAACGAAAACTACTGCATGATTCCACTTTTATGTGGAATCTAATAAAGTTGAAATAACAAAGTACAATGTGGAACAATTGGTTACCAAAGACTGTTGTTGATAAAAGAATGCAAAGTTTTACAGACAGGATACATAGATTTTGAGATCTATTGCACAGTAGGGTGACTACAATCAATGATAATGTACTGTATATTTCAAAATAACTAACAGTAAGTTTTAATGTCTCACCAGAAAATATTATAGGTAAGTAAGGTGATAGATATGTTAGTTAACTTAATTATTTCATATTTTATACATATATCAAAACATTACACTGTACCCCATAAATGTATACAATTTTTATTTGTCAACCAAATATACTAGTAGTGCATGTGTTTTTCTAAGGAAATTTAACAAATTGGGAAAGAGAAATAAATGTTTCTTCATATATTATAATTTCAGAAAAAATATACATACATTTTTTATTACACACAGCTTGCTTATTTAGTGATGCACATAAGTAAACTTTGATATCATGAGTAATCTAAACCTACCACTCAATAATAAAATATGTTAATTATTATTGTTCAGAATAATATAATTTCTTTCTTTCTTTTGCTTTCCTTCTTCTTTTGCTTTCTTTCCTTCTTTTGTTCTTTCTTTCTTTCTTTCCTTCTTACTTTCTTCTGTCTTTCTTTCTTTTTTTTTTTTTTTTGAGAAGAAATTTCACTCTTGTTGCCTAGGTTGGAGTGCAATGGTGCGATCTTGGCTCACTGCTACCCCTGCTTCTTGGGTTCAAGTGATTCATCTGCCTCAGCCTCTTGAGTAGCTGCAATTACAGGCATGCACCACCACGCCCGAATAATTTTGTATTTTTTGCAGAGATGGGGTTTCTCCATGTTGGTCAGGCTAGTTTTGAACTCTCGACCTCAGTTGATCTGCCTGCCTCAGCCTCCTAAGGTGCTGGGATTACAGGCCTGAGTCGCCACAACTGACTTTATTTGAAAAGATAATACTTTAAAAGACAGACTCTAAAGCAATTGTTTAAAGTAAATTCTCTCAAGATAAATGACTTTTTTCACTTATAGTTAAAAGTTACATAAATATATACTTTAAACTACCTTTAAGTTTATCAAGTGAACATAAAAAATTAGTTGGCAAAAATAATTTATTAAACAAATAGATCAGAAAACAATTGGCCTCTTCCTCTAATTTTAAAACATAAAAAACACTCAGCATTTAAGTGCTTATTATCTGGTGTTACTAGAGTGGTAAAGCACTGTACAAGATGAGGAAACTTCCTTTAGTATTTATATTCATGCTGTATGAGAATATATGAGAATCTGCCAAGGATAGTATTACAAATATCCATCAACTCTTATAGCCCCAAACTGACAATTAAAATGAACATAAATTACAGCCCCCTAATGTGGACACCTTATTGTTCCCAGGCTTAACATTGGTTCTGATCTAAAACACTTTACAAATAGGCCACCAGGTATGGAGTTTTAATGTTAATCACTATGGCAAGTCCCCCTCAGGCAATTTTTAAATATTTTTTTATTTAACATTTTTGCTTTGAATTTTCTAATTTAGTAGAGATAAAGCAGAATTTAAAAACAACTTTTTTGACACTTAGATAATATGTAAAACTTTATTTTTGGTTCAAAGTACTCATAATAAAGCCTAACACAAATACTTTGGTTGGTAAATGGTTTCTCATAACCTTATTCCTCTCATTACTTAAAAGAGTCACTAATAGTACTTTGGAAAAATATTATTTATATTAAAAGCTAGAATAGGGCTGGGTGCAGTGGCCTAAATCTATAATTCTAGCACTTTGGGAGGCCCAGGCATGTGGATTACTTGAGGTCAGGAGTTTGAGACCATGTTGGCCAACATAGTGAAACTCCATATCTACTAAAAACACAAAAATTAGCTGGATGTGGTAGTGGGTGACTGTCATCCCAGCTACTTGGGAAGCTGATGAAGGACAATCACTTGAACTCAGGAGGTGGAGATTGCAGTGAGCCAATATTGCACCATTGCATTCTGTCCTGGGAAACAGAGCAAAGCTTTGTCTGAAATAAGCTAGAAAAACCTATTATTTTATTTAAAATTTGTGATCTAAATTTACAACATTATTCATTGACTGGTCTAAAGTTTCTGAAAGTTTTGAAAACACTAATATAAGATTGATTTTTCAGCCAGGCATAATGGTTCATACCTGTAATCCCAACACTTTCAGATGCTAGGGCATGTGGATCATGAGGTCAGGAGTTGGAGAACAGTTTGATCAACATGGTGAAACCCCGTCTCTACTAAAAATACAAAAAGTAGCCAGGCGTGGTGGCATGCAGCTGTAATCTCAGATATTCAGGGGGCTAAGGCAAGAGAATTACTTGAACCCAGGAGGCAGAAGTTGCAGCAGGCTGATATTGCACTGCTTCACTCCAGCCTGGGCAACAGAGCAAGACTCTGTCTCAAAAAAAAAAAAAAATTCCATATAGAATGATTAAAGAATATTGTTTTCTTAGTGACCAAAATGAAACAAATTCAAATTACTAATCAATCACTTACAATGTGGTTTTAAATCGTATTTAATGACCACATACATAGTTTCTTTGAAGTCATTTTAACAACTTATTCTGTTGCTTCTTCACTTCTGCTAGAAAAAATTAAAATTTATGTTACTAAAAGCCTGTGAATTTTATTCTAATCTTAGTGATCATCTTAATGTATGCTTATAGTCATAGAAACCCTATTTGCTACTTACATTTAGAAGATAAATAATTAGTTTGCAGTAAACCAAATGGAAAATTGTTGCTCAAAATTATATGTGATAGCAATATGAATACCATCTAGATAGAATTTATATACATATATATCTGTATGTTCAAATTGTTTTAACTTATAGTAATGTAGAAACTATAAAGATCTATAAGTTATAAAGAATTAAACAATGTATCAATGCGTTTTCCTCAATTTTCCTGTACTGTTTTTGTTATTTAACTTGTCAGTGATAGCAGTAGAAACTCTGATATTTACCATCATATTCTGGGTTCAGCAAAGCATGGGTGGAGCCAATATATTTTAGGGATTTTACTTTCAGCTTGGCACCTTTATTTTCTACTGCTGATGTCAATGTAATGTAAGACACTAAAAATCAGGTGTTGCTACCTGTCACATGATTGGACACTCTGTGAACACAATAAACATCTTTGCATGAAAAAATAACTGAGCAAATGTTTTAATCCAAAAGCTACCATAATCTCCAAAATTTTCCCAGAGAAAATGACCAAAATGTTGGCTACAGTTAGGTGACTAGGAATGGCAACTGTAGACTGTGAACCTCTCCCACCACAAAAAAATCATAAAATAATAGAAAAATCTCTCAAGATTGTAGCATTAATATGAAAAAGAAATATTATTTCAAATTTTAAATTCATAGAGCTCATTTTATTTGCAACATTGAACATTCACACTCAAAAGTACAAGATTCTGCATGAAAACATAATTTGCGTTATAAATATATCATACAATTACATTTAATAATATCCCATAATATCAACTCTCCTATAAATTTAATTCTAAGATAATTTTCTAACAAATTTTGTATATGCTACACTTTGTCTTAGAATCTAATAAAACATTTTTTTTTTTACCAAGACAAACAGTGCTACCTGATTTAATCTTCTTACCTGTGGACACTGTATACCTTTTATCTCAATGAACTGATATGGAAGTACATTGAGAAGCTATAAACAAGCTCATGCTTACAAGTTTAACACAGTTTTTTAATATTAAAAAATTCCAAACTTCCCATCAGAACCTACAAAGTATTGTGTGAAATGACATGGCACAGAGAGAACAGTGAGAAAACTGTAGCCATAATACAGAAAAAAGGGGAAGAACTGTGATGCATACATCATTGTGATAAACATAAAAAGACACAAAACAAAAGATAACGAGAAAACTTAAAAAGCAGAATTTGTATTTAAATTCAGAGTCCATTTTGCAGCCTGGGAACAGATGTCCTCGGTATATGCAGAATCAATGTGATTTTTTCTGACTGAGAGTTACAGAGAAACTCAAGCAGAAATAATTATGGCTAATTATAAAGCATCTAGTACACAGATAGCCCTATCTTATATTTTTGCATTAGTCTCTTTTTGCACTGCTATGTAGATACTACCCAAGACTGGATAATTTATGATGAAAGGAAGTTTAATTGACTGACAGTTTTACATGGCTGGGAAGGCCTCAAGAACCTTACAATAATGGCAGAAAGTGAAGGAGAAGCAGGTGTCTTCATCACTAGGTGGCAGGAGAGAGGGAGAGCAGAAAACATTACCTCTTACAAACCATCCAATCTCGTGAGAACTCACTATCATAAACACATCATGAGTAATTCTGTCCTGGCTCCTTCCACATCTCCTGCACTTTTTATATTTTAAAACAAAACACGCTGTCCCAAAGTCTTAACTCATGTTAGCATTAAGCCCCAAAGTCTAAGCCTAAAGTCTCATCTGAGACAAGGCAAGTCCTTGCTGCCTATGAGTCTTTATATCAAAAGCAAGTTAGTTGCTTCTAAGAGACAATGAGGTACAGGCATTAGATAAATTCTCCCATTTCAAATGGGAGACATTGGCCAAAACCAAGGAGATACAGGCTCCATGCAATGGGGCAGTCATTAAATCTTAAAGCTCTGAGATGATCTCACTTGACTCCATGTCTCACATCTGGGACAAGCTGGTGCAAGGGGTGGGCCCTCGTGGCTGTGGGCAATTTCTCCATAGACTGGAATTGAGCACCTGTGGCTTTTCCAGATATACAGTGCAAGCTCATGATGGATTTGTCATTCTGGGGTCTGGTGTACAGTGGTCTTTTCTCAACTCCAGCAGGCAGCTTCAGTGGAGAGTCTGCATGAGGGCTCCAACCCCACATTTCTTTTCCACATTGCCCTAGTCAACACATGGGAGTCACCAACGCTTGAGGATTACACTTTCTGAAGAAATAACCAAGTTGTTCCTTGGCCGCTTTTAGCCACAGCTGAATCTGGAGCAGCTGGGATGCAGAACACCGAGTCCTGAGGCTTCATAATGCAGTGGGTCCATGGGCCTCAACTGTGAAACCATTGTTTCCTCCTAGGACCCCTGGCCTGTAATGGAAAGACCTGCCTCAGATCTTTGACATGACCTAAAGACATTTTCCTCATTGTCTTCGCAGTTGATATTCAGATCCTCTTTACTTCTGCAAATTTCTGCAGTAGCTTGAATTTATTTCCAAGAACTGGGGTTTTATTTTTTACCTCATGGTCAGGCTGCAAATTTTCCAAACTTTTACGTTCTGCTGTCATTTTAAACATAAGTTTCTCATCTCCATCTGAGATCACCTCAGCCTGGACTTCATCATCCATACCACTATTAGCATTTTGGTCAAAAGCATTCAACAAGTCTCTAGGAAGTTCCAAACTTTCCCACACCTCTCTATCTTTTGTGAGCTCTCTAAACTGCTTCAATCTCTGCCTATTACCCAGTTCCAAAGTCACTTCCACATTTTCAATTATGTTTACAGCTGTGTCCCAAACCCCCAGTATTAATTTTCTGTATTAGTCTGTTTTCACACTACTATAAAGATACTACTAGAGAATGAGTAATTTATACAGAAATGAGGTTTAATTTACTCACAATTCTGCATGACTGGGGAGGTCTCAGAAAACACAATTATGTGCAAGGCAATGGAAAAACAAGTACCTTCTTCACAAGGCAGCAGGAGAATGGTAGAGCAGAAAAATACTGCCACTTATAAAACCATTAGATCTTCTGAGAACTCACTTACAAGATGAGAACAGCCTGGCAGAAAATCACCCTTATGGTCCAATCACCTCCCACAAGTCCCTCCCTTGACACATGGGGGTTACAATTTGAGATAAGATTTGCACGGGATAAAATTTTACAGTAATGAATTCAACAAGGGGCATAAAATATAGATTTTTTTCTTTCAGAATTTCTAAGGTTTCCAGATTTCTAGTTTACTATCCACCTTATTAAAATAATCTTTTTTGTTGTATACATTTTTCTTTTCTGAAAATGCATACAAATTCACACACAAACACATTCACTTGATACACGACTTTCTTAGACTTAAGTTATATATTTTGTTGTTGTTAAGACAGTGTCTCATTCCATCACCCAGGCTGGAGGGCAGTGGCACCATCTTGGCTCACTGCAACCTCTATCTCCTGGGTTCAAGTGATTCTCCTGCCTAAGCCTCCCCAGTAGCTGTGAGTACTGGCATGCATCCCCACACTCAGCTAATTTTCTTGTTATTTTTAGTAGAGATGGGGTTTCATCATCTTAGACAGGCTGCTCTTGAACTCCTGACCTCAAATGATACATCCATCTCTGCCTCCCATATTGTTGGAATTACAGGCTTGAGCCACTGAGCTCAGCTGGTATATCTTTACAGGAATACATTTGTATATGTAACTTTATGTAAATCAAAACTTAAAGTCTGTTTTTGTTTGTCAGCAGAGAGATAACATGTACAAAAAATACATAAAACAAAACTTTAAAAATATTTAAGCAAGACTCAGAAATGTATAGATATTAATTATACTCATGTAATTTTTATGACTATAAAAATGACCGTGTAGCTAATAATAATTCAACTGGACATATTGAAATAACTAAAAGCGTATAATAGGATTGTCTGTAATGCAAAATGTAAGTACATGCTTGAGGTGATGAATATCTCATTTACTAGCTGTGATAATTAAATATTGTGTGCCTATGTTAAAATATCTTATATATGATGTAAGTGTTTATGTACACTCTCAACCCAGAGAAGTTACAAAAGATGTAAGGTTAAAAAAAAAAAAGAATAAAAATTTGAGCTATGGGAACAAAATTCTTCAACTTATTTCCAATTTAAAAACACTGGCAGGCCAGGCCTGGTGAATCACACCTGTAATCCCAGCACTTTGGGACTAGGAGGTGGGTGAATCACTTGAGGTCAGGAGTTCGAGACCAGCCTGCACAACATGGTAAAACCCTATATCTATGAAAAACACAATTAGCCAGGCGTGGTAGCACACACCTGTAATTCCAGCTACTTGGGAAGCTGAGACAAGAGAATCACTTGGACTCAGAAGGTGGATGTTGCGGTGAGACAAGATCATGCCACTGCACTCTAGTGTGGGTGACAGAGCAAGACTCCATCTTAAAACAAACAAACCAACCAACCACTGGCAACACAGAGCTTATTAGAAATGTCATTCCCATACTTTAACAAATAGTATATTGTTAGCATCTATTACTTAGAACCACAAGTAAAATGGAATACATTAAAGTTTATGACAAATTAACACTTCGTTCAATGCACAATACTTTTAACACATTAAAAATGACTTTGTTTAATGAAAATTTGAGTTCACACATAATCTTTAAACTTCTTAAAAATTTATTGCATTTTATTACATACAGGTACAACTGATAAAATAATTTACTAGTAACATGCAAAGGTTTTTCTTTTACTAGAATTCAGAATATTGCTCTTAACACCCACCACATACAACACGAAAACAATGTTATAAGTCAACCACAAAGAGCCTCTCCATTTAGATTTTTGTTATGCATCTTACAATTTAATGTCCTTACTGTTCCGTAGAAAAGTTCCTGTATAATGCACCCGTAATAAAAAACAATCTCTCATATCTCTGATGCAATAATTGTTCAAATACTTTCACATAAACAATGAGAAGAAAAAATCAACATGAAGTAACTGGAGACTTGAGTTACATTAGTATTTGCTTTTTGGAAAATCTATAATTTTTTACAGAAAAAGAAGCATACCTCGAATGTAACAATAAATCTCAAAAAAAAAAACAAAAACAAAAACAAAACTCTGCTTCTTTAAAATGTATATAGTGTTAGCTTTGGATCTTTTTATACTCAACACTCTAATTGAGTGTAATGCCTGAAGTTGCAGTGCCTTCATTCTTTCTACTGTGACTCCTCAAATGTATATATAGGTATAAATGGGTGTTTTCTAAACTGTAGTTTTGAACAAATGTTTTTGCACATTCATTTTATTTTTAGGTTTTTCTCTGCAATATAAATTCCCTAATGTTCAACAAAGTTTGAGCATCTGCTTTAGGGTTTTCCCTTAATATAAAATGTGTGAAATAAAATCTGTAATGCAAATATAGGCACCACAATTCTCTTTATGTTTGTAATGTTTGCCTTCAGAGTAAATAGTCTTTACTTTAAAGGCGTATATTTTCTGAAAGGTCATTTTACAGTAATCACATTTATAATTTTTTTTTCTTAGACAGAATCTTGCTCTGTCACCCAGGCTGCAGTGTATTGACTCAATCCTGGCTCACTGCAACCTCTGCCTCTTGGATTCAAGAAATTTTCCTGCCTCAGTCTCCCTTATAGCTGGGCTTATAGGTGCACACCATTGCACCTTGCTAATTTGTGTATCTTTTAGTAGAGACAGTGTTTCACCTTGTTGGTCACGATGGTCTTGATCCATTGGCCTCATGAATTACCCGCCTAGGCCTCCCAAGGAGCTGGAACTACAGGCGTAAGGGCTGGACTTTGCCACATTGTTCATATTTGTAGAGTTTCTCTCCAGTATGAATTCTCTTATAATTAGAAGACCTGAAGACCACTTAAAAGCTTTGTCACATTCTTTTTTTATATATATACATAGAATTTTATTCTGCACTGCTATAACAATTTCATTATAGACCAAGGGAGAAAAAGAAAAAAAGGATAAAACCACCACACTGAGTAAATTACTAAAGCTTTTCTACTTTGCAACGGGATTTTCCATCTGATAGATTTATTGTTACATCCTCTTCAAAACAGACAAAATGCTTACCATATTTTAAAGATTATAGAGGTTGCCACTGAAAGAAACGTTTTACACATTCACTGTACATCAAGGTTGAAAAACTGTCCTGCATGAAAAATATACTTAGAAATCATGAATAAATGAAAAAAGAAAACGTTATTGTGTCTAAGGAAAGATTAAAGTCATAAGATGCCATCTAAATGTGGATACTCATTCTTTGTGGAGTCGCTAAGATGTAGGAATTTCTTGCATCTGCCCTTTTCACTCATTATACCGTGTGTATTGTTTTTCCCCACAGCATTCATTAAGGCAAACAAATACTTTTCTGAAGAGGTCCTAAGGAGATTGTAGACAATGCAAACTTTCAGCATTAAAACATGTTAACATATACAAAGTCTTTAGTAATACACATTAAGCATATTTTTCTTGGACTAGTGACAAGAAAAGATGAACATGCTTGTTAACAATGTCAAAAAGTTTAAAATTCAGTGTCCAAGCAATTCCTAACAATGCTTCTGTAGCTTTCAGGTCTAAACAGTATAGAATTTATGCAAATGCATTAAAGAATTCAATCTTGGCAAATTACACCCAAGCAGGTTATTAAACTATATATGCAGAAAGTGAATGATAAATACAGAATTAAAAGAATCTGTTTGTTTTTTCATAGCCTTGAAAATTGACAAATTTTTTGAGGACAGTTCTATAATATTAAACATTAGGTAACCACAGGTGTTGGGAAACCTAACTACACAAACAAATTTCAAATACTCAAGATGACTTTGTAGTGTTTCATACAATTCAGTTCATAGTTAAGGGCACAAGACAACATTTAACAAAAATAATCACATCAATTGACCTAGAAATCAAATGCAAATTGATATGTATACAATCTCCAAATCTGTCCTTTAAATGAACATTAACCATTTATTCAAAGTTATACAAGAATTTGAAGAATTAAAATCTTCTGTGACATAAAGTCATTTCAAATAGTTTCATGTCTTAGCTGAGCAGGAGGAGAGAGGGTGAGAGAATAAGCGAGTAGGCCCCATTGGGCAGCTAGACAATAATTATAATGTAGATTGATTTGTATAATAAAATACAGTTTGAAAGATTTTGATACAGGGAGCACAGTCTGTTGAAGATTTTTAAAATGTATTTTTCTAGATTAACTGCTGTAAATGAAACATCTAATAAAACTATAAGAGGTTTAGAGATTTTTCCATTGGAAATGTACATTTTGGTTTTTAATTTTTTTGTTTTTGCATTCACTGGCATACTCTTATACTCATTTTTAAAAATCAACTGAATCCAGTATTCCCTGCAGCAAATACATCCTTATCATTTCATATCTTTTCTCGTCTCTTCCATGCCACCATTTCTCTGCCCCCATGTACAGTTTTTATTTCTTCATCAATGTTTGAAAGCGAGTGATTTGTGTGTGACTAGGATTTTTTCTTAGGAATGCATTTATAATTTACAGATTGCCTTCCTTGGAAACAAGTATTTTTTTTTTTGTATGATCTGTCTATCAACCCCTCACCTGAATTTTGTGGTAGTAATCCTGCATTTGTTGTTGTGAGTGTGTTAAATTGATAATAAACCAAACTACTTGATAGCTAAAGCAGATTGTTTGGGGTGGGGAGAAAAGCCCTAAATCAGAATGTTTATATTTGCCTAAAGATGTCCTTAATAACACAATATGCTTTAGATCTTGCTTATATAGTGATTGTATACCAGGAAAACAATTAGATTCAAATCAATGATGTTCTTGCTCCTGGTGTTCATGAGCATATATCAAAGATTAAAATTGTCCTGTGTTTCTTGTGTCAAGGTGTGTGTGTGTGTGTGTGTGTGTGTGTGTGTGTGTGTGTGAAGTCTTAAATGTTTTATTTGTCTACAGCTAATCTGTTTATTTTAATATTGTATGTACAGTGAGATTAATGTCTCGTGTTTTCATCCTTTGTGAATTAAAAGTTCTCACTTGTTTTTGTAATAACAAAACCAGTAATATTTTCCTGTCTTGACAGCTTTGTTTTATAGTAGAAAATATATTAAAAGCTGAAATAAATTATCAGTGGAATTTTAAAAAAAAATTTTTGTGGTTTTTCTGCTCTCTTTAGAGCTTTACTCTGTTGAAGTGATTCTCAGCTGAATATTATGTCTGTTGTAACTTTGATAAGCATTCCACTTTTGTTATTTATTGGTGGTATCTTTTTTAAATGTGTTAAATCTTGTGATTATTTAAATAAAGTACCATGGTAATTAAAAGTGACAAAGTGTATGAGAATTCCTTGCATAACAGATTAAAGAATTTGTAAACAGGGCAAATTTGCTGTAACAAAACACTTGGTCTAGGAGATGCCAGTATTTTACTCCTTAGAAGTACACTCATGATTTTAAAAAATGATGAAATGGATCAAAAACTATACTTTAAAATCCAAACACTCAAAACTGAAAGTTTTCTTCTACCAGCTTTTCTTCTAGGTCCTAAAAATATTAAGGGTTCCCAATATGGAATAAAATGCAAGCCAATGTTATGTGATAAAACACACATTTAAGCTCCACAGAAATTAGTTTGAAAGAGATTTCTGAAAAATTAAGAAGGGAAACTTTCAAATGGTTATACAGGAGTCTGCTCAGTTTCCTGGCCATTCACACAGGATTAATGCTGTACTTTAAATTAGAGCAACAAACTTGACTGTCTGTCCATGTATATAGGTAAGGGACAAAGGGCTTCTGCATTCCACTCCACTGCCTGGTGGGGTGTTGAGCAGGAAGGCCTTTCTTGCACAACCACCTCCACTTCAGTTCAGCTCTTTCATGTCTCCACCAGGAGGACACAGTTTCTTCCTGCACAGATCACATGGGTTGGTGAATCTTATTCACGAAAAACAGCTCATGGTACTGGTAATTTGGGAAGTTTTATTTACTGGAAATTTTCTTTCAAGGGAGTTTTTCTGCAAGACCAAGCAATTTATGTATTTTTTTGTCTGTGGTAAATTGCAATTTACATTGGCACAAAAAACACATGGTGACTAATCTACTTTGCTCTAGGGCAGTTAAAGAAAATGTTTTATCCTCACAAATCCAGTTAAGCCTTCATTTTATTTCTAAATGTTTAAGGAATGTCTAGTCTACATATTTTAAAAATCAAAGCAGTTAAATTATATAAACGTTATTTACATTAGTTTATAAAAATAGATTTGAGTTTAGAAAAAGTTGAACAACTAGTAAATTTTACTTCAGTTATTAGGTATAATGAATTCCCTGATTTTTCAACGCTGACCCTGTTTCCTTGGTTAACAATGTTAAGTTAGGCCTTACAGAAAAAAAATGTAAGGAGTCCTTTATCTGTCTCCAACTAGGTAAGTTACTTACTAAAAGAAATTAAGTCTTGATACCATTGACAGCTTAAAAAGTAACCACCTAAACATTCTGGAAACTCTGATCATCATAACCTTGTTACTACAGTCTGTTAGTTTGCACTATTAAAACTAATTGGTCTGGAGAAAACCTACCTGCAGTTGTATGAGGCTGTTACTGGAGTAGCAGATGTTAGCTGAATTAACATACTTGGAACCAACTGAAAAACTCATATAAAATGCTAAAAATCCAATAAAATCAAAGCAACTAAATGACATTAGGAAAATAACTTTCTAAAGGTGGCATTGTTTTTTAAGTTTGCTATTTTGTTTTCATATTTGGGCAAAACTTTGTAGCATAGCATTCCCTTATGCATGGTTCTCAAATGCACTGGGAGAGGAGAAAATAAGGAAAAAGTAGTATCTTGGTTTCTTTTGCTGTCAAAAACTACATTTATTCCATTTAAAGAACTATTATTCTGAGACTGTCCTTCTATAAAAAAAAATGGTGATAATACAGTGATTTATTCAGATTACTTGGAAAGGTAAATTGGCAACCCTACAGTCCCCCAAATTTTTGGAAATATTGCTACTCCTCCATGAAATACAAAAGTCTGGGAATCACTGCCATGTAAAAGTCTAGTTTTGCAGGCTGTTAACAAATGTTATGTGGGAAAAAGTTTCTGTGGCCAAACGTCTGGGAAATGACAGTACAGAATTTCACATAGTCATGTGCATCAATGGCAAACATGCTTCCATCCCCCCAAGTTTTTCTTTTTCTTGAGCTCCATAGTATATATATTTTTTCTCATTAAGTTTCAAAACCAATAACGGTTTCTCTTTGAAGCAAATATACACTAAAATAAAGTGTCTGTACAGTCAAGGGCTCTGAGTCCTGGCTTGCCCCTTGTCCCTGAGCCTCCCTGGCCAAACCCAAAAATAAATATAGTGTTATTGCTCTGCAGGGCATAGAGGCAGTGCTCTCCTACCCCCTGAGGAGGTGGGTGGAAGCTGATGGGGAAGACTTGGCAGCTCCAGGGGTCCAGGGGCTGGAACCTGTTTGGAGTTATTGCTTCAAGGAGTGCACTAATGCCCAATGCAAATGATGAGAAGAGGATAGAAGGGGGTAGGGGCCTTTGCTCTCCAAATCCTGCTCTGCTCTGGAGAGAGGGTAGGATTAAGCAGCAGCAAAAGCATCACTCACTGGGAGGCTGTGGCCTCCATCCCCTTCCCTCCCTAAGATAGGCTTCTGGCTCCCACACATCCCCTGCAGCCCCCAATGGCTTCCAATAGACCCCCTAGACTCTTGGCAGCTTGCAAGGGGCAGCATTGTGCCCAGAGCCTGGACACAATGTTCCCAGCTTCTGACATCCCCTAGGAAGGGGGCAGAGGGGGTGTGGGGCCTCCTCCCAGGGGCTGATGGCATTGCTCTGGCCCTGCCAGCAGGCTGTGGCACTGCCAGACCCCAACTCCGCCCCAGCCCTTGGGGCTGGCCCCATGCTGGGCAGGTCCTGCCAGAATGCCCACCAGTTCCACCTCTTGCCTCAGTCCATCATGGCCTTGAGCATCTCCAAGAACAGCTTGTGCATGGGTGCCTTGCTCTCCAGCTTCACCCTATGGAGATAGGCCCGCTGTCTGGCAGAGGAATGGTAGCAAGAGCAGCAGCCTGCCTGCCCACTGCCACTCAGCACTCCCTCTGGGGCCAGCCCGGCCACTTCGTACTCCAGCAGGGCCATGTACAGGGCTTCTTGAAGCCGTTCCACAGCCTCGGCATCTTTGATGTGCACAGTCAGAATTGGCAAGGACCAGGGCCTTCAGGAGGATGTATTCCTCTAACTCCAGCCAGAGGCCCTGCAGTCACCACACCAGCTGCAGCAGGGCAGCCCCAAGTTTCCCCAGGCCAGCTGCCTGAGTCTCCTCTTCATCCAGGACTAAGTCCTCACAAAGGTCAGCTCATCCTGCCATGACAGTGAGCGCTGGGTCACACCCAGCACCAGCATCTCCATCCACACGCTCTGCAGTACTGACAGCTGATCAGACAGTGACAGCGATGAGAAGCCTGGGATGCTCTTGGCCCAGCTGATGGTGACCACAATCTCTCAATCAAAGAGGTGTCAGAGGGTAGCCATGGCTGGGAGGTACCCATCAGGGCCTGTGGGGTCAGCCATGGCATAGAGCTTCTCAGGCTCAACCACCAGCAGACGAGACACCAGTGCATTCACTGGGGCTGCCTTCCAAGTTCCTCCAGCTACTGCTAAGGGCCCAGCAGGGAAGGGGCCTGGGAAGGGCAGCGGGTCTACCTCTGGCCCCTGCTTGTACTTCTGCTGCCCACCCCAGACATGGTCCAGGTGCACTCCCTCATTGAGCATGCCCACCCACAGGCACTTGGTGAAGCGGCAGGCCTGGCAGGCCTTGCCTCTCTGCTTGGTGATCTCACACTCATTGGAAGCCAGGCAGCTGTACTCGACGCTCCCCTGGATGGTCCTCTCAAAGAAGGCTTTGCAGGCCTCACAGGATGCCACAGCATAGTGGTAGCCGGAGGCCACGTCCCCATAGGCCAGGCAGAGGCGCTTGGGCAGGGAGCTGAACACCAACTTCCCACCACCCTGCTAGACAGGCCCAGCCCCTTCCCCATCCTCCTCTTCCTTATGGCCTGGGAGGCAGGGGGTGGGAGCTGAACCAGGGGGCAGGGCCACAGGAGGCTCAGTCCCCATCTCTGAGGAACCCTTTGGACTGTTGAGGCTGGCCAGCCCTGCCTTGATGTAGAGAGGCTCAATGCCCACCACCTGGCTAGACATGTCACTGGTCACCTCGGACTCCCGCAGGCATGGGGGCCGAGGGGCAGGGAATGCTGGAGTGAGCTGGGGGCTGCAGGCAGCCCCTTCTCTGCCGCCTCCCCTCAGTGGTGCCACCCCACCACGCGGCATCCCCTTGGCGGTGCTGCCGGCTGCTTGTAGGACACAAAAGGACATTGTGGCTGCTTCCTACTCTGCTTCCTCCAGCTGACCCATGTCCTTGTGCTCCCACAGCACCTCCATCACCATGTGGCATGTGATTCTGTAGTTGCCATCCAGGCCTGTAACCTCCATAGCATTGGTCAACATTCTTGTTAGTCTCAGATGGACGGGTGATGCACTTGACCCTGAGGTCATCAGGTACCAGGCCTGCCAGCCACCACTGGTGCTGGAGCCATAGCTGCAGCCCAGTCGCGACTTGCAGGCAGCAAGTGACTGGACACCCCAGACGAGGACCGATCCCCCAGCAGCGTGGATACTAGGTCCAGACGCCCAGGTGACAAAGTCAGGCCACCGGCCGCACTAGCAGCCACTCAGTCTCATCCTGTGGATGCAGAGTGCTCAGCTCCAGGGCCCAGGATCCCGAGGGTTGTCCGAGAGAAGTGAACCCTCAGGTAAGGCAGGCTGTGCACTCTGTGACTCTGACACCATGCAAGGGAAGCTCACTATCCCCCACCAGTGCCAGATGTGCAGCTGGAAACTGCACGTCGGGCTGGGCCATGGTGATGGCGGGTGGGGGAAGGAGCACCCTGACTCTCCCTGCCTCTCCCGTGACCTGACACTAGCCACACAGACTGCAGGGCCAGAGCCTCAGTGCTGATGCCCAGCCATCACGAAGCCATTCCAAATTTCTGCGCTACAGGCATGAGCCACTGTGCCCAGCCCTATCGTTTTCTTTTTTCTGTTTTTATTTTGAGATTAGGTCTTGCTCTGTTAACCAGGCTGGAGTGCTGTGGTGTAGCTATGGCTTGCTACAGCCTCAACCTTTTCTGCTCAAGCGATCCTCCCACCTCAGCCTCTTGAGTAGCTGGGATCACAGGTGCACACCAACATGCCTAGCTAATTGTTTGTTTTGGGTAGAGATGAAGTTTTGCCATGTTTCCCACTCTGGTCTCAAACTTTTGAACTCAATTGATCTGCCTACTTTGGCCTTTTAAAATGCAGTTTTACAGGCGTGAGCCACTGTGCCCAGCCTTTTCTTTTCTTTCTTTTTTTTTTTTTGTATTCGCTTTTTTACCCAGGCTGGAATGCAGTGACTTGATCACAGCTTGTTGCAGCCTCAACCTCCTGGGCTCAAGTGATCCTTCCACTACAGCCTCTTGAATAGCTGGGACAACAGGTGCACACCGCCATGCCTGGTTAACTTTTTGGATTTTTGATAGAGATGAGGTTTTGCTATGGTGCCTAATCTAGTCTTGATCTCCTGTATTCAAGTGACCTGCCCTCCTCAGCCTCCCAAAATGCTGGGTTATAGGCATGAGCCACTGTGCCAAGCCTGTTTTACTTTTTCCTTTTTTTTTTTTTGGTGGGGGGATGAGATCTCACTCTGTTACCCAGGCTGGAGTGCAGTGGTGTGATTATAGCTTGCTGCAGCCTCAACCTCCAGGAATCAAGAGATCCTCCCATCTCAACCTCTTGAATAGCTGTGACAACAGATGCACACCACCTCACCTGACTAATTTTTTGTAGAGATGGGGTTTTGCCTTGTTACCCAGACTAGTTCCGCACTACTGAACTCAAGTAATCTCCTTATCTCAGCTTCCCAAAGTGCTGAGTTACAGGCATGAGCCACTGTGCCCAGTCATCCAGTCATTTCTATCTTTCTTTCTTTTCTTTCTTTTCTTTCTCTTTGTTTCTTTTCTTTCTTTCTCTCTTTCTTTCTCTTTGTTTCTTCTTTCTTTCTTTTTTCCTTCTTTCTTTCCTTTTTTCTTTTCTTGACTTCTTTCTTTCTTGCCTTCTTTCTCCTCTTCCTCCTACTTGTTTTTTTCTTCTTCTTTCTCTTTCTTTTTCTTTCTTTTTTCTTTCTCTCTCTCTCTCTTTCTTTCTTTCTTTCTTTCTTTCTTCTCTTTCCTTCTTTCTTTCTTCTCTTTCCTTTCCTTTTTATAAGGTCTCACTATTTTACACGGGCTGGAATGCAGTGTTGTAATCATGGCTTGCTAAAAGCTCAACCTCCTGGGCTCAAGTGAACATTACATACCAGCCTCTAGAATAGCTGGGACCACAGGTGGACACCACCATGCCTGGTTAATTTTTTGGATTTTTGGTAGAGATGAGGTTTTGCCATGTTGCCCAGTTTGGTCTTAAACTCCTGAATTCAAGTGCTGGGTTACAGATGTGAGTCACTATGCACAGCTCTTTTTTCTTTTCTTTTCTTTCTTTTTAAAACTATTTTGAAATTAGGTCTTGCTCTGTAACCCAGGCTGTTGTGCAATGGCATGATCATGGCTTGCTGCAGCCTCAACTGCCTTAGCTCAAGTGATACTCCCACCTCAGTCTCTTGAATAGTTGAGACCACAGGTGTACATCACCATGCCTGGGTAATTTTTTGTATTTATGGTAGAGAGAAGGTTTTGCCATGTTGCCCATTCTGGTGTCAAACTCCTGAACTCAGTTGATCTTCCTACCTCAGCCTCCCAAAATGCTGAACTACGGGTGTGAGACACTGTGCCCAGTCCTTTATTCTTTTATCTTTTTTTTTTTCTGGTGAGATTAGGTGTCACTCTGTTACCCAGGCTGGACTGCAGTGGCATGGTCACGGCTTGCTGTAGGCGCAACCTCCGAGGCTCAAGTGATCCTCCCACTGCAGCCTGTTGAATAGCTGAGACCACAGGTGCCCACCACCATGCCTGGCTAATTTCTTGCATAGACATGGTGTTTTGTATCTGTAATAGAGATGGGGTTTTAATAGAGATGGCGGTTTTTGTGATTAAGTCTTGCTCTGTTTATTCAGAAGTTTGAGCCTCTGTGCACAGACTGGTCTCAAACTTCTGAAGTTAAGTGATACACCCACCTTTGTCTCTCAAGTGCTGGGTATGGGTGTGAGCCACTGTGCCCAGCCATTTTCCTTCTCCTGCACCTTTTTCTTCTTCTTTTTAAATTAGATCTCATTCTTTTACCCAGGCTGGAGTGCAGTGGTAGGATAAGGACTTGCTGCAGCCTCAACCTCCTCGGCTCAAGTAATTCTCCCACCTCAGCCTCTTGAATAGCTGAGACCACAGGTTGATGCTAGGCTAAGTTTTCCTATTTTTGGTAGAGATGGGGTTTTGTCATGTTGCCCAGTCTTGTCTCAAACTCCTGAAGTCAAGTCATCTGCCCACTTCAACCTCCCAAAGTGCTGGGTTACAGGCATGAGCCTCTGTGCACAGCCTTTTTCCTTCTTTCTTCTTTCTTTCTTTTTTTTTTTCAGATTAGGTCTCACTCTTTATGTAGGCTGGAGTGATGCACATGATCACAACTTGCTGTAGCCTCAACTCCCTGGGCTCAAGTGATCCTCCCACCTCAGTTTCTTGACTACCTTGAACCACAGGTGTACACGACCACACATGGCTAATTTTTTGTATTTTTGGTAGAGATGGCGTTTTGTCATATTGCCCAGTTAAGTCTGAAACTCCTGAACTCAAGTAATCTGTCTGCTCACCTTGGCCTCCCAAATTGCTGGATAATAGGCCTGAGCAACTGTGCTCAGCATTTTATCTTCTTTCATATATGTGTGTGTGTGTGTGTGTGTGTGTGTGTGTGTGTGTGTGTGTGTGTGTGGAGAGAGAGAGAGATGAGATCTTGCTTTGTTACTTAAGCTGGAGTGCAGTGGTGTGGTCACGGCTTGCTGCAGCCTCAACAACCTGAGCTCAAGCGACCCTCCCACCTCAGTCTCTTCAGTAGCTTAAACCACAGGTGCACACCACCATGCCTGGCTATTTTTGCATATTTTTGGTAGAAATGAGGTTTGGCCATGTTGCCCAGTGTTGTCTCCAACTGCAGAACTTAAGTGATCTGCCCACCTCAGCCTCACAAATTTGTGGGTTACAGGCGTGAGCCACTGTGCCCAGCACTTTTTTTTTTGAGATTAGATCTTGTTCTGTTACCCAGGCTGGAGTGCAGTGGCGTGATCACCGCTTGCTGCAGACTCAACCTCCTGGGCTCAAGTGATCCTCCCACCTCAGCCTCTTTAATAGCTAGGACCACAGGTGTACACCACAACACCTGGTTATTTTTTGTATTTTTGGTGGAGATATAGTTTACTATGTTCCTCAGCCTTGTCTTGAGCTCCTGAAATCAAGTGATCTGCCCACCTCAGCCTTTCAAAGGGTTGAGTTACAGGCGTAAGCCACTGTGCCCAGCTATTTTTCTTTTTCTTTTGTATTTTGGTAAAATTTGGTTTTACTATGTTACCCAGCCAAATTTTTTGTATTATTGGTAGAGATGGAGTTTGGTCATGTTGCCCAGTCTTGTCTGAAACTGTTGAACTCACATGATATGCTTGCCTCAGCTTCCTAAAGTGCTGGTTCCAGGCCTGAGCCACTGTGCCCAGCAATTTTCCTCTCCTCTTCCTCCTCCTCCTCCTCCTCCTTCTCCTCCTCCTCCTCCTCCTCCTCCTTCTTCTTCTTCTTCTTCTTTTTCTTCTCCTCCTCCTCCTCCTCCTTCTTCTTCTTTCTTCTTTTTCTTCTCTTTCTTCTTCTTCTTCTTTTTTTTTGAGATTAGGTTTCTGTAACCCAGGCTGTTGTGCAGTGGTATGATCACCACTTTCTGCAGCCTCAATCTCCTGGGCTCAAGCGATCCTCCCACCTCAGCCTCTTGAATAGCGGGGACCACAGGTTCACACCACCACACCTGGTTTATTTTTTGTATTTTTGATAGAGATGGGGTTTTGCCATGTTGCCCAGTCTAATCTTGAACTCCTGAACACAGGTGATCTGCCCACCTTGGCCTCCCAAAGTGCCAAACTGTACCCAACTCTTTTCCTTTTTTCTTTTTGATGGTTACCCAGGTGTGGTGGATGTGAACCTGTGGTTTATGGTTACCCAGGTGTGGTGGTGTGCTGCTGTGGTTTCAATGATTCAAGAGGCTGAGGTGAGAGGATTGCTTGAGTCCAGAAAGTTGAGTCTGCAGCATGCACTCCAGCTTGGGTAATAGAGCAAGACCTAATCTTAAAAAAAGAAAAGAAAAAGAAAAACTGGGCACAGTGGCTCACACCTGTAACCCAACAGTTTGGGAGGCTGAGGTGGGCAGATCACTTGAGTTCAGGAGTTTAAAACCAGATTGGGCAACATGGCAAAACTTTATCTCTACAAAAAAAAAAAAAAAAAAAGTTAGCCAGGCATGATGGTGTGCACCTGTGGTCCAAGCTGTTCAGGAGGCTGATGTGGGAATATCACCTGAACCCAAGAGGCTTAGGCAGCAGGAAGCCATGACTGAGCCACTGCCCTCCAGCCAGGGCAACAGAAGGAGACCTAATCTCTAAACAAACAAACAAAAAAACAAACAAAACAGAAAAAAGAGGGCCAGCCACAGTGGCTCATGCCTGTAACCCAGCACTTTGGGAGGCATAGGTGGGCTGATTACTAGATTTCAGGAGTTCAAGATAAGACTGGGTAACATGGAAAAACCCAATATCTACCAAAAATATAAAAAATTAGCCAGGTGTGGTGATGTGCACCTGTGGTCCCAGTTGTTTAAGAGGCTGAGGCGGTAGGATCACTTGAACCCAGGAAGTTGAGGCTGCAGGAAGTCATGATCAAGCTACTGCACTCCAGACTGAGTAGAAGAGCAAGACATACTCTTATAAAAAGGAAGAAAAAGAAAAGAGGAAAATGGCTGGGCACAGTGGCTCCTGTCTGTAATACAGCAGGATGGATGGCTAAAGTGGGCAGATCACTTGAATTTTTGAATTCAACTGTTCAAGACCGGACTGGACAACATGGCAAAACCCCATCACTACCAAAAATGGAAAAAATGTGCAGCTGTATTACAGCTATTGAAGAGGCTGTGGTGGGAGGATGGCCTGGGCCCAGGAGGTTTCAGGTACCACAAACTGTGGCCACGCCACCGCACTCCAGCTTGAATAACAGAGCAAGACCTACTGTCAAAACAAAACAAACAAACACACAGAAAAAAATGGTTACACAATGGCTCACACCTGTAACATAGTATTTTGAAAGGCAGAGGTGGGCAGACCACTTAAATTCAGGAGTTTGAGGCCATACTGGGCAACATGGCAAAACCCCATCACTCCCAGAAATACAAAATATGACCCAGGCATGTTATGGTTCATGTGAGGGTCCCAGCTATTCAAGAGGGTGAGGAAGATCCCTTAAGTCCAGTAGTTTGTGGCTGCAGCAAACTGTGATCCCTCCACTGCATTCCAACAAGTAACAGAACAAGAGCTAATCTAAAAAAAAAAGAGACAGAAAGAAAGAGATGAAGAGAGAAAGAGAAAAAGGAAAGAAAAGGGAAAGGAAAGGAAGGGAATAAAAAGAAAGAAAGAAAGAAAGAAAGGAAAAAAAAAGAAAGAAAGAAAGAAAAGAAAGAAAGAAAGAAAGAAAGGAAGGAAGGAAAGAAGGAAGAAAGATAAAAGAAAGAGACCCTCATCTTTACCAAAAATACATAAATATTTGCTGGGTTACAATTGTGAGCCACTGTGCCCAGTTGATTTTTATTTCTGTTTCTTTTGTTTTGTTTTGTTCGAGATCAGGTCTCACTCTGTTACCCAGGCTGGAGTGCTGTGGCACAACCTCCTAGGCTCAAGTGATCCTCCCCACGTCAGTCTCTTGAATAGCTGAGACCACAGGTGCACACCACCACACCTGGCTAATTTTTTTGTATTTTTGGTAGAGATTGGGTTTTGCCATGTTTCCCAGTCTGGTCTCAAACTTGTGAACTCAAATGATCTGCCCATCTCAGCCTCCCAAACTGCTGGATTACAAGCATGAGCCACTGTGCCCAACCCATTTTTTGTCTTTTTTTTTTCCCCCCTGAGATCAGTTCTGGCTCTGTCACCAAGGCTGGAGTGGAGTGGTGTGATCCTGGCTTGATGCAGTCTCAACTTCCTCAGCTCACACGACCCTCCCACTGAGCCTCTTAAGTAGATGGTACCAAGTTGGACACCACCATGCCTGGCTAAGTTTTTGTATTTTTGATAGAGATGGGGCTTGACCATGTTTCTCATTCTGGTTTGGAACTCCTGAACTCAACTGTTCTACCCACCCGGGCCACAAAAAATACTGGGTTATAGGTGTGAGCCACTGTGCCAAGCCGTTTTATCTTCTCTCTCTCCCTTTTTTTTTCTGAGATCAGGTCTCGCTCTGTTACCCAGGCTGGAGTGCAGCAATATGATCACAGCTCGCTGCAGCCAACCCTTCAGGGCTCAAGGGATCCTCCCACCTCAGCCTCCTCAATACCTTGGACCACAGGTGCACATCACCACATCTTGCTAATTTTTTGTATTTTGGATAAAGATGAGGTTTTGTCATCTTGCTCAGTCTGGTCTCAAATTCCTGAAATCAAGTGATATGTGCACCTCAGCATCCCAAAATGCTGGGTTATAGGTGTGACCCACTGTGCCTAGCCCTAATTTCTTATTTTATTCCTTTTTTGATTTTTCATAGATTAGGTCTCACTCTGTAACCCAGGATGCTGTGCAGCAGCATAATCATAGCTTGCTGCAGCCTCAACCTCCTGGGCTCAAGTGATCCTCTTACCCCCGCCTCTTCAATAGATGGGACCACAGGTACACGCCACCACACCCGCCTGGATATTTTATTTTTTTGTACTTTTAGCAAAGATGGGGTTTTGCCATGCTGCCCAATCTGGTCTCCAACACCTGAACTCAAGTGACCCGCCCATCCTGACCTTTCAAAGTGCTGGTTTACAGGCGTGATCACAGTGCCCAGCCCTTTTTATCTATTTTTTTTTTTTTTTGGTTAGGTCACCCAGGCTGGAGTGCAGTGGTGTGACCACAGCTTGCTGTAGCATAACCTTCCTGGGCTCAAGTGCTCCAGGTATTCAGCTCCCTGAATATCTTGGATCACAGGCACACACCACCACACCTGGCTAATTTTTTGTATTTTTGGTGGAGATGGAGTTTTACCATGTTTGTCAGTCTGGTATTGAACTCCTGAACTCAAGCAATCTGCCTGCCTTGGCCTCCCAAAGTGCTGAATTACAGACGTGAGCCACCGTGCCAACCTTTTTCTTTTCTTTGTTTTTGTTTTAAGATTATTTCTTGCCTTATTACCCGGGTTTGATTGCCGTAATGTGGTCATAGCTGCTGCAGCCTCAACTTTTTTTTGGCTCAAGGGATCCTCCCACCTCAGACCTTTTAATAGTTGGGACCACAGGTGCACACCAAAACACCTGGTTAATTTTTTGTGTTTTTGCTAAAGATGGGGTTTTGCTATAGTGCCAAGTCTGATCTGCCCACCTTGGCCTCTCAAAGTGCTGGTTTATAGGCATGAGCCACAGTGCCAGCTTTTTTTTTTTTTTTTTTTTTTGAGATTAAGTCTTGCTCTGTTATCCAGGCTGGACTGTAGCCTCAACCTCCTGGGCTCAAGCTATTCTCCCTCCCCAGCCTTCTGAGTAATTGGGACCACAGGCATGTGTCAGCACACCAAGCTAATTTTTAAATATTGTGTAGAAACAAGGTCTCCTTATGTTTCCCAGGCCTCTTTCCAACTCCAGAGCTCAAGCAATTTTCCCACCTTGGCATTCTCAAAATCCTGGGATTTTGAGATGAGCCACCATGCCTAGCCCCAGTACTTGTCTATTAGAGGCCCTGAATTTAGTATCAGCAGCTCCTTACAGTTGATCCTTTGCAGTTCCACCATTCTAATAGTTCAAGTCCATGCCTGCTTTTCAGCCTCTTCTGCTCTGGGCAAGAGAAGAGGGTTTCTGGCTTCCACAACATGATTTGATTTGACACATTTAAGCCTGTCATTCCCTTTCTTCAGGGTGTCTAAAGAAATCAATGTAAGTCAGCAATTCCACAATCCTTATCATTGCAGTTGCTTCCATACTGTTCAAGTGCAAGCACAGTGTTCTTCAAATGTTAGCATGTCTAAGAATCATGTTGAGGGCTTGCTAAGACACACATTGATGCCTTCACTCCTAGAATCTCTGATTCAGTAAGTCTAAGGTGGTGTTTGAGAATTTGCATTTATAAATTGATATGAAATGCCAGCAGTACGGCTGCTGATGATCCAGGAACCAGATGTGGAGAACTTTGTTCTAGAGATACTGGGTCAGCAATGCCTGCCCTTCCATCTGTACCGTATCCCAATCCACACCAGGCCAGTGTCTAGTGACTGTATTGCTACCGCACACCAGCACATCACTACCCACTTGCCACCAGCAGGGGGCGCTGTTGCCATCTTATAGTGAGTTCCGGAATCCTGTCCTAAAAGGCTACTCTCTAGGGCTATTTTGCTTTTTGTTCCTTTAAAAAATTTTACTTTAAAAAAACTTTTTCTTTTATTATTAATATTTATTATTATTATTTTGAGATGGAGTTTCACCCAGGCTGGAGTGCAGTGGTGCGATCTCAGCTCACTGCAACCTCCGCCATCAGGTTCAAGTGATTCTCTTGCCTCACCCTCCTGAGTAGCTGGGATTACAGGCACGTGCCACCACACCTGGCTAATTTTTGATTTGTTTATTAGGGACAGGGGTTCACCATATTGGTCAGGCTGGTCTCAAAATGCTGACCTCTTAATCCTCCCACTTCAGCCCTCCAAAGTTCTGGAATTACAGGCATGGGCCACTGCACCTGGCCTTATTATTATTACCTTTTTGAGATAGAGTCTTGTTCTGTCGCCCAGGCTGGAGTGCAGTGGCACAATCTCGGTTCACTGCAACCTCCCCCTCTGAGGTTCAAGCAATTCTCCTGCCTCAGCCTCTGGAAGACTTGGCTGGGTCCCTGGGGTAGGGAGGAAACTGGAGGGCTCCTGCATGTGACTAAAGGGATGAAGAAGAGATGGGACTCTGAGCACTTTCTGACCCACCCAGCCCGAGGCCTGAAGTCAGCAAGGCAGGCTGCCGCTGGAGCACTGAGGCCTTGAATGCCACATGGAGAACTCAGAATGTGCAGAGGATGTGTAGGGTCTTGGGATCCCCCATTCTTTCCTCCCTGTTTTTCCTGTGAGCCTCAAGTTCTGTCCTGATCAAGGGTCCTGAGCCTCCAGACCTTCACAGCACTTCTCTGATGAGTAAGATAACAGGAGATTAAGGTCTGGATCTGGCAGGCACTTGCCAAGGGTCACACAAGGAGAGTAAGTCAGCAGGATGCCCTGCTGCCACTGGAGCTTGGGCTGGGAGGCAGGAAAGAGCAGTCCAGCTTGGCCCCCATCCCTGCAGCTGGGGAAGCCTACCCTGGAATGTACACAGGCAAAGTGCAGCACCCGCTGGCTCCATTGCCTGTGTGTCTAGGCAAATGTCCTCCTGGCTCAGCTGCCGAGTGACCTGCCTCTGCCCTGCTCCTCCCCTTGGGGGTCCCACCTTGCTGATTACAACCCCACACTCCAGGATGCTTTGAGGTTCCACACAGCTCCTCCTGGGGCCCTGGAGGAGGGACACAGGATGACCCTCAGTGTAGCCCCTCCTGCTGCCCCAGGGAACCAAGTGGGATGGAGCAGATGGGAATCCACAGCTCTGGACTGTCAGTGGAGAAGGGTCCCCTCTGTGCAGGGAGGCACGTGGAGGGTGCAGAGAGGGGCAGGACTCTACCATGGAACAGCAGGTGTAACTGAAGCTCGAATGCAGGCCTGACAAGGCTCCGGAGCTCAGAGGAGGAGGGGAATGCTGCCCTGGACTGGAGTCCCAGGGAGGTCCTGGCTGAAGGGGATGAAACTGGCTCATGACAGGAGGAATACCATTCACCCCTCTGGGCCCGACCCCCATCCTGTTCCAGACACTGTGGGTGTTTTAAAAATATTGTTGAAATAATTATCCATGTGAGGTCAGAATTTGCATTCAATTTATTTCAAGTAATAGGATGGGTTATTTCAGGTCTTGGGATGGCCTCTGATGAGAGGCTCGGGCAGGAGAAGAACAGTGTGAGAGAAAGCCCAGGTCTAGCCTGGCACACATTTAAATTCCAGACTTGTCAGCGCCTGACCCCACACTTACCACAGACTCAGCCCTGGTCCTGGCCACTCTCTGAGCCCTGGTCTTAGACATAGATGTAACACTCACCCTGGCCCACACAGAGCCCTGATCTCCAGTTCTTGATTGACTTTTCTGTGAAATTGTCCCTGGTCAGGAGAGGGTATGGGTGGGGAGAGGGAGCATGAGCCTGGCTTCCTGCGTCACTCCCCATTCCTGGAGCCTAGTCCCTCTGCCCGATGTCAGGGAATGGGCTTCAGGTGTGTTTCTTTCCCTTCTCTCTTATCATGTCCCAGGTAGCTGCTGCCTTCCCCATTGTTGCCAGGCAGGCCTCAGCACCCACAGAATCTCCAGCAGAGGCCCAGCAATGCCAGGGCCCTGTCCCCCAGCTTTGGCTCCAGCCAGTTTGATCCAGCAGGGGCAAGAAGGTGAGAACCCGGCGTCCTAGGGTATGGGCAGAGCCATCAAAAACCAGATCTACCTGGCCCTGAGTGTGCCAGGTAAGGGTGTGGTCTGGCCAGGCCCAGCAGGGATTGGGCAGAGGGTGCTGATGTGGCTTTCACTCCTCCTCTGTGGGACATCAGTGCCTCCTGAGGCTTCTTGGCAGCACCAGGTCCACCAAGTGAGACATGGTCATCATGGGGGCACAGGCAAGGGAAGCAGATTGGGGGTGCTAGACTGGGTTGGCTGGCCTGGAGATGGGGTCATGGACCACTAGATGGCTGACCCATGGAAGGGCTTGTGGGTGGCCCATGGAAGGGCCAATGAAACCAGGACTCCAAGTAAAAGTTGCTGAAGGCTCGAGCCTCCCTCCCTGGCCTTGAAAAGCCATCCATCCCCACCCCCACCTGGCCAGCCTGGCCCCTTCACAGCTTCCCCAGAAAAGCCAGGAAGCAGCGGAGGATGCCAGGTTTCCAGTGAGATGAGCTGTGGTGAACTGGGAGGAAGAAGAGCTGTGCTGGGAGGTGTGTACGGCTGGGGCTGCAGACCTTGTGGAGGGGCGTGGGTCATGGAGGACTGCTTTTCTCTCCTTGGAAAATATCTCCAACTGGGAGGTGAAGCAGCTGGGGGAAGGAGTATCCAGGTAGAAAGAGCTGGGTGGGGCCGGGGGGCTACAGGAAGAATGAGAGTCTGGCCAAGGCCCTCTCCAGGTCTGATTTCCTACTAAAGGGTTCCCGCCATTATCTTCCCAACAGTGGAGGCTCTGGAGACCCTGGGACAAAATCACAACAGGGTCACACAGACACCAGGAGTCTGGTGCGCAGGCTTTGGAAACTCCCCAGGACCCCAGCAGGTGGGGTGGGGGCTAGGTCTGAAACTTGAGCCATCCCAGGGGTGCCAGCCTCCTGCCTACCTGTCCCCTGGCAGCTCTCTAAGCCTCTTAGGTCTGCTGTGGCCCTTCTGTGTCAGAGGCTGGGGAGGGACATGGGTATTAGAGGAGCACCCTGAGGACCTGGAAAGGACAGCTCTACCCAGGCACACCCATCTCCATTCGCACCGTGCCTGGTACAGATCTCTGATCAGTATTCCACAGGGAAAAAGTGCTGCGGGAGGTTACTGTTCTATTCTGACCTGCTCTCCTCCAAATCCCCAGCCAGCGGACAGAATGGGAGCAGGACTAAACTGAGACAAGAGCTGGCCAGGGGATGGGGCATGGCTGTTAATACCCACCCCTCCCAGTGAGCTCCATGCCACCTGGACACAGACAGAGCTCCCACCACAGTCACAATCGACACCTCCAGCATCCCTGCAGCCACCATCCTCCCCACTATGCTCACCACCATCACTCCACATCACACCCAAACCCACACTCATACCCCATCACCAGCATAGCCACCACCTCCATGGGAAGACTGGACAGGGCTAAGTCTTAATGTCAGAGAGTAGTTTCTTCTGTATGTGGTAGCAGAAACTATGGCCTTTAGGGTCCTTGATACAACAAATGAAAGATAAAGGAATTTAAAAAATTCTTTGTTGCTTGATCATGCTGGGATATTAAGCAGTTATTTTTCCCTCTAGAAAATCCTATTTGGGGTGGCACCAATAGTGTAAATGCAATTAACGTCACTGAGTTGTTAAAGTGGTCCAGGTGCCGTCACTGACACTCATAATCCCAACACTTTGGAAGATCAAAGGAAGAGGATCGCTTGAGGTGGGAGTTCCAGAACAACTTGGGTAAAAAAGCAAGACCCTCATCTCTACTGGGGAAGAAAAAAAAGTCAAAACAGAAAAGTTTGTTATATACAATTTACCACAATCTAAAAAATTCATAATGTAATATATTAAAAACCATTGAGTTATACTTTTTTTTTCCTTGGTACAGAGTCATGCTCTGTCCCCAGGCTGGAGCACAGTGGTGCAATCTCAGCTCACTGCAGCCTCTGCCTCACCGGTTGAAGCATCTTTCTGCCTCAGCCTCCTGAGTAGCTGGGATTACAGGCACCTGCCACCAGGCCGAGGTAATTTTTTTAGTAGAGACACAATTTTACCATCTTGGCCAGGCTGATCTTGAACTCCTGACCTCATTATCCACTCTCCTTGGCCTCCAAAGTGCTGGATTACAGGCATGAACCAACGCACCTGCCCAAGTTACACACTTTCAATGGTTGAATCGCAGGGTGTGTAAAGTATATGTCAAACTGTTTTTAAATCTCATTTTGAATGCCAAAACCTGAATATCGATTTTTTAAAATTTTTCTTTGTTCTTCTTGGGTAGCAACCCTACCTTCCCTCTCTCCTCCCTTCCAGTCATGGCAAATCCCTTGGGCTGTCTGAGATCAAGGTCAGGTCTGAAGAAAGAAAAGTAGCCAGGTGGACGGCTCACACCTATAATCTCAGTATTTTGGGAGGCCCAGGCAGGTGGGTCGTTTGAGCCTAGGAGTTCAAGACCAGCTTGGGCAACATAAAAAGAGCCTGTCTCCACAAAAAATACAAAAACTAGCTGAGTGTGGTGGCATGCAGCTGTGGTCCCAGCTACTTGAAAGACTGGGGTGGGAGGATCACTTAGGTCTGGGAAGTCGAGGCTGCAGTGAGCTGTGATTGCACATGGCACTCTAGCCTGGGCACCAGGGTAAGACCCTGACTCAAAAAAATAAACAAATAAAAATTTAGGGCTGGGTGCAGTGCCTCATGTCTGTAATCGCAACATTTTTGGAGGCTTAGGCGGGCTGATCGCTTGAAGTCAATAGTTAGAGACCAGCATGGCCAACATGGTGAAACTCCATCTCTACTAAAAATACAAAAACTAGCTGGACATGGTGGCTGGCACCTGTAATCCCAGCTACTTGGGAGGATGAGGCAAAAGAATTGCTCAAACCCAAGAGGTGGAGTCTGCAGTGAGCTAAGACCCCACCACTGCATTCTAGGCTAGGTGACAGAGTGAGACTCTGTCACACACACACACACACACACACACACACACACACACACACACCCTAGCAGAGGCTGGATATTTCTTGAATACATTTTTTAAAGATTTATAGCCAAAATGTAATTTTGTTCTCTTTTGTGTAGTTAGGTGATAGAAGGCTGTGATTCATCAAGTTGTCAGAATTGAACACTAAGATCTGAGCCTGTACAATAATAAAATATTACAGTTTGGAAGAACTTTAGTCCAAAGTGACTCCTTATTTATGTTTTATTTTTAGAGACAGGATCTTCTTCTGTTACCCAGATTGGAGTGCAGTAGCACAACCATAGCTCACAGTAGCTTCAAACTTTTAATGTGATTCTTGTGCCTCAGCCTCCTGAGCAGCTGGGCATACAGGTATGAGCTACCACACTGATCTACATTTTCAAGAAGTTTTTTTTTTTTTCATAGCAGTGAAGTCTTACTATGTTGATTAGGCTGTTTTCAAACTCCTGGACTCAAGTGATCTTCCTGCCTCACCCTCCCAAAGTGCAAGGATTACAGGTGTAAGCCACTTCGCCTGGTTGAATCTGCTTCCAAATTTAAAAATCTCTTCTCTAAAATCTCTCCTCTGCCTGGTTGCCATGCATTCTCTACTTGACTTTTTTTTTGAAGAATTTATTCCTTTTATTTATTTTTTTATTGATATGAGATTCACATAACATAGTTAACCATTTAAAAATGAATAATTTGGCTGGGTAAAGTGGCTCATGCCTGTAATCCCCGTACTTTGGGAGACCAAGGTGGGTGGATCACCTGAGGTCAGGAGTTTGAGACCAATCTGACCTCAAGTGATCCACCCTTCTTGGCGTCCCAAAGTCTGAGATTACAGACATGAGCCACAGCACCTGGCCAAGAATCATACAGTATGTGACTTGTTGTGTCAGGATTTTTTTCCGCTCAGCATAATAATGTTCCCAAGGGTCATCCAGGCATGTATGATGCATCAGTACTTTTTTTTTTTTTTTTTTTGAGACGGAGTTTCACTCTTGTTACCCAGGCTGGAGTGCAATGGCACGATCTCGGCTCACCGCAACCTCTGCGTCCTGGGTTCAGGCAATTCTCTTGCCTCAGCCTCCCGAGTAGCTGGGACTATAGGCATGCGCCACCATGCCCAGCTGATTTTTTGCATTTTTAGTAGAGACGGGGTTTCACCATGTTGACCAGGATGGTCTCGATCTCTTGACCTCGTGATCCACCCGCCTCGGCCTCCCAAAGTGCTAGGATTACAGGAATGAGCCACCGCGCCCGGCCCAGTACTTTTTTTTAAAACAGCTGACTAATGTTCTACTGCATGGAGAGACCACAATTTGTTTATTCGTTCATCACTCCATGGACATTTGGGTTGTTTCCACCTTTGCCTACTATGAACACTGCTGCTGTGAACATGTGTGTACATGTATTTGAGTTGTCTTTTTTTTTTTTATTTGTTTTTGAGATGGAGTTTTGTTTTTGTTGCCCAGGCTGGAGTGCAATAGTGCAATCTTGACTCACTGCAACCTCTGCCTGCCAGGTTCAAGCCATCCTCCTGCCTCAGCCTCCTGAGTAGCTCGAATTACAGGTGCCCACCACCACACCAAGCTAGTTTTTGTATTTTTAGTAGAGAAGAGGTTTCACCATGTTGGTCAGGCTGGTCTTGAACTCCTGACCTCAGGTGATCTGTCTGCCTTGGCATCCCAAAGTGCTGGGATTACAGGCGTGAGCCACTGCACCCAGCCATTAATTTTTGGTGTGTGGTAAGAACACTTAAAATGTACTCTCTTATCAATTTTCAAGTATATAATATTACTAACTGTGGTCACCATCATGTGTAGTAAGGAGTTAAATTTGTAACTGTCACCTATCTACTATGGTTCAAGAACTTAAAAAAAAAAAAGTAACACGTTCCATTTTTTTCCTTTTTTTTTAAATAAAAATTTACACTAATAGAGACGGGTCTCACTAAGTTATCCAGGCTAGTTTTGTACTCCTGGGCTCAAGTGATCTTGGCCTGTGACCATACACCACACAACAAGGCTGGCGATGTTGCAGAAGCTGGGCTCCTGCCCCACCTCAGTGATCACCAGGCCCATGTGCACAGGCAGCTTCTCCAGGAAATGTCCCTCCCTGAGCCAGGCAGTGGGTGATGGGTGGCGGCCAGGGATGACCCCCCATGCGGGTGGCGATGTTGAAGGCGGTTCCTGCCTATTGCCAGGGGCTTGTGAAGCTTAAAGCTGAGTGGCACTAGAACTGCAGCAGAGGTGGCCCAGCAGCTGCACCACCAGATCCAGTTGCTGGTGTGGAACTGAGATCAAAGCTGAGAGGTGAGCTGAACCTGTGGTGCAGACAGAGCAGCGCCAGCAGCATCTGCCACACCAGCTCATCCAATCTTGTTGTACTCCTGTGGCCCTGGGGCACCCTCTTTCTCTCCCACACGCTACCGCGGCCTGATGGCTTTTATCCATCCCTGCAGCCTGCGTGGGCCATTGCTTAGGGATAAGTACACAGGAAGAGAGGCATTTGCAAGTGTCATGATAACCACATCACCACTGCTGTTGGCACTCACAGGTAAAGTCAGTTTTAAGCATTTTATGTGATATATAAAAGGACATATATCATATATAGACGACAGTCCCTCTCCAGTGGATGAATATTTTAATTTGTTTGAAGAAGAAAGAATGAGCAGATGACTGGGGGGAAGGCATAGTAACCACAAGACGGAATTGCCCATCTTGTTTACAAGTGAGTTACTCTTAGAGGAGTCTAAGAATAGGGATTTTTACAATAGTTTAAAATGCACTAGGTACACAGATATACACAAAATCTAGTTCACACCACAAAAACATGAGCTTCCTCCCATATTTCGACTATTTCCAATCTAAAGTATCTTGACCAGGAGAGGATAAGTTTATGTATTCGATGAATCCTGTTGGACTCAGGGCTTCATTGGTAATTTCTGGGGAACATGTTTACTTGTTCTTTTTACTGCTCCCTGAAACCTTATAAGCTCATGGAAAAATCAGGGTCATGTTGAGGAGGTTCTAGAATGTCCTTTACATTCAGAGTTTCTCTTTTGACCTGAGAATCCCTCATGTTGGAAACATTTGTCTTATTTCAAATGTTGTAGAAGTTGCCAAATGTGGGCAATGTCCACCACTGCCATCCCTTAATTTAAATTATTTATTTTTCTACATTGCATTTATTACTACGTGTTCCTATCACTCTAATGCTAAAGTCTAATATATTTTTAACTTATTTTTTACTCCTTTCCACTGTTTATTGTTAGTAATAGTGAAGACAGGAATATGTTACTGAGGACAACTTTGCCAGAAGGTCACTTGTAGTTTGGTTACTTGGAATTCAAAGCATGTTTCCCACTGCTTAACATCACTCACCAGCCACAGGAACATATTTAGTCCACATGTACCTGCAATAATTTCTGTAGAATATGACTGCCACATGAGAGAATGATTCTAAAAGAAAACCCACCAAAGAAATTCTGAGAAAATACAATTTGTGACTTACTAGAAACAGATATTTCCTGGTGTAACATGTAAGAGTTTCTCATTGGTCATTTCCCACAAGTCAGGCCTGCTTACCAAGGTGAAGAATCGGAGCTCAGATTCACCCTGAGGCTTGGATGTGGAAGGAATTAAGGACAAAACTAGAGACACATGAGGCAGCAGAGTTGAGGGTAGGTCTGGTTGGGCATGGGTGAGGAAGAGGGATATAGTAGTGGGTGACTATGGACAACCAGAAGACAGGGGGTACCTGAATGATGATAGACATGAAGACCAAGAAACTGAGAAGAGAGGCAGACATCAGGAGAGAGGGGCCAAGTTGTTATTTCCCAACTTCATAGAAATTGTAGCAGTGCCAGCATTTTGCCCAGCTACTGAAAACCATCCTGGAAATTATCAGGTAATAGGAGCACTAAAGAACATAGGATTAGTGAGAAAAAAATGAGGCTATGGTATGTGGAATATACTATAGAATGTATGCTCCACATGGGTAGAGAATATGTATTGTTTATTGCTTACTTCCCAGTGCTTGATCCAGTTCCTTGCACTCTTTAGAGGGTAAGTATATGTATGTGGGTGTTTGTGTGGGGGGGGATGTATGTGTATTATATAATTAAGAAATGAATGGGAAGAGCTTTCTAAGTGGAAGTGGATTTTAAAAAGTCAAATCTGGCTGGGTGCGGTGGCTCATGCCTGTAACCCCAGCACTTTGGGGGGCTGAGGTGGGCGGATTACGAGGTCAAGAGATTGAGACCACTTGGCCAACATGGTGAAACCCTGTCTCTACTAAAAATACAAAAAATTCGCTTGGCGTGGTGGTGCGTGCCTGTAGTCCCAGCTACTTGGGAGGCTAAGGCAGGAGAATTGCTTGAAACCAGAAAATGCAAGCTGCAGTGAGCTGGGATCACACCACTGCACTCCAGCCTGGTGATAGAGTGACACTCTGTCTGAAAAAAATCAAATCTATGGGCTGTTTGCAGCTGATTAAGCTACTCTAATGGTTGCAAGTGAAGATTCGAGAAGAATGTGGTTGTCTGAATTCAGGTACCAACTGTCATCATCTCTGTAACAATGGGCAAGTTTTGGTGTCAGTTTCTCCTTTCATGAAATGTGGACAATTACAGCATTTGCTTCATGGGATAAACGTGAAGAGAAAATGAGATAATGCAAAGCACTTTGTGCCTAGCACATAGTGAGTGCTCAGTACATTGTAAGTGTAATGATGAGGAGGGTGACAACTTTGCTATTGAGAACACTTCCCAGCTCTACAGAGAGGTTTCAAGCTTTTCAAAGATAAGACCACACTCTGCCCTTGTAAAATCTGAAGAAAGAAGGAAGTGATCTCTCTGAGAATCTTCTTTAGGCATTTTGTGTGTGGCCTCGAGTCTGGCAGCGACAGAGCTGAGCAGAGCTATTCACAGCAAATCTGTGATGATTAATTTCTTATCTGTCTTCTAAGCTGTAGGTGGCTCCTTCTTTTGGGAAGCAAGTTATAATCAGAACTTTGTGCCTTTTGTTCCATTTAATTAATGCCAGCCTAACTTTATAGAAAGTATATAAATATGATTTATGCATATTTGTACCTATAATTTTCTGTGAGACTTGCCATAAGGTACATAGCAGGATAAATAATATCCTTCTGATAAATACCTCTGGCCTGAATACTTAACATTATTTTTTATAGCCATATTTGGGTAATTTAACAAATAGTGGGATGGATATTTCTTAACCTAACCTTTAATTTCTCAATGACTAGAACCAAGAGGTGAATCTCTTATTTCTTTCAGATCATATTTTGCTGGGAGATTTAGGTAGATTTCAGCTGATAGCATACAAGATTCCTTTTGCTAATACTTTCTTTCCAATTCTTGTCAATCTAACTCAAAAAACAGACAGCTGTCTATGGGCTGCCACTTGAAGTTTATGAGGACATGATCCATGCATTCTGTTTTAGCTTCACTTTTAGTGAATATAAAATTAAATCAGGACATGATTTAAATGCCCTCAAACCCTGAGTAAGTTTCCATACAATTTCTGCAACTTTTAGCAAGGATCAATTGGGTGCAGCTGAGTGACTTTGCTGAACTTCCTTTGTACTATATCTGTTAAGTATGGACATCAATGAGCAGATTTTATTAGAGGTAACTTTGAAAAATTGGGAGAAATGCCTTTTCTTGTTACCAAACATGATTTTTCAAATTACACAGAAATCAGCATTGTCAAGTCTCACAAAGTGCAGTCATAAGCAGAAGGCTTGAAATCTGCTTTTGCTTAAAGCCTTTATTTGATTTAGTAAAAACAACAGCAATAAATTGTATTTGAAAGCACTTTGATCCCTTTGCAACAGTATTATCACAAAAGCGGAGTCTACAAAACATTTCCCCTTTTTCATTTGGGTCAATTTTCAATAGGCTTCCCAAATCATAGAAGTCTATGTTTATAATTCCAGAGACGAAGGATTGTTGAGGCTGTAGTGCCTGACACTTGAAACTTAGTATTTTTAGACAATAATTGTGCACTAATCTTACATTCATTTTCTTGAACTCTTCTGTGGAATAACAGAATCCCAAGACTTGAAAATGCAAAAATGTGTCATTAGAACATTTAATACAAACATTCCTATTCTATCTTCCTCCTAAAGTTTTCAGATTAATTTAATCTTTTCCCTTTATTCTTTGTTTCCCCAAAATAAAAAAACCTCAGATTAAGAAATTTCAAGAAGGTCCAGCTAAAAGCATAGCAAAATGTGGCACCTCATAAAACTGAAACTTAAGAATGTTAAGAAGAAGTAGATAATGCTGGATTTCTCACCAGGCCACCAGCTCACTCATTTGGGGCCACTCAGGTTTTGATGAGATCCAGAGCATGGGTATCATCCATGATGTATGACATCCACAAGAATAAAAGTCACTTTTTTCCAAGAAATGAGAGCTATTTAAATATCATAGCTAAAAGAAGGAAGTGTCACTTGACTTCTGAAGTGGCTGAATATTTGAACTGAGTTTTTTAGCTAAGAAGTTAATGTCAAAGACAAAGGTTCTGTTACCATCCATAGAGAATTTATGATCCAGCATTGTTCCCTGAAATTCCATCCCAAGACCAGGTTCTAGTACAGTCTCCACAGTGCATTGAGAGTAACCTTCTGAACTGCAAACTTGATTGTGTAACTATTCAGATTTCAATTCTTTTCTTTTTTTAAATTATACTTTAAGTTCTGAAACACACATGCAGAACGTGCAGATTTGTTACATAGGTATACATGTGCCATGGTGGTTTGCTGCACTCATCAACCCATCACCTACCTTAGGTATTTCTCCTAATGCTATCCCTTCTCTAGCCCCCCACCATGCTATAAAGTCTGACTTTTAAACTTCACAGAGATTTTTAGAAAACTGGCTCTTATCTTTTCAAACATTTGGCAACTTCTACAACATTTGAAATAAGACAAATGTTTCCAACATGAGGGACTCTCAGGTCAAAAGAGAAACCCTGAATGTAAAGGACATTCTAGAACCTCCTCAACATGACCCTGATTTTTCCACGAGCTTATAAGTCTCATGAAAGTAAAGAATACATCTGATTTTGCTTAATATTATAGCAGCAATACTTAGCACAAGGCCTGAGACCTAGTCAGCACTTAATAAATGATTACTGAATGAAGAAATATCATCCTGTACTTAATCTCCAGCTATCCCAGAATCAGTGGAGCCCTCTGTTGACCAGCAATCCTTACACAAGACTGAATTTTCACATTTATACTTTTCCTTCAGGAAGCAATCTCTGCCTATATAGCCTTTTTGTTGTTGTTGTTCTAGAACTGTTGAAATGAAAGTCTTTAAGGCCAATGTCAAAAATTATATCTGCTATGATTCCCTTGGAATGGGACCTGTGTGTGAGTGAGATGCTGGTGCCTGTGGCATTTCAGGTTGAGTAGATGGATGTCTGTCTCTCCCTTGGGCTGACAGAGCCCTGGACTTTGTTCAGGGATTGGAAAAGTACTTCTTGCCTACCCTAGATCCAGGAACTGAGCATGGCCCAGACCAGAGGTTGTGATTCCCTTGCGGTTTACCTTTGCATCAAGGATAGGGACAGCAGCCAGTGGGAAGGGGAGGCTGACTTCTGTATCATGCCAGGATCTACCAGATCATTTTGCACTGGAACACTAAAAATTATGTAGCTTGTCTTGGACCTGAAGAGGGAACCATTGTGTTGTCCCCTGAGCATACATTTCAATCTCTCCCAGTTGTAAAGGAACACCCTAAGGCAAAAGGACTCATCACTCATCATCTCAGTGTCTGGCTTTGCACAGCACTCTCCTCTCAGGAGAGGTTACATAAAAGTGTGTTGAACTGACTTGAGAAAGAGAAAACATCGTTTTATTTTACACAAAAATATAGATAATCCCATATTCAAATTTACCTGACAGATTAGAAAACAGACTAAATAACACAAATTCTTGTTTATTTTTTTCTGAGACTATCCTTCATCTTATTCAAGAGGAAAATTTTACAAATTGACCACATTGCTCATAAACACTTTTCTTCATATTAGTAGAAAAGCTTTGGAATCTAGACTTGTAAGCTCATTCTGGAATATCGTCTTCTACAAAGAATTGAGTACTGTTCAAATATTTATGATTAAATTATACACTCATACTCATCATCTTCCAGCTACTTATTATGTGCAAGATATAATAGTGGGTACTGTAAAGAGCCATTCTGTTCATTTATTCTTCAACTTGGCTCTGACCCAAACCACTGCAGACAGTTGCCCACCTGAAGGGGCAAATGAAAGCTGAATTCCAGCCTTCACTCTGTTTGCCAAACCATATACCCTGGCATGAGGTTGGCTGTGTCCACACAGGAGAAGTGGTATTTTTTTTCTAATTCTAACAAAGTCCTTTATGGGCTAAAGGCTGTTTTGTCCCTGTTCCTCCTTCCACACACAACTTCTAAACTGCACTTGGCCCATCTGTGATTTCTTTTACCTTTCCAGAGTATTGCTGTTCAGTTGAACATACTTTCTGTTGCACGAAAATGCCAAAGTAGAGGAGAAAGAGCACACCATGTGATTTCCCCAGGGCCAAGACTTCCCCAGGGATGCTTCTGACTGAGGGGATACAAAAACAAACAGTTTAACACCAGAGTATATTCTGTCCAAATTCTCTTTTTATAGCACAATGTAGCTGTATTAAATACAAAACAAGTAAAGTGAGAATTGAATATGAATTATGAAGCAGAATTATAGTCATGATAGATGAACTAAACATGAAAAGAATCAGAACCTCTTATTTTTTATTGGCAACTATTTTTCAAATAGGTAGTCACTTTTGAAAGATGGCATCTCTTTGAAATCAACTCTCAGCTTCTTGCAAACCTTTAAATGTCCCCACACTCCTTAGTCAACTAAGAGTGATTATTTTTATTGCTACTAGCCATATATGTTTGTTTTGGAGAACATGACATGAATCATGATTAAATTATATAGAATGAAAAATGCCTATTACCTGCAAGAAAAAATAAAATCCAACACAGCTGTAAAAATGTTAGCTAATCTGTAAAAATTTGTGTGGATTTCCTAACAAACTAGCAATGAAAATTCTGAAATCTATATATAGTCTTATGAAAGTCTTTAAAAGTTTCTCCAAAAGGCAAGACTAGGTCAGTTAGTTTACTATTTCAAATAAATATTGCCTTACTGGTATATGAATCATAATGACATTATTCATTTGAGCTTTTTGTGACAACTCTGAGAACTTACTGGGTAAAGCAAATCATTCTGCTCCTATTACCTCTCTGATCTGTCCTCAAATAGAATTATACCTATGTTTCCAAGGCAGAGAAATCACCAAGGGGTGAATTCCATCAGCCCCTGATATGGACTGAATTTTTCCCAATTCACCCCACATTCATATGTTGAAAGCTTAACTTGCTGTGTAACTATATTTGGAGATAGGGCCTTTAGGGAGATGATTAAGGTTGAATGAGATATGAGAAGGCAAAGAGACACCAGAGTCTTCTGTCTGCCATGTGAGAACACAGTGAGAAGGTGGCCATCTGCAAGCCAGGAACGGATCCCTCACCAGAACCTGACCAGTCTGGCACCTGACCTCAGACTTCTATTCTCTACAACTGTGAGAAAATTAATTTCCATAATTTAAACCACCCAGCCTACAGTATTTTGTTATGGCAGCCAAAGAATACAGGCCCTCAAGCAAACTAACTAAAATAGTATACATTATTAACATTTTGGTAAATATGTATAAAGAAGAAATGCTTTATAATTTTTTTTATTTTTATAATTTTATGACTCTGAATAAAAGCATCTTTAAAACTTGAGTCATTTTTATTGATCTGTAATAAACACTCTAAGAAAACTGGTGTTCATGCTATGCAGGCCTAGCTTCAAAAGACTTACTCTTGTCTCCTGCCAGTTAGATTATTGCTCTGAAATTTCTCCTGTAATAGAAAATCCCAGAACTACCACTCTTCAAGTTCCAACATAAATGCTCCCACTTCTCTTAAACTTTGCAGATTCCCTGCTCTAGTCTCCCTCTTCTGTACTACCACAAACCTTAATTTAAATATGTCATTTATCATATTTCACCTTGTAATTACCTTGACTTATACATATGACTGCTCCTCCACTAGAGAACACAGATCTTGAGAGCAGGGGCCGTGTAATCTTTTTCAGATTTCTCTAATGTCCAACGTGATGTTTTCTCAGTAGTGAGTATATATTGGTAGATATATGAAAGAATGAATGAATTACTAAATAGTGGATGGATAAATGAAGACATTGATTATTTATTTATTTATTTATTTACATTTTGTCTCTTGGATCTTCCATATTATCCAGGAGAATTGTCTTTCCACCATCATGCCTCCCCTTGATAGCACATGTATGAAAGAAAAAGTGTTAATTAAAAAAAAAATGGATAAATCTTTAGTTGCAATCCCTTTGATTTTTAGGCATAGTACTAGTATAAATTATTTAATTCTGATTACTTTGCATTTCACTATCTCCATTTTACTGACAGGAAAACTGAGGCTCTGAGAGGTAAAAATACATCAATACCCACGCACTTGCCAAAAAAGAAAAGCTACAGTGTGAGCATGATGCTAAAATTCAAGCCCAATCTTGTCTTTTCTTCTCAGTGGCATTCTCTTAACTTTTCCCTCAGCCTTTTGAAGAAAGGTGAAAAAGAGGTGTACATATTTTCTGAGGCCATTTAACATGTCCATCTTCCTGTATCCAACTTGGAGGAGGAGGTGTTAACTATTTCCTGGTGAGTTTCACTTTCTTGCCACTGTAAGACAATATCAATCTCAGTTTGCTCTGTAACCTCAGAAGTACCCTTAACTTCCCTTAATTAAAGTACTACTGAACCAAACCTTTGATGCCACTGAAGGTCTGATATCTCAGAGGACCCCAGGGGTGCAAAGGAGTCAAGTCCCTCCCAATCTGATGTTCTTCCTCATGCCACTTCCCAAAGTATAAAATTTGAAGGCAGGACATAACTTGAGATTCAGGCGAATCTGAATTACATTTCAGGTCTGTCACTTATTAACTATGTATACCTTAATCTTTCTCAGTTTCCACATTAAATAATGTTCATAAATTCAGACATATCTGAACATATAAAAAAGGCTGGGAAGACAGATCCACTGAGGGATAATTTACATTAGGGACGGAAACACCCTTTGTGAATATGGCAGAGACTAGCTCAATATTCATCAATCACGCTTTTTCTTCCTGAGCACTTAGAAAAACTACATTTCCCAGCGTCCTTTGCAGTTGAGACTGGGGTCCTGTCATGGAAGTCATGTTCACTACATTCAGTCATGGCCACAAAATGTGTCATGTGATCTTCCTCACTCATTGTTAGCCAGCCAGCTAAATACAGATGATACAGCAGGAAAATCGGCAGAGGCCCTAGAAAATAATTCTACCACAAGATGGAAGAATTAGGATTCCAGAATCATAGAATGGAAAGCTGCCAAAAGAAAAACCTTTAGTGGGTGAAGTCACTAAGATTTTAAGGTTGTTTTGTTATAGAACTTGACACTAATTGTGCTGATTAATGCAATTTCTCAGGAGTCAGAGAATCTAAGTCTAGGGCAAAAATAATAAATGGTTCCAGGAGAAAAAGTATGATTTGTTCTTCCACAACTGATGAGCATTGCTCAGAGTATTTTCTGGACAGATTTCTTCCCTTTCCCATCACCACTCTCCCACACCCAGGTGGTACTAATGCCACAACTAGCAGAGGACAACCTATAATACAGATCCTTCTCATTAGAGTGTCCAAGCACACTGACAATGCAAAGCTGTACTGGTTTGTAGACTGCATAACAGAAGAGGAGGTGGAGAATACTTCCCCACTTTAACAAGAAATGGTTGGAGAGCAGAACAGAGGAGCAGTAACATGTCAGAAGCAAAGAATGTCACACTAGTTACCTAGGATGCAGGCAGCCCAGGCAGATCTGAGGAGACCAGAGCAAACTAAAATTTCTAGAGGGTTCAGCCTTCCCAGACACCTCCATAGTTAGCTGGGCAGAATCATGCTAAAAGAGCTCAAGTTATAGTATCCATTTTATTACCTTCCTTATTTCCCTTTTATGTTGAGCTTCCCTCATTAAAAGCACCCTGACTTTTCAACTAATGCTTTTGAGTAGCACAATGATTTTGCACCTCCCTGTCTTTACAGGCAGGGAGAATTACAGAGAATACTGGAATTACATGTTGAGTGAGGGACATGCTGAGAATTGCTGTCCATCCTCCAGTGAACTGTGTGATAATCCTGTTAGGAAGGTCATTAAACAATTTTGAAAGCTGTTTGCTCTCACATCATAACTGCATGCAAAATCTGAACTAGCCTTTTTAATATAAGCTGTTTGACTGCACAGATTTAAATAACAGCACTTCACTTGTTTTAGATGATCTCTTCTTATACTCCCCTCAGCTCAGTTACTGAGTGCATTTGTAGACTTTCTCTCAGTTTAGATATCGTCCTGTAATTTTTCTTTGTTCATGATTTCAACATTTAATTAATTTCTTTTAGCAGTATAGCACCCCTCCTCTAGTTCCTTCTGATGCCTTGTTCATCACTTGTGCCAACACATTTTTCACTCATGTCACCCTGTCACCTTCCTCTGCATTGGTCTGTTTGAATTTGTTGTAATTGGTATTTTGTTCTTATTGCTGCCCAGCTATTTTCATAAAACTGCCTATTTCTGTTAAACATAATTTATGTTTGGCACTTCACTCAATCTTTTGTTGGTTCCAAAGACAGTTTATCACCTAGTTATTTTTTTCATTCTTTGTCCTTTCCTTCCTTCTTTCCTCCCTCCCTTCCCTCTTTCCTTTTTCCCTTCCTTCCTTTCTTCCTGTTCTTGTTCTTAAATAAGTATGCTAACAGATATATGATGTCAGAAATCCTGCCTGAATACACTTACAACAAACAAGTTTTCCACTTTTATCTTCTGTTTATTTAGTTTCTTCATTCAACTTGAAAACTCAATTTCCTTTTGGCCTCCTAGAAACATTAATTTTTACCTACAGGACAGAAAGGACATCTTTAATCACATTTGAAAAATTGGGTAAAATTGAAATGTACTTCTGGTGGCTTAACTAACAGAAAATGGATTCCTAATCTCTGGGGAAGACTCCACAATAAGACTCTGTCATTGAATTAGCAATTCAGGCATTAAGAAAGTCAGTTTTCAGGAGTAACAGGTTTGGGACTTGACATTTTTTTTAAATTGCATTTTAGGTTTTAGGGTACACGTGAAGAACATGCAAGATTGTTGCATAGGTACACACATGGCAGTGTGATTTGCTGCCTTCCTCCCCATCACCTATATCTGGCATTTCTCCCCATGCTATCTCTTCCAAACTCCCCACCCTTCACTGTCCCTCCCCTATTTCCCCCCCGACAGACCCCAGTGTGTGATGCTCCCCTCCCTGTATCCATGTGTTCTCATTGTTCAACACCACCTAGGAGTAAGAACATGCAGTGTTTGATTTTCTGTTCTTGTGTCAGTTTGCTGAGAATGATGGTTTCCAGGTTCATCCATGTCGCTACAAAGGACAGGAACTCACCTTTTTTGATGGTTGCATAATATCCCATGGTGTATATGTGCCATATATTCTGTGTCCAGTCTATCATCGATAGGCAATTGGGTTGGTTCCAGGTCTTTGCTATTGTCAACAGTGCTGCAATAAACATTCATGTGCATGTGTCCTTATAATAGAATGATTTATAATCCTTTGGGTACATACCCAGTAATGGGATTGCTGGGTCAAATGGAATTTCTATTTCTAGGTCCTTGAGGAATCGCCACACTGTCTTCCACAATGGTTGAACTAATTTACACTCCCACCAACAGTGTAAAAATGTTCCTATTTCTCCACTTCCTCTCCAGCATCTGTTGTCTCCAGATTTTTTTTTTTTTTTTGAGACGGAGTTTCACTCTTGTTACCCAGGCTGGAGTGCAATGGCGCGATCTCAGCTCATCACAACCTCCGCCTCCCAGGTTCAGGCAATTCTCCTGCCTCAGCCTCCTGAGTAGCTGGGATTACAGGCACGCGCCACCATGCCCAGCTAATTTTTTGTAGTTTTAGTGGAGACAGGGTTTCACCACATTGACCAGGATGGTCTCGATCTCTTGACCTTGTGATCCACCCGCCTCGGCCTACCAAATCTCCAGATTTTTTAATCATCGCCATTCTAACTGGAGTGAGATGGTACCTCAATGTAGTTTTGATTTGTATTTCTCTAATGCCCAGTGATGATGAGCATTTTTTCATATGTTTGTTGGCCTCATGTATGTCTTCTTTTGTAAAGTGTCTTTTTATATCCTTCGCCCACTTTTGAATGGGCTTGTTTGTTTTTTTCTTGTAAATCTGTTTTAGTTCTTTGTAGATTCTGGATATCAGCCCTTTGTCAGATGGATAGACTGCAAAAATTTTTCCCCATTCTGTTGGTTGCCAATTCATTCTAATGACTGTTTCTTTTGCTGTGCAGAAGCTATGGAATTTGATTAGGTCCCATTTGTCTGTTTTGGCTTTTGTTGCCAATGCTTTTGGTGTTTTAGTCATGAAGTACTTGCCTATGCCTATGTCCCGAATGGTTTTGCCTAGATTGTCTTCTAGGGTTTTATGGGTGTTAGGTCTTATGTTTAAGGGACTTGACATTTTTAAGAAATGTCTTTGCAAAACAGGGAACTAGTTATCATTGGATGAAGGGCACTAATTTAATCTCCAGGGGTGGCTGAACCCGATGTCTGTGGTTCTTCCAAACATTTAAAGTAATTTTCCAAATCTTTTTGATGCAGCATAACCCATAAAGGATTTTGGCAAGTGAGTTTCCCCTTCATTTTAAAACCCATGTGTATTTCAAAGAAAATGCAATCCATGTGTCTTTGATTCGTTTACACTTAAATCATCTAAATGCCATTGCGTAAGAGCTATTTGATGTACAAGAAGCCTGTGATCCTGTTATATAAGCCTTTTTAAGCCTCATTTCTTTGACTCAGAAAGTCATGTTTGGCCGGCCCTGAACAGAACTTGAACTGGGAAAGGCTCAAATTCACTTCTAAACTGAAAATCTGCAAAGTTTTGTGTGGCTTCTGTACTTAGCAATATGTATCCCCTTGCCTGACGCTCACAAACACCTAGCATTTCTCTTCTCTGTCTCACATGTAGTGAGAACAGGGTAAAGCAGTTTTTGAGTCACATTTTATTAGTAAAATTCACATTTTGAATCTCAGTTATCTCCCAGTCACTGCCAGAACTTAAAATAGCAACACTTGAAAATTAGGCTTTTGCTCTAAAGGGGCAAAACCGTCTATAAAGTACATAAATTACTGTTTCTGTACATTTATTTGCTTGACAGGTTTAAGACATAAGTGTGGCTTATATATGGATTTTCAGGATGTCAGATTGGATTCTCCATGAGCTACAGTCACAAATATAACTTCTTTTTTTTAAGACTTATGTTTGGGAGAATAGAATTGGACCAGTCTTGCTGTTCTGCACAAATCTAATTGCTGTGTCTAAACAGCAATGGAATGTGAAGAACATTTGCATTTTTCTCATTTACTGGCCTTGTCTTTGGCTTTAACCATACTGACATTAATGGTCAAGAAGAAAGCATCTTGGGCTATTTGCTCTCTTGCTCCCTGAGACTTAAACAAATTTAATGAATTATGAACTGACACTTTTGAGAGAAAAATTGTGAACCTCAATCAAGTGTTTGGATATACCTAAATGATTAACAGTGATTGCTATGGACACAGATAGAAGTCCTGAGAATGGATAAATCTTTCTCAAGCAAAACCACTAATTATCTTCAGATTTGTGATTTCTTTGTTTTTTATTTAGACATATCTTAGACATTGAATTTTAGTGAGAAGGAAGAAATAGTGATAGTGTGATAGTCTGAAGATAAGAAGTATTTTAAATTTGCATTCAAAACTTAGGGGGTGAAGTTAAAAAGAAATAAAGAAATCCAGGTGAGTTTACATATTTCTTATTTGCTCTCTCCAGTCCACACGTGATAGGCTATCATATTTGTGTAATAAAAAAGAGTATAAAATTAAGTTTGGAAAAAAAGGATTTAGGCACTAAATCTAGAAAACAGTTAATTATGCTGAGATAATTAGATAGCAGAAAAGTGTTGGATTTTGTTCTTTCCCATGGTTAGTTTTCATTAACTATCAAGTCTTCATGAGCCTCTGCAGGCAGAAATTATTCATATTCTACTCTTAGGAAGAATGGTGCATGACTGACAAAGATTTAAACTTTCAAAAACTGTGACAGAATCCTTTACAATGACCTATGCAGATATTTTCTTTAAAAAATGTTTTTTCTCCTATTAAAAATTTGACTTAACACAGTTTTAAATTGTAAATTAAATTCTAAAACTACATTTATTTAGGAAAGTTGACAACCATATTTTCTAAATTTAATTTAACACACAAAACAAAGAGCTTGATTTATGATTTTGCTGCTGTTTACCAAAGTGAACCGAATAGGATCATGCAATAAGTTAATATCCCTGATTTTTGTTAAAACGAATCGTGTTATAGAATTTTATGCCAGGATTTATGAGATTTAACTTAAATCAGGTGGCAATTAAAAAACTTAAAGAAATGAAGCTGGGATATACTTCCTGGCCCTGCCCTGTTGCTCTCCATCTTGTTCCTTCTTGCCCTAAATTAATTCACCTCCACCTGGTAAACACAAAAGCTTTGTCTGCCCTCATCTGTCATCTCACAATTACTTGCTATGTTGAGAATACACATGATTTAAGGCCTTTTTGCCTGACTTGTTGGGTCAGATTGTGTGGCTCTCCTTTAATGCAATAGAAATTTCACACTCAAAGGAAACACAGCCAGCACAGATTGGAAAATAACTGGAACCTTTACAGTATAAGAGGACATTAATCAGGCTTCGAGTCTCATGAGAGTGAATTTCAGCCCTGAGAATTCTAGCTCTTCCTTCTTATCTTCAATGCATCTGAAAATATCTTTATAAAGCCCCCCTGACACACATATTTTCCCAACACAAATGCATACTCACTCACCCATTTGCATAAATACAATACAAACACACATATAGGTACACATACATGCAAACATACACACAATCTTCAACCTATATTTCTTAGAAAAACATAATTTTATAGATTCTATTTCTAAATGCAACTCTGAGTCCCAGACATATTCAACTACAGGTGTTGAAAGTTTGGAAGAGAAGGAAATCCTATCAAAGAGAACCATAATTAAACAAACATTTGTACAAAGGATCAAAGTTGTTTTGATCTAAATCCATATAAATGCACATTTTCTACCTCTGCATTAGCACTTTATTTCCATGTATTTTTATAAACTTTCTTTCGTGACTTGCTTTGAACAAATACAACACACAAGTCCTGTTTTACAAAAGAATTCTATAGAATTCTCCAAATTATACAGTTTTCTTCAGTGCATATAAAAGTCTACACAGATTCTTTGTAAAATATGAACAATAATATATTGAAACAGACAAATTTACATAAAAAATTGGAAACATATTAATTTAAAGGCTATAGTGTCAATTGCGATCTTTTCCCCCATGATTATATTTCATTTTTCTAAGAAGAGTTAACATATCCTTATTTCTCAGCATTATATTTTCCTCAGTTATATTTAGTACCCATATCTTATTACACCTAGTAAAAAAGAAGCTCCTGTAGATTTCTACTAATGTTTTGCAACTAAAGGTCTCAGCTGGTTCTAGCATCAGGATAACTGGGCCCTAAAGTTTGCATGTTTAAGGTGAGTCAGTTACATTCATGCCACCCAACCCTATAATTGTCTACCATTACCCAGGTAAAAATTTATGGAATATGTAAAGCAAGCAAGTTCTAAGTGGCATATTTAAAGTACTTAGGTGTGTAAGAATTTGAATTTCATGCATGCAGGTTTTGGCTGCTGGGTCCTCACCAGATGTAAATAAGGGAACAGTATGAGATGCACAGAAGCCATCTTTGGCAATTTATGAAACATCTACTCTGTTCTCTTGTCTCCTTCTTGATCCTCTTCTTTTTGAACAAATCTCAGAAAATAAACACTACATCCTTAAACCTCTTTACAGAACAATGTCTCCTCAGAACATTGCTCCAGTTCAAATTTGGCTTTTCCCCAAAGGCAGTACTTTCTTTGCAGTATTTTTTTAGTAAAGGCCCGCACCTCACCCCTTCCTCATTTTGAGCTCCTGTTCAAGGAATTTCAAGTTTTTCCCAAGAGACGGTTTTATGCTTACAGCTGTAAAACAGACGCACCCTCACACCGTCTGGGCAGGCCTGAAGCGCCGTGGGGATCCTTGGGGATCACCCTGGGCATCCTTGAAGCCTCTCTGGACCTTTCCTCAGCCTGATTCCACCTGCCCAATTCCTAAAATTGCAGAACCTTGGAGACAATCCCCTGGAGAGTGGGGGACATTGCCCAACGCCGCGGCACTGCCACAGAGGGCACCTGCTTCGCCAAGCTGCTTAAATCGTTCCCTAGGCAACAGTGGCTGGCACTGTGACGCGAGCCCCGGCTCAGTGCTGGCGCCTGGGACTTGCTGCTTGCACATGCGCATTCTCGTGCCGGCTGGGGAGTCGCAACGTTGGCGCTGTCCAGCTGCTGCAGCACAGGAGCACAGTGGAGGCGGTGCCGGGGCAGCCCTGGAAGGAGGCTGTGTGTCACAAGCAGCGCTGGACCCTGACAGTCCTGACCTCAGTACCTCCTTGAGCTGACTCTCCTGTTTTGGTCTAGTGGAGGATTAGCACACTTCAGAGAGTGAGGTGGGCACTCCGGACTGCTCTTCCCATTGGATTCCGGATCAGATGCCATGGGCAGGGACCGGATCCCATGGGGCTGGAGATTCAGTTTGGTGAGGTGTGGCAGGGGTCGATGGACCACAGCAATATAACTGAGACTCTCGGGGAGGGTGTCAGCAGAAGGTTCCCCGGCTCCATCAGCTGACAAACGCCTTTGACCTGGGCAACCCATTAAGAGGCCCTGCCTTGGTCTTCAAGCCCAGGGACACCTAATTCTCAGCACTGCTGTCCACAAAAGGAGGGAACAACCACAAAGAGGCAAGCCTACTGTGCAGCAAAGGTGGCAATGCCTGGAACTGGCCTCCCATGGGGGCAGATCAGGTGGAGAGAGTGTCTCAGAAGCTTTCTGGGGTGCATACCAGCTTGAATCGGATGTCCAGGAATGCCGCTGAGGACCCCCAAGAAAGCCAAGCAGAAGCACGGAAGACCTGCAACCATAGGAGGGCCTGTGCCGGACTCCAAGCCTCCTTCAGGGATTCCCACCAGAGGAGCCAGGAGGAGCCCGCAAAGTGCAAACCGCCACAACATCAACACCAGGATCACTAACCACACCTGGCCTGCACCCAGCTACACCCCAGTCTCTTTAGCTCCGTGAAATCCCTGGCAGCCAACAGGTTCAGTGCTGAGCGGCTGTCCCAGCCAGGAACAGAGCATCGAGAGAGCTCTTAACTCTGAGAAAACCACAGCAGATGAAAGAAAACACAGCCTTGATGAGAAGGTATAGATAAAGACCAGCCATGGCTGGCACTCTCTCATCCTATGAAAACCATGCAGACATCTGATGGGATAAAGAGACCAAGGGTTTCCTTGGTGGTGGAAGCTAGGGGTCACACAGGGATCCAGGTGCGTCACAGCTATCCAGTCACTCAGAAATGTGAGTGTTGAGAAAGAAGCAGTTTTTTTGACATCTGTCAGAACGTGTCCTGTAGGTGGAGGTGCTGGATCCCCTCCACACCTCAGCGGAATGTATCGTCACCTTATCTGACCTTATGATGTCTTCACATATCCTCTGACACGGAAAGAAATCTGAAGAGGAAGAAGGAGTGCCCGATTCATCCCCTGAAGCTTCAGCTCTGCAAGCCCTGGAATTAGAAGTGGGCTCAAAGGGGTCTTGAGGACTATTTGGCTAGGGTCCGTCCAGCCCTAGATGTGCCGCCTGCCCAAGGGCACTTGGAGGAGTTTAGTGTGTTATGGGTGTGCTATGTTCCTCTTCTTTCTCGAGGAGTGACCCTCCTTGGGTTGGGCAGGTGATTAGGACGCCTGCAGGTGGGAGCCAGACCCCACTACACTGAGGCTTTAGAAATCACCAGCACAACAAAGGATGCAGGGCCACAGTCCCCACTCTGAGCCAAAGGCAGACCCGCACCAGAAGGTAGATGGACTACAGAGAAACGGCACTGGAGTGCACTGGCTACACTCGTGTCAGCATGGCGCACCGACACACACACCCACACTCATCAACACACTCGGAAAGATACACGCACACACGAACTCACACACACATAGAAAAACTCACGGAGACATCCAACAATTGCACGGAAACACACACTGCCAGGCAGCTCCTGAGGCTGCAGGGTTCTGCTCTCTGCCGGGAAGCCCCTCGGGGAGAGAGCAGCCCGCCGCAGGCAGGCAGACCGTACCTGGAAATGTCAGCAGGGAGGGCTTTCAACGAGGGGTACTTTCACACTGTCTGGGCAGGCCTGAGGCATCCTGGGAATACTTGGAGATCGCCCGGGGCATCCTTGAAGCCCCGCCGGAACTTTTCTCCACCTGGTTAGGCCTGCCGGATTCCTAAAATGGCGGGACCATGGCGATAATGTCAAAGAGGAAGGGCATTGCCCAACGCAGAGGCACTGCCACACAGGGCCCCTGCTTTACCAAGCTGCTTAGACCGTTCCCCAGGTAACAGTGGCTGTCAGTGGGATGTGAGCCCCGGCTCAGCGCTGGTGCCTGTAACAGGCTGCTTGCGCATGCGCATTCGCATACCCTGCTGAGAAGCCGCAATGTTGGCGCTGTCCAGCTGCTGCCGCACAGGTGCACGGGGGAGGCGGTGCCAGATGTCGTCCCTGAAAGGAGGCTGCATGCCAGAAGCACTGCAGGACACCGGTGTTGACCTCAGTACCTCCTTGAGCCGACTTTCCTGTTCGGCTTGGTTAGAGGAGGAGCGCGCTTCAGACCATCAGGTGAGCACACGGGACTGCTCTTCCCATTGAATTCTGGATCAAATGGCGTGGGCAGGATTCGGGTCCCATGGGGCTGGGGATTCAGTTTGGTGAGGTGCGGCGAGGGGTTGATGGACCACAGAAACATACCTGAGACCCTCGGGGAGGGTGTCAGGAGAGCAATCGCCGGCTCCAGGAACTGACTGCCTCCCTCTGACTTGGGCCACCCACCAAGGGGCCCTGCCTTGGCATCCAAGCCCAGGCACTCCTGCTTCTCGGCAGTGTTGTGTGGAAAAGGAGGGAACAACCACAGGGAGGCAAGCCCAGTGTGCAGCAGAGGTGGCAACACCTGGAACTGGCCTCTCGTGGGGGCAGATCAGGTGTACAGGGTGTCTCAGAAGATTTCTGCGGTGAATCCAAGCCTGAGACGGATGTCCAGGCATGCCGCTGAGAACCCCCAAGAAAGCAAAGCAGAAGCAGATAGCACTTGTGACCACAGGAGGACCTGTGCTGCAGTTCAAGCCTTCTCCTGGGGGTTACCACCAGAGGAGCCAGGAGGATCCGGAAGAGTGCAAAGGGCCCCAATCCCCATACCGGGATCACTACCCACCACCTGGCCTGCACCCAGCCACCCCCCAGTCTCCTTAGATGGGTGAACTCCCTGGCAACTAACAGGTTCACTACTGATAAAATCCGTAGGTCCTACAGCAAAAAGACCTCAATCAATCTCATATTTAAAAATAAATATTAGTACTGATAAAAACATATAGCTTTGTTCTACAGCAAAAAGTCCTCAATCAATCTCATATTTAAAAGAAAAATAGTACAACACAGTAGATACTCATAAAGTTTCAAATATATATAGTTTCAAATCAATAATAAAAGTATCACAAGCTCTCTAAGTTTTTAACTACTCTTTCACATTAATCATAATTCTCAACTCCATCCTCAACCCCAAAGGAATTTTCCAGAATTAAATTGTTGTTCCTTATAGAGGATTGCTATTTTTTTCTTTATTTTTGATGTTTTATTTACTCCATTGTATTAGATTTATGGTTGGGGTTTCATTTACGACTTACAGCAAAAGTTATACTGCAGTCAGAATAATTCCTGTGTATCGCCTGAACTTGGAACTACTTACTACTTCATCCTATATTTTAGAAAACTTCGCCTTCATGATAGCTGCCAAGTCGTTCCACATAAGCTACCTCAGAAACATTAACCAATTACTCTAAACTTTCTGAGATTTGTTGAAGGTCTTTGTATTTCTCTACTATAATTTTTACTTGATCTTTCTCATTGGTGGCATGAAAAAAATCATAAAATTTAAGACTTCATGCCATTCTCTGAGAAACTAAGACAAATTATGTTCTTAATAACTAAGAGAGATTACATGATTTGGAAGTAAATACCTAAAATCCTAAAAACACTAATATATTTGTTTTATCAAGATGTGTATTCTTTCTGAAATCAATATTTAATTTTTAAGTAAATATTTAATTTTTAAAGTAAACATTTAAAAACGTAACAACACTAATAATTTGTTTTCTTAAAGAATAAAGGGAAAAAAGAAAGAAAGAAAAAGAAATAAAAGAAGAAAGAAAGAAGGATAGAAAAAAAGAAAAAAATAATGAAAGAGAGAAAGAAAGAAGAAGAGAAAGAGGGAGAGAGAATGGGAATCTTGCTCTATTGTCCAGGCTAGAATGCAGTCTGAAAATTGGTATTAAAAACCTCTTTTATGCCAATAAGTGTGCTTAACAATGGAGACAGGAAGGAGTAAGAGGGGAAAATAACAAACAAGCAGCCAACCAATATTTCATTTAAACCTGTGAAATGCTATGCAATTGCTGAGGAGTGATTTACTACCAATATGTGGTCACATTTAGAGTAGGTGTGATATGGTACTGAGAAGAATGTATGTTTAATGGATTTGGGGTGGAGAACTCTGTAAATATTTATTAAGTTTACTTGTTCCAGGTCTGGGTTCAAGTCCTGGATATCCTTGTTAATTTTCTGTCTTGTTGATCTCTCCAATATTGACAATGTGATGTTAAAGTCACCCACTATTATTGTGTGGGAGTCTAAGTCTCTTTTTAAGTTATTAAGAACTTGCCTTATGTGTCTGGGTGCTCCTGTATTGGGTGCATATATATTTAGGATCATTAGCTCTTCTTGTTGCATTGATCCTTTTACCATTATGTAATGTCCTTGTTTGCCTCTTTTGATATTTGTTGCTTTACATTCTATTTTATCAGAGACTAGAATTGCAACTCCTGTTTTTTTGTTTGTTTGTTTGTTTGTTTGTTTTTTTCTCTCCATTTGGTTGGCATATCTTCCTCCATCCCTGTACTTTAAGTCTTTGTGTATTCTTCCATGTGAGATGGGTCTGGATGCAGCATACCGATGGGTTTTGGCTTTTTATCCAATTTGCCTGTCTGTGTCTTTTGATTGGGGCATTTAGCCCATTTGAATTTAGGAATATTGATATGTGTGAGTTTAATACTGCCATTTAATGCTAGCTGGCTGTTTTGCCCATTAGTTGATGTAGATTCTTCATTATGTTGATGCTCTTTACCTTTTGGTATATTTTTGGAATGGCTGATACTGGTTTTTTCTTTCTATGTGTAGTGCTTCTTTCAGAAGATCTTGTAAAGCAGGCCTGGTAGTGATGAAATCTCTGAGTACTTGCTTGTCCACAAAAGATTGTATTTTTCCTTCACTTATGAAGCTTAGTTTGGCTGGATAGGAGATTCTGGGTTGAAAGTTCTTTTCTTTAAGGATGTTGAATATTGGCCCCCACTCTCTTCTGGCTTGTAGGGTTTCTACTGAGAGATCTGCTGTGAGTCTGATAGGCTTCCCTTTGTGGATAACCTGACCTTTCTCTCTGGCTGCCCTTAGCATTTTCTCCTTCATTTCAACCCTGGTGAATCTGATGATTATGTGCCTTGGGGTTGCTCTTCTTGAGGAATATCTTTGTGGTGTTCTCTGTATTACCTGGAGTGGAATATTATCCTGCTTTGCTAGGTTGGAAATGTTTTCCTGGATAATTTCCTGAAGAATATTTTCCAGCTTGGATTCATTCTCTTCATCACATTCAGGTAAACCTATCAAATGTAGATTAGGTCTTTTCACATAGTCCCATATTTCTTGGAGACTTTGCTCATTCCTTTTTACCCTTTTTTCTCTAATCTAGTCTTCTCATTTTATTTCATTGAGTTGATCTTCGACCTCTGATATCCTTTCTTCTGCTTGGTCAATTCGGCTGTTAAAACTTGTGCACACTTCATAAAGTTCTCGTATTGTGTTTTTCAACTCCATTAATTCACTTATATTCCTCTCTAAATTGTCTACCCTCGTTAGCATTTCGTCAAACCTTTTTTCAAGGTTCTTAGTTTCTTTTCATTGGGTTAGAACATGTTCTTGTAGCTCACAGAAGTTTCTTATTATTCGCCTTCTGAAACCTGATTCTGTCAATTCATCACACTCATTCTCCATCAGGCCTTGTTCCCTTGCTGATGAGGAGCTGTGATGCCCTGTAAGAGGAGAGGCATTCTGATTTCGGGTGTTTTCATCCTTTTTTCGCTGGTTTCTTCCCATCTTTGTGGATTTATCCACCTGTCATCTTTGTAATTGCTGACTTTCAGATTTGACCTCTGAGTGGGCGTCCAGCTTGTTGGTGATAAAATTATTTCTGTTTCTTAGTTTTCCTTTGGTGGACACCATCCCCCACAGAGCTGGACCTTCCTGGGTTCAGCTGTGCTTGCTGTGAAACTCTCAACCCTCAGCATTTCCAATTGCTTTTTTTGTGTGGGGGTGGGACTAGCTGAGCCAGATCACCTGACTCCCTGTCTCAGAGCCTTTTCTTTTTTTTTAAGTTGAATGGTCGATTCTCACCCAGGTGTTCCAGTTACCTGTTGAAAAGGTGCCGGGATCTGTGTAATTTCCCATGAGGTGACCCACTGGACCAGCTGAAACTGTGGCATTGAGATTTGTGGCGCTTTTTTGCCCGAGAATCTCCTGGCCTGGCTCCCTGTTTCAGTCCCCTTTTCAGTCAGCTAAACGGGCGACTCTGCCTTCCTGGAGCTCCAAAGGCGCCCAGCCCCATATACTCTGTACTGAGAACCACCATGCTGGGGCACCGGTAAAACAGCCACACCGCCAAAAGAGTCATGCTGATGACCCATGGGGCTCCTCCGCTGAGAATCTCCTGGTCTGTGGGCAACAAAATTTCATCTGGAAGTGTGGCCTCCACTCACTCTCTGTGATTTTACTGGGAGCTGCAATCCTGAGCTGCTGCTAGTCAGCCATCTTGGATCTCTCTCCCTATATTAGTTTTATCAATATGTTTATTCTTTCTAAAATGTTTCATTGCTGTGTCCTCAGTTAATTCAACAGGGCCTTACCAGAAGACAATTTTTTGAAAGAAATCAGAATGTGTTCCCTCACAAAGTCTCTGTAACAAGACTAAGAACCTTTGTGCCATCATCCTTTTAAAGTCTCATGCCTCTTTTAAATTATCTTTGTGCTCACCCACTCACTCCCCCACCACCCTGGAGCTTTGATCAATTTCTTCTGGACTGTTGAGAAGAGCCAATTGATGTCTCAACTAAGACTCCTGATTAGCATGATGACTCATTAAAAGAAAAAAGTACCAGACCAACAAAGGAAGGAAAACAAAACAAAAAATAATGTCTCCCTGGGACATCTTTTCACCTTTCTTTATTTCATCAGAGGGAAGCATTTCACACATTTGTTTTGGTAAGCAATCACAAAGTGCTAATTATGCTCTTGTCATTAAAACTTCTGCCTTCTCACCATTGCTTATATATTTCACCATTTAGAGTATGCTAACAGAGCTTAGTAATTTTATTGTTTTGACATAAAACATCATAATCTTAGTACAAAGTGTTAGGCCAAATCACTCTACTGGCCTCTAAAGGGAGACCTTTGTCAACGTATCTTGCCAAGAAAAAAGCTATTCCCTATGTCAGATTATCACTCTTATTTACATCTACATCCAGAGTTTACCCATGTTGGGAGTTTAATAAGTGGATGAAATCTGTTTCTGAAGTACTGTTTCCACTGCATAATATTTTTAAAAAGGTCCTACCTTGCAATTATTACTACATTTGTTTTGTGGGGAGAAAATAACAAACATGAAAACTTAACCCCTAAGACAAGGTTTTAGCATCCAACTTACCTGATAAGCTTTTCCTTGTCTCTAGTTCCCTTGCAAAGTTGCATATTCAGTTCTTCAATCTTCAGCCTTTGGTTTTTTTTTTTCCAACACAGACTGCCTTTGTCTCCTCTTTCTAGGAACTCTTTCCTGCCATACAATGGATAATCAAATAAAACATAAAACAAAATAAGGATATGAGGGACATTATTTTAAGCAAGAACATTTCTCAAACTTGACAGTGTGTCAAGGTGCTTAGCTTATTCCAGGCTCATGCTTTTCTTCCTCAGGATCAAAGCATTGTTTTCCTCCTCTGGTTCTTTGGGAAAAAATATAGATAGATAGATAGATCTAATATTTAATTAATGTAAAAACAAATGTCCTCTGCTAAACATTATTGCTTAAGTACTTGAAAACTTAGCTATTTCTAATTAATTTTATAATGGACCCCTGCATTTTATTCCCATTTATGCCACAGAAAATAAAACGTAACAAATTCAGTATACTTTATAGTACTTTACTTATAAATAAACATATATCTGATAGAATAAATCAATTCTACAAAATTATTTTGAAGGTTTTCTCAACATTTCATAATTGTCCGTAATTGTGATTTATTCAGAGCATTTAAGTTTTCAGAAATTATCAACCATGACTTCTATAGCTAAAATGCTGAATGTGAGATTACACTACACACATCGTTTGCCCACATTTATGCATGTTCTTTCATGTTTATGTTGAGAAATAATTTTTAGGCAAGCAAAAAGAGTAGGAAAAGGTCTCACATATCCCAATTCCTAGTTAATGTAAAACCACTTAAAATGTTGACCGCATTCAAATGCTGAAAAGAGCTCTAAGTACATGAGCATTTGCAGGCAATCTGTTAGAAACCTCCACCAATCAGAGCACAGTCTCTGTGTATATTTTGTAATTACCATATGCAGACCGCTGTTCCTTAGAGGCTGGAAGAGAAAGCAGGCACTGCTCTCAAAAATTACTGGGACAGCTGAGATCAAGGAACATTCCCAAGCTAGGGTAGATACCAAATTGTATAAACAGGTTAATGTTTTCTTGCATTCCTGATATTTCAATTCTTCATGATACCAAGCCCGCTGTTATTTCATACCGCGGCTAACTCATACCATATACTCTTTCCATAGATTATTCCAAGATTCAACTAAATTAGCCATTCCAAAGGAGTAAATTGGTGAACTCTCTGTTTCAGTTTATATTGCTAATCAGTGTGTTTTAGTGATATTGTGAAAGTATTTAGGAAGAAAAATCAAGACTATATCCAGAAAAGGCCTTTAAATGCAGACCCTACTTCGACACCTCTTACTCCAAAAGAACAGTACTGAGACCTGCTCTTCGCAATGTCAATCATGACCCCAAATCACTGGTATCCCCTGAGTGCCTCCAATAAATAAAGAACCTCAGGCTCCCTCTGACACAGGAATTGCAACCTGTGTTTTAACAAGAATCCTAAATAGATGAAATACACATAAGTTTTAGGACACCGGTGTCCTCAAAGGAGGACAAGCCACTCAAGGGCTCCTGAGGACAGAATGGCTAGGGTCCTTCCAGCCCTAGATGTGCCGCAGGACCAAGGGCCCTTGGAGGAGTTTGATTTTAGGTGTGTTGTCCCTGTCTTCTTTCTTGAGGAGTGATCAGCCTTGGGATGCACAGGAGATTAGAACACCGCAGGTGGCAGCCAGAACCCACTACACTGAGGCTTTAGAAACCACCAGCAAAACAAAGAATGGCCCCACAACCCCCAAGCTGAGCCAAAGGCAAACTGCACCAGAAGGTAGGCAGATTATGGAGAAACCGTGCTGGAGTGCACTGGCCACACTCGTGTCAGCATGATACACACACACACACACACACACACACACACACGCTCATCAACACATTCAGAAAGACACATGCATACATGCACTCACACATACACACACAAAGACTCACGGAGACGTCCAGCACTCGCATGGAAACACACACTGCCAGGCAGCTCCTGAGGCTGCGGGGTTCTGCTCTGCCAGGAAGCACCTCTGGGAGAGTGCAGCCCCGCTTCAGGCAGGCAGGCAGGCCATACCTGGAAATGCCAGCCGGGAGGGCTTTCAATGAGGGGCACCTTCACACTGTCTGGGCAGGCCTGAAGCATCGTGGGGATCCTTGGGGATCGCCCTGGACATCCTTGAAGCCCCTTGCGAACTTTTCTCATCCTGGTTCGGCCTGCCAGATTCCTAAAATCTCGGGACCATGGCATGATCCCGCGGAGAGGGAGAGCCGTTGCCCAGCGCCTAGGCATTGCCACAGAGGGCCCCTGCTTTGCTAAGCCACTGAAACCGTTCCCCAGATAACGGTGGCAATCACTGTGACAGGAGCCCCGGCTCAGCGCTGGAGCCTGGGACAGGCCTCTTGCGCATGCGCATTCGCCTGCCCAGCTGGGGAGCCACGACGTTGGCGCTGTCCAGCTGCTGCCGCACAGGTGCACAGGGGAGGTGGTGCCAGGGGCGGCTCTAGGAAGGGGGCTGCATGCCACAAGCAGCGCTGAACCCGGATAGTCCTGACCTCAGTACCTCCTTGAGCTGGCTTTCCTCTTCAGGTCTGGTAGAGGAGGAGCGCCCTTCAGACCGTGAGGTGGGCACTCCAGACTGCTCTTCCCATTGGATTCCGGATCGGATATCGTGGGCAGGGATTGGGCCCCATGCGGCTGGAGATTCAGTTTGGTGAGGTGTGGCGGGGGTCACTGGACCACAGAAACACCCCTGAGACCCACGGGGAGGATGTCAGCAGAACATCCTCTGGCTCGATGAGCTGACTGCCGCCTTTTGATCTGGGCCTCACACCAAGGGGCTCTGCCTTGGTATCCAAGCTCAGGGACTACTGCTTCTCAGCACTGCTGTCTGGACATGTAGGGAACAACCACAGAGATGCGAGCCCAGTGTGCAGCTGAGGTGGCGACACTTGGAACTGGCCTCCTGTGGGGGCAGATCATATGCACAGGGTGTCTCAGAAGTTCTCAGAAATTCTCTGGCGCCAATCCAAGCCTGAGCTGGATGTCCAGGCATGCAGCTGAGAACCCCCAAGAAAGCCAAGCACAAGCAGATCGCACCTGCGACCCCAGGAGGGCCTGTGCTGGAGTTCAAGCATCCTTCAGGAATTACCGCCAGAGAAGCCAGGAGGGTGTAGCCAAGTGCAAACCACCCCAACCCCCACCCTGTGATCACTACCAGACACGTGGCCTGCACCCAGCCACCGCCCAGTCTCCTTAGCTCCGTGCATTCCTTGGCAACCAACAGGTTCACTGCTGAGAAAACCTGTAGGTCCTGCAGCAAAAATACCTCAATCAATCTCGTGTTAATATTAGTCCTGGTAAAAACCTATAGCTTTCATTCTATGGCAAAAAGGCCTCAATCAATGGCGTATTTAAAAGAAAATTAGTAAGACACAGTAGATACTCATATAGGTTCAAATAATAAGAAGATCACAAAATTAGCTGCACATGGTGATGGGCACCCATCATTCCATCTACTTGGGATACTGAGGCAGAAGTATCACTTGAACCTAGAAGGCAGAGGTTTTGGTGAGCCTGGATCACATCATTGCACTCCAGCATGGGAAACAAAAGTGAAACTCCTTCTCAAAAAATAAAAAGAAGGAACCTCCACTACAATGTATAAAAATGGCAAGAGCTGACCTCTCTGCTTTATTTTCAATCTTGTGAGGAAAGCACTCAGATGTTTACTAGTAAGTATAATGTTACATTTAAATTTTTTGTAATATAGTTTTTATCAGATTGAGGAAGTTCTCTTTAATTCTTATTTTACTATTAGATTTTAAAAATCACAAATTATGGTGATTTTTATTTATACTGTTAATATGGTGAAATATGTTTATTAAATTTTTAATTTTTAGTTTGTTTTGAGACAGGCTTTTACTCTGTTACCCAGGCTGCAGTGCTGTGACACAATTATATCTCACTGCAAACTCTAATGCCTGGGAATAAGTGATCCTCCCACACCTAAGCCTCCAGAATATCTGGGACTACCAGCATGTACCACCACATCCAGCTATTTTTTAAATTTTTATTTTCAGTAGAGACATGATTTCACTCTGTTGCCTAGACTTGTCTCAAACTCCTGAGCACAAGCGATCTTCCAGCCTCAGGCTCACAAAATTCTGGAATTAACAGGCATGAGCCACCATGCTCAGCTTTTAATTTTTAATTTTTATTTGTACATAGTAGGTCTATATATTTTGGGGGCACATGAAATATTTTGTTATAGGCATACAGTGTGTACTAATCATATCAGAATAAACTGGGTATCCACTACCTTAAGTATTTTTCATTTCTTTTTGCCAGAAACATTTCAATTGTTCTCTTCATTTTTCTAAAATGTACAATTTATTGTTGACTATAGTCACCCTGTTGTGCTATCAAATACTGGGCCTTAGTCATTCTATCTAAATATATCCTTGTACCCATTAACCAACTACTTACCACCCCTGCTACCCTTCTTATCCTCTGGTAACCATCCTTTCATTCGCTGTCTCTGTGAGTTCAATTGTTTTAGTTTTTAGCTCCCAGAAGTAAGTGAGGACACATGAAGTTTGTCTTTCTGTGCCTTGCTTATTTCACTTAACATGGTGTTCGATTTCATCCATGTTGTTGTAAATGACAGGATCTCATTTTTTTGATAGTTGAATAGTACTCCATTGTGTATAACTACCACATTTTCTTTGTCCATTCGTCTATTGATGGACACTTAGGTTGCTTCCAAATCTTGGCTATTGCGAATAGTGATGCAATAAGCATGGGAGTGTAGGTAACTCTTCTATGTACTAATTTATTTCTTTTGGGTATATGCCTAGCAGTGGGATTGCTGGATTATATGGTAGTTCTATTTAGTTTTTTGAGGTACATCCATATTGTTATCCATACTAATTCACATTCCCATCAACAGTGTAAGAGGATTCTTTTTTTTTTTCTACATTCTCGCCAGCATTTGTTATTGCCTGTCTTTTGGGTAAAAATCACTTTAACTCGAATGAGATAATATATCATTGTAGGTTTGATTGGAATTTCTTTAATGGTCAATGGATTGACCATTGAACACCTTTTTATATACCTGCTTTACATTTGTATGTCTTCTTTTGGAAAATGTCTATTCCGATCAGGTGTCAATTTTTAAATTGGATAATTAGATTTTTTCCTATTGAGCTATTTGAGCTTCTTACATATACCGGTTATTAATCCCTATCAGGTGGATAGTTTGTAAATATTTTCTCCCATTTAGTGGGTTTCTCCTCACTTTGTTGATTGCTTTTACTGTGCAGAAGTTTTAAAATTTGATATGATCCTATTTGTCCATTTTTGCTTTGGATTCCTGTGCTTGTGGGACAATATCCAAGAGATATTTTCCCAGGTCAGTGTCCTGGAGAGTTTTCCTAATGTTTCCTTTTAGTAAGTTTATAGTTTCATGACTTAGATTTGTTTTTAATCCATTTTATTTGATTTTTATTTATGGTGAGAGATAGGAGTCTGTTTTCATTCTTTTACAGATGGATACCCAGTTTTCCTGGTACCATTTTTCAAAGAGACTCTTCTTTCCCACACTGTATGCTCTTGGCACCTTTGTCAAAAATGAGTTCACTGTACATCTCTGACTTTATTTCTGGGTTTTGTAGTCTGTTCCATTGGTCTATGTGTCTGTTTTCATGCCAGTACCATGAGGTTTTGGTTCTTGTAGCTCTGTACTATAATTTGAAGTCAAGTAATGTGACTTCTTCAGAGTATCCAGAATACTCAGCATTTCTTAGAATATTCTGGGTCTCTTCTGGGTGCATGTAAATCTTAGGATATTGTTTCTGTTTCTGTGGAGAATGTCATTGGTATTTTGATAGAGATTGAGTTGAATATGTAGATTGCTTTTGGTGGTATGAACACTTTAATGATATTGATTCTTTCAATTCATGAACATGGAATCATTTTTTGCTGTCCTCTTCAATTTCTTGCATCAATATTTTGTAGTTTATCATTTATTGGGTTTTAGTGCTAAACTAACCTTGGATTTCTAGAATAAATGCCAATTATTTTAATCTATTAGCTTTTTATATACAAATGAACTGTATTTGGTAATGTTTTGTTAAGATTAAAACAAAAACTTTATGCACTATGATCTCTTCTAAATGAAATCCTAGAAAATGTAAAACTATAGCAACTGAAAACAGATAAGAGGTTGCCAGGGCTGAGGGGCGAGGGTTATGAATGAACTGAATAGCGTTTAGAGGGAAAGCTTTAGGAATGTCAGAAATGTTCTCTGTGGTGATCATGATGGTGACTACATTACTATGCACATTTGTTAAGGTTCATCAAATTGTTCACATAAAGTTGTCGGATTTTATTACATGTAAATTATTCCTCAATAAAGCTAGCCAATTAGCATATATAGATTTTTCGTAGAAAAAAGCAACTTGAGAATGTATTTTGTTGTTGTTGTTGTTCATTTGCTTCTTTTTGAGATCAAGATTCACTCTTGTCACCCAGACTGGAGTGCAATGGCACAATCGTGGCTCACTGCAACCTCTGCCTCCCAGGTTCAAGTGATTCTCCTGCTTCAGCCTCTCGAGTGGCTGGGGTTACAGGCACCTGCCACCATGCCCAGTTATTTCCTTTGTATTTTCAGTACAGACAGGGTTTCATCATGTTGGCCATGCTGGTCTAGAATTTCTGACCTCAGGTGACCTACCAGCCTCAGCCTCCCAAAGTGCTGGGATTACAGGTATAAGCCACCACACCCAGCCCTATATGTGTTTTTAAATTTAATACCTCTACATTTGTATATATAAAAGTATTTTTTTAATGTTTGGAATAATAAAAATAGGAAAAAACAAGAAAGGGGATGGGAAGTGGGTAAGAGTCAAATGGAATACTATCTTTTATTTCAATAGTTCAGTTGTTAAGAAAAGTTTATTTGCACACTCACTAGTTGTACAATTAAAATTAAATTTAATTATGGCAGTACAAAATAATTTTTGCAGCTATGCACGTGATATAAACTAATGTATAATTTCCTCTTTTTGTGTTGTCTTTGCCAGGTTTTTCTTGTTGTTGTTGGGGTTTTTGTTTGTTTGTTTGTTTGTTTTGAGATCATCTCACTCCGTCACCAGGCTGGAGTGCATGGTGCAATCATGGCTCACTGCAACCTCTGCCTCCTGGGTTCAAGGGATTCTCTTGTTTCAGCCTCCCAAGTAGCTGAGATTACAGGCCCATGCCACCATGCCCAGCTAATTTTTTGTATTTAGTAGAGACAGGGTTTTGCCATGTTGGTCAGGCTTTTCTCAAACTTGTGACCTCCGGCGATCCACCTGCCTGGACCTCACAAAGCTGGGATTACAGGCCTGAGTCACCATGCCCAGCCTGTCAGGTGTTTATATTGACATTATATCTGACTTCATAAAATACATTGGAAAAAATTCCCCCCTCTTCTAGAGTTTGTGTACATTTTTCTTTATCTGCTTGTTGATAGAATTTAATAGTGAAATCAGCAGGGCCTGAAGAGTTCTTCCTGGAAAGGTTTCTGAAACAATTTCTTCAACAGATACACAACGATTTAGATTGCCTATTTCTCATTGTGTCATTTTTATAATTTGTTTTTTTACAACAAAATTTATTTATTTTCAAGTTTGTTGGCAAAAAAGTTATTTCAAATTCATTGGCAAAATGTGTGTATTAGAATTTTGATATCTGTGTTGTCTGCAGTCATATTCTTTCATTTCTGCTAGAAGCAATTTGTGTTTTTGGTGTTTTTATTAGTTTAGCTAGGTTTTAATCAATCTTTGCAAAGCAGCAAATTTTAGCTTATTTAATTTTCTCTAAGACCTGGGGTTTCTGCTTTTGTTTTTGAGTTGGATCCTCCCTCTGTCACTCAAGTTGGAGGGCAGTGGCATGATTTCAGCTCACTTCAAACTCTGTCTCCCTGGCTCAATGAATTCTCCTGCCTCAACCTCCCAAGTAGCTCTGATTACAGGCTCCCACCACCATGCCCAACTAATTTGTGTATATTTAATAGAGACAGGGTTTCACTATGTTGGCCAGGCTGGTATTGAACTCCTGATCTCAGGTGATTCACCTGCCTTGGTCTCCCAAAGTGCTGGGATTACAGACATGAGCCAGCATGCCTGGCCATGCTTTCTGCTTCTATCTTCATTTTATAATTTTTGTTTGTCTCCTGAGATTTTTGTCTTTTTTATTCATTGTATATGCATATTTTCCTTTATGCCTCTACACATTTATGATAGCTGTTTTAAAATCTGTTAGTAGATTGGGCTCAGTGGCTCACACCAGTGATCTCTCAGCCTTTTGGAGGCTAAGGCAGGTGAATTGTTTGAGCTCAGGAGTCCAAGACCAGCCCAACCAACATGGTGAAAGCCCTTATCTACAAAAAATACAAAATTTAGCCTGGCATGGTGGTGCATGCCTATAGTCCTACCTACTCAGGAGTCTGAGGCTGGACAACTGTTTGAGCCTGAGTGATGGAGGTTGCAGTGAGCGGAGATCTCTGCCTCCTAGGTTCAAGTGATTCTCCTGCCTCAGCCTGCTGAGTAGCTGGAATTACAGGCACCTGACACCATGCCTGGCTAGTTTTTGTATTTTTAGTAGAGATGGGGCTTCACCAAGTTGACTAGGCTGGTCTTGAACTCCTGACCTCAAGTGATCCTTTTGTCTTGGTCATCCAAAGAGCTGGGATTACAGGTGTGAACCACTGTGCCTGACCGGTTAGCATGCCCTTGTTTTATAATGGTACAAAATAAATGTGGACAACATCTACTTAGCTGATTGTTGCTACTTCTACCTTAACAACTGTCCTACTGATTCATAACTCCTTTATTCTCACACATGCTAAACTATGTTTGAAGTGTGTTAATTTGGATAAAAAGGCATTTTGTATTCCTCATAGAATAGTGTTAAGAACTGTGAGGTATGCTGAACTGTCATGGCAAAGTGGTATTTAAAGTGCTTATAGGTGTGGAGGGGCTGTATAATTCCAGATTATAAAATAAAAGTGCTTACAAATAAATAAACGAATTATTTTAACTTTTGAAAATGATTAGTTGGTAACTTTATGTATAATATTGATGGATTTCTAATTTTCTAGAATGGTGTTATCATAGTAGCTTTTTTTGATACCACACAAGTCCTCAGAGGGTATATAACAAATTTGAAGCCAGTCATTTGATTTTTTAAAAATTTCAAATTGATTTTGATTTCCTTATATGTATGTAGAGGATATTCAGCTTACAATCATTCAACTTACAGTTTTGACTCTGTGATTGTGCTGCTTTTCAGTTTATTTGATAAATTACATGAGATATTCAATACTTTATTATAACATAAGCTTTGTCTTAATTTTGCCTAACTGTAAACTAATGTGTTGTGAGCATGTTTAAGGCAGGCAAGTCTGAGCTATAATGTTCAGTTATATTAGGTGTATTAAATTCATTTTTGACTTACAGTATGTCCAACTTATGGTGGGTTTCCTGGGACATAGCCTCATCATAAGTTGAGAAGCATCTGGATTAACATGTGTGATATTTTCTCAATATATTAACATGCTGGAGCACAATGAAAGGATGACATGGTATATTTTTTCTTATGGAAGAAATAATGTATTATGTTATAGTAACACATTAGAGTTTCTTGTATTATTTCCTTAATTCCCTATTTATTTTATTTTATTTATTTGGGATGGAGTTTCACTTTGTCACCCACACTGGAGTGCAGTGGTGCAGTCTCCACTCACTGCAACCTCTGCCTCTCAGGTTCAAGCGATTTTCATGCCTCAGCCTCCTGAGTAGCTGGGACTATAGGGGCGGACCACCATGCTCAGCTAAATTTTATATTTTTAGCAGGGACGGGGTTTCACTATGTTGGCCAGGCTGTTCAGGAACTCCTGTCCCCAAGCGATCCACCCACCTTGGCCTCCCAAAGTGCTGGGATTACAGGCATAAACCACCGTGTCTGGCCCCTATTTCTTTTAAAACTTAGAAACAGAGCCTCTTTAAGTGTGCTGAGACAGATTCACTTTATTTGTAAAAGTAACAAGCAAATCTATGTGTTTGAATACAGGCTTTTATTTTCACAAATTTACTTAATATATTTGCATCTTGTCTGAGGTACGATCATCAAATGATAATTAATTCTATATTCATTGATGTACTATAATTATTTTCCTTTTAAATAACTTCATTTTCTTTTCTAACAAAAATCTCTATATTTTTCTTCAGCAATGCGTTTGTTGAATCCAGCCGCCTGTGGCCTCTGGGATTGCCAGGGAATCAGGGCGCTCCAGGACCCAAGGGCTCCAAAGGAGAAGTGGAACAACGCCCCCCCCACACACACACACACACATCACCAGGGTGGTTTCCGTTTGACTTTCTTCAGTTAGAGGCTGAAATAAAAGGAGATAAGAGAGATCGAGGTGAGCAAAGAAAGGCAAAACAGGTAAGCTGGAGGTGGTGGCTTCTTTGGCTCCTTCGGTTCCAGACTGCTGGCCACCCCTGCTCCCCAGGACCCCCAGTCTCACCTGGCTACCCTGAGATTCCAGGTCTCAAGGGAGAGAGCATCCCGGGCCAGCCTGGCCCACCTGGACCTCAGGGACCCCCAGCATTGGCTCTGAGGGTAGTCAAAACCTCCTGGTCCCGCAGGCTTCCAGAGCCCCCTTCATTTCCCGACACTCACAGGCAGACTATCAGCGTTCCTGGCCCTCTGGGCCCCCCTGGGCCCCCTGGAACCATGAGTGCCCCTTCAGGGCAGGTGAGGCTCTGGTCCACATTCCAGGCCATGCTGGGCCAGGTGCACTAGGTGCTCCAGGGTTGGCTTATCTTCGTGGCTGAGCGGGAGGAGCTCTACGCCTGTGTGTGGAAAAGGTTCTGGAAAGTCCAGCTGGAGGCCCTGATGCCACTTGTGCAAGGAAGAAACAATGAAGTGGCCGCCTTGCAACCCCCTATGGTGTAACTGCATTACAGCAACCCCTACCTCAGTGGGAGCAACACCTACCTCGGTGGGAGCACCCCCGGACCACTGCGCAGCCCTGAAGGGGGAAAACGTCCTGGCCAGATGCCCTGCCTGCCCCAGCCCCAGCCCTATCCTGAAGCCCCTCACCACAGCTCCTACATGCACCTGTGGCCGGCGCACGCCACAAACCTGCCTTCCCACACCAACCGTGACTTCCAACCCGTGCTCCACCTGATCACGCTCAGCAGCCAGCTGCCTGGCAGCATGCGGGGGCATCAGCAGGGCGATTTCCAGTACTGTCAGCAGTCACGGGCCGCAGGGCTGGCGGGCCCCTTCCGCGCCTTCATGTCCTCATGGCTGCAGGGCCTGTACAGTGTTGTGCACAGCCGACGCCAAATGCGCAGCCCTGCCAGTGGTCAACCCCAAGGAGGAGCTGCTGTTTCTCAGCTAGGAGGCGCTTTTCTCCGGCTCTGAGGGCCCGCTGAAGCCCTGGGCACGCATCTTCTCCTTGACTGCAAGGACGTCCTGAGGCACCCCACCTGGCCCCGGAAGATTGTGTGGCAGGGCTCAGACTCCATCAGGCGCAGGCTGACCCAGAGCTACTGCGAAACGTGGTAGACTGTGGCCCTTTCGCCCACAGGCCAGGCCTCCTCGCTGCTGGGGGGAAGGCTCCTGGGGCGGAATGCCGCAAGCAGCCACCATGCCTACATTGTGCCCTGCATCAAGAACAGCATTATGACTGCCTCCAAGTAGCCGCCACCTGGATGCAGATGGCCGGAGAGGACTTGGAGGGAGCCCCAGCTGTGGGCAGGGAGGGGCCAGCCAGCCCCAACCCCAGGACCTGGCTGGTATACTTTCCTGTAAAGTTCAGGCTTCATGTAATCCTCCAGAAATAAAAGGAAGACAAATAGTGTATTTTTTAAAGTTTAAAAATAATAATAATAATATTCATTGTTTAACTATGATTAGACATTTTGGTTTTGAATGTTTGCCCAATCAGTTGGTGAACAGATCTATCCCACAAGGATTCACTTTTAATATTCTCTGTGTGGGTAAGTGTCAAACACCTCATTTGAACTATTCTTTCATTTTTCCCAATGCCCAACTTATGTTAAGCAGTGTAATACTGATGCTATTAATTCAAATATATCTTCATGTTTACAATGATTTTCATCTTCCCCATGTTATGTAATCTTTTCTTTTTCTTTCTTTCTTTCTTTTTTTTTTTTTTTTTTTTTTTTTTTTTTGAGACAGGGTCTCACTCTGTTGCCCAGGCTAGAGTTCAATGGTGTGATCATGGCTCACTATAGCGTCAACCTCCTGGGCTCAAGCAGTCCACCTGCCTCAGCTTCCCAAAGTGCAGAGAATACAGGCATGAGCCACCACACTGGACCTGCAATGACTTTTTAAAATTGAAACATTTCTGTGCTCTTTAGTCTGATGTAGCTTAGTTTATACTACTTTCTTTTTTTTTTCTCTTTCCCTTTTTTTTTTTTTTTTTTTTTTGACACTGAGTCTCCCTTTGTCACCAGGCTGGAATGTAGTGGTACAATCTCAGCTCACTGCAACATCTGCCTCCCAGGTTTAAGCAATTCTCATGCCTCACCCTCTTGAGTAGCTCGATGACAGGCATGTGCCACCATGCCTGGCTAATGTTTGTATTTTTAGTAGAGACAGAGTTTCACCATGTTGGCCAGGATGGTCAATCTCTTGACCTCATGATCTACCTGCCTCAGCCTCCCAAAGTGCTGGGAATACAGGCATGAGCCACCCCACCTGGCTGCTTAGTGTATACTTTCTTTCTCCATTATGTTAGTGACTGAGAGAATCAGGGCTAGCATGTATAGTTTCAAGGCTATTCACATCTTTGAAGTATTTGGGATCCTTTATATATTTTTAAAATTAATAATATTAATTGAAAAACCATAATTATATACATGTAAGGGTAAAATGTGAGGTTTTGATGTATGTTTACAATGCGGAATGATTCAATTAAGCAATTTAACATCTCTATTACCTGGCTTATCTATCTTTTTTGTAATGAGATGTTTGAAATTTATTCTCTATATTATTTTGAAATATGCAATACATTGACTATAGTCACTCTGCTGTGCAATAGATCTCAAAACTTATTTCTCCTCTCTGTTTGAAACTGTTAGTTTTCTAAGGATGATGGCCTCTACCTCAATCCATGTACCTGCAAAGGACATGGTCTCGTTCTTTTTCATGGCTATGTAGTATTCCATGATGTATATATGCCACATGTTCTTTATCCAGTCTACTACTGATGAGCATTTAGGTTGATTCCATGTTTTTGCCATTGTGAATAGTGCTGCAATGACTTCTGTTAGTTTGCTAAGGATGATGGCCTCCAGCTCCATCCATGTTCCTACAAAGGACATGATCTCTTTCTTTTTTATGGCTGAGAACATGTGCCACATTCTCACTTATAAGTGAGAGCTAAGTTATGAGAACATATGGACCCAAAAAGTGGAATAGTAGACACTGGTGTCTAGTTGAGGGTGCAGGTTTGGAGGAGGGAGAGGATCAAACAAAATAACTATTGGGTACTGTGTTTAGCATCTGGGTGATGAAATAATCAGTACAACAAAACCTCATGAAATAAAATGAAACCAAAAATAAAAAAGAAGGAAACTTTGTACCCCTTGACCAACAGCTCCACCTTTCCTTTCTCACTGCTCCTCCAGCCTCTGGTAGCCAGTATTCTACTCTCTACTTCTATGAGTTCAACTTTCTAAGATTTTAAAAACCACTGTAGGAATTCAAAGCATTGCTTCTTCTTAGTCCCTTTATGCCCCTATGGCAATGAATCTCTGTCTATTACAGGGAAACTGGAATTGGAAAATCAACACTGATTGACACATTGTTTAATACTAACTTGAAAGATAACAAATCCTCACATGTTTACTCAAATGTTGGACTTCAAATTCAGACATATGAACTTCAGGAAAGCAATGTTCAGTTGAAATTGACTGTTGTGGAAACAGTGGAGTATGGCAACAAAATAAACAAAGAAGCCAGGTTAGTGTTTTCTATTTACATCAAAAAGATTTTCTTAATTCAGGGAATTTGCCTTCCTTTGCCATAAACTAATTTTTATAAGTAATACCTTTTCTTCCAGAGTTTAATATTTTCCTAAGTAGTGGTCATTTCTTATAAGATTAATACTTTTGTATATAGTTGAGTTTCTTACAAGATATTTTATTTAACCAGTTATAGCAAAAAAATTTAAATTAGCTCCTATTAGTTTTAGCTTATTTTCTTATTTCTTTCTTTAATTTTATTTGTACAAATTTTCCATAGATGTTGTACTAATTTACATTCTCATCAACACTGTCTAAGGGTCCCCATTTCTCTGTATCCTTGTCAAATTTTGTTATTTATTTACTTTTATTATGATGTTTTGAGACAGTGTTTCACTTTGTCATCCAGGCTGGGTGCAGTGACGCAATTCAGATCACTGCAACTTCAGCCTCCCAGTCTCAAGTGATCCTCCCACCTTAGCCTCTTGAGTAACTGGGATTACAGGCGCATGCCATCATAGCTGGCTATTTTTCAAAATTGTTTGTATAGACGGGATCTTGCTATGTTGTCCAGCTGGTGTCAATCTCCTGGCCTCAAGTGATCCTCCCATCTTGGCCTTCCAAAGCGCTGGGATTACAGGCATGAGCCACTGTACCTGGCCTTTTTAAAAAAATCTTTTTAATAATAACCATTCTGCCTGGAGTGAGATGATATCTCATTGTAGTTTAACTTTTTATTTTGGTATTTGGAAAAATGTCTATTCATGTCTTTTGCCCACTTTTTGATGAGATTGTTTGTTCTTGTTGTTGTTTAGTTACTTGTGTTCTTTGTATCTTCTGGATACTATTTCCCTGTCAGATGCACCCAGCTTTCTTCTATACTTGCATTTTACATAACCATAGAGTAAGCCATGAGCCTTATTATTGGTTTGGAATTGATATCTTTCTATGAACATATGAATATTTTCTTTATCACTATAGCAAACTGCTTAGCATACATGTTAACTGTTTATTAAGTGGTCAAAAAGTAGGCTTTAGATTTTATTAATCTGTTATGCTAAATGTATAAATTGTTTTTAGCTTCCAACCAATAATTGACTATATAGATGCTCAATTTGAGGCCTGTCTTCAAAAAGAACTAAAGTTTAGATGCTCCTTGTTTGAGCATGGTGATTCTCATGTCCATGTATGTCTCATTTTTTACTTATAGGACATTCCCTGAAGTCTCTTGATCTATTAACAATGAAGAATCTTGACAGTAAGGTACGTTTGGCAAATCCACCAAGCTTTCTTTTCTTTTTCCTTTTTTTTTTTTTTTTTTTGTATTTGAGACAAGGTCTTGCTCTGTCACCCAGACTGGAGTACAGGGATGCAATCATAGTTCAGTGCAGCCTCAACCTCCTGGGCTCTAGCAATCTTCCCATCTCTACCATTCAAGTAACTGGGATACAGAAGTGTGCTATCAAGCTCCACTAATTTTTGTATTTTTTGTATAGATGAGGTTTCACTATGTTGCCCAGGCTGAACTCCTACTTATCGGCTCAAGAGATCCACCCACCTCGACTTCCCAGAGTGTTGAATTACATACTTGAGCCAATGTACCTGGTCCCAACCTTTCGTGATGTAATATTAATTTTGAGATAATAACACAATTTGAAGGCACTTGCACGCAAGTGCAGTTATGTATCTTTAGGTGATTTCACTATTATGAAAACCTCATGGAGTGTACCTACACAGACCTAGATGATATAGCCTACTACACACCTAGGCTATAGTCTTCTATGATATGGCCTATTGCTCCTAGGCTACAAACCTGGGCAGCATGGTACTGTATGGAATACTGTAGAATTCTAACACAATGGTGAGTATCTGTGTAACTATTTTATTTTACTTATTTATTTTTGAGACAGAGTCTTACTGTCTCCCAGGCTGGAGTGCAGTAGTGTGATCTCAGCTCACTGCAGATTCAAGTGATTCTCTGCCTCCCAGATTCAAGTGATTCTCCTGCCTCAACCTCCTGAGTAGCTGAGAATACAGGCCTGCGTCACCACGCCCAGATAGCTTTTGTGTTTTTAATAGAGACAGGATTTTGCCATGTTGGCCAGGCTGGTCTTGAACTCTTGACCTCAAATGGTCTGCTCACCTCAGCCTCCCAAAGCACTAGAATTACAGGTGTGAACCGCCGTGCCCGGCTGTATCTGTGTATCTAAACATAACAAAAGTGACGTATTAGACAAATATAATAGACACTGTGCCCCTTATTAAGGGGAGGGCTGGGAGGAGGTTGAGATTTGAAAAATTATCTATTGGGAACAATGTTCACTATTTGGTTGGTGAGCACACTAGAAGCCAAAACCTCACAAATATGCAATATATCTAAGTAACATATACCCTGAATCCAGAAATTTAATACATAAATGTATAAATAACTGAGTGGGGAGGCTTACACCTGTAATTCCAACACTTTGGGAGGCTGAGGTGGGTGGACCACATGAGGTCAGGAGTTTGAGACTAGACTGGCCAACATGATAAATCCCCGAATCTACTAAAAATACAAAAAAAAAAAAAAATTGGCCAAGTGTAGTAGCAGGTGAGTGTAATCTCAGTTACTCAGGCGACTGTGACAGGAAAATCACTTGAACTCGGGTGGTGGAGGTTGCAGTGAGCTGAGATTGTGCCACTGCACTCCAGTCTGGTGACAGACCAAGACTCAGTCTCAAAATAAATAAATACATGTATAAATAAATAAATAACAACAACAACAAAAGCAAAGGTACAGTGTTATAATATTATGGCACCACTATCATATATGTGGCCCATGATTTACTGAAATGCCACTATGTGGTGCGTGACTATACCTGTCATTTTGTAATACATGTAAATATTCTAATTATTCTTTCTGTTAATATTTAAGATGTTTGCATTAGTGTGTTATGGCTGTCATAGCAAAATACCATAGACTGGATGGTTTAAACAATGGAAATTTATTTTCTCAGACTCTCGGAAGCTAGAAGTCGAAAATCAAAGTGTCAGAAGATGTGGTTTCTTCTGAAATCTCTTTTCTTGTCTGGCAGGTGACTTCCTTATGTCTGCGTTCTCACATGGTATTTCTCCTGGTGTCTCCTGTGTGTCCACATTTTATCTTCTTATAAGGGTGCCAGTGAATTTGGATTGAGCTGCACTGTAACAGTCTCACTTTTCTTTTCTTTTCTTTTCTTTTCTTTTCTTTTCTTTTCTTTTCTTTTCTTTTTTTCTTTTCTTTTCTTTTCTTTTCTTTCCTTTTTTTTTTTTTTATGCCCAGGCTGTAGTGCCATGGCATGATCTTGGCTCACTGCAACCTCTGCCTCCCAGGTTCAAGTGATTCTCCTGTCTCAGCCTCCTGAGTAGCCGGGATTACAGGCATGCACCACCACACCCAGCTAATTTTTGTATTTTTAGTAGAGACAAGGATTCACCATTTGGGCCAGGTTAGTCTTGAACTTCTGACCTCAAGTGATCCGCCCAACTCGGCCTCCCAAAATGCTGAGATTACAAGTGTGAGCCACCACATCTGACCCAGTCTCACATTTTAATCACCCCTTTGAAGGCTCCATCTCAGTTAAAGTCACATTCTGAGGTACTGGGGGTTAGGACTTCAACATAAATTTTTTGGTTGTGGGAGGAGGAAATTCACATTTGATAGATTTCAGCCTTGACTTACCTTCCAGATTATGGCCATTTGCCTATAGTAGTAGTTCTCTTGGGATAAGTTCCAAGACCCCCAGTGGATACCTGAAACCATGCATGATGCAGAGCCTGGTATGTACAATGCTTTTTCTATGCATACTTACCTATCATAAAGTTTTATTAATAAATGAGATGCAGTTCTCTTTTATTATAAGTTACTATTGTTAGCTTCTTAGTTGCAGACTGAAGCTAACTATAGTAACTAATAATAAAATAACAATACACTATACTAAAAGTTATATAAATGTTGTCAATGTCTCTCAAAATATCTTTTTTTTAAGACAGAATTTTGCTCTAGTTGCCCAGACTAGACTGCAGTGGTGTGATCTCAGCTCACTGCAACCTCTGCTTCCCAGGTTCAAGCGATTCTCCTGCCTCAGCCTCCCAAGTAGTTGGGATAACAGGTGCTCTCTACCATGCCAGGCTAATTTTTTGTATTTTTACTAGAGACAGACTTTCACCATGTTGGCCAGGCTGATCTTGAACTCCTAACCTCAGGTGTTCCATCTGCCTCAGCTTTAGAAAGTGCTGGCATTATAGGCTTGAGCTGCCATGCCTGGCCTCAAAATATCTTATTGTACAGTGCTCACTCTTCTTATGATTATGTGAGATAACACAATGCCTATGAGATAAAATGAGGTGAATAGTGTGACAATTCATATCCAGGTTGCGATGGGGTGGGTTAACATGACATGACATTACTGTACTTAGAATGGCATGCAAATTAAAACTTGTACATTGTGTATTTCTAGAATTTTTTATTTAATATTTTTGAACTGCTCTTGATTATGGAAAATTGTGGAAAGTAAAACTGGGCTGGGCTCTGTGACTCATGCGTATAATCTCAGCAGGAGGATTGCTTGAGCTCAGGAGTTCAGCCTGGGAAATGTAGTGAGACCCCATCTCTAAAAAAAAAATTACAAAAATTAGGCAAGCATGGTGGTGTATACCTGGAGTCCCAGCTACTGGGGAGGCTGAAGTGGGAGGATCACTTCAGCCCAGGAGTTCGAGGCTGCCGTGAGTCAAAATCATGTCAGCATGAGCAATAAAGCAAGTCCCTGCCAAAAGAAAAAGAGGGGGGTGGTGGAAAGAAGGAAGGGAGGGAGGGAAGGGAAGGGAGGAAGGAGGGAAGGGAAAGGAGGAAGAAAGGAAGGAAAGGAAGAGAGGGAGGGAGGGAGGAAGGAAGGAAGGAAGGAAGGAAGCAAGGAAGGAAGGAAGGGAGGGAGGGAGGGAGGGAGGGAGGGACAGAGGGAGGGAGGAAGGAAGGAAATAAGAAGGAAGGGAGGAAAGGAAGGAAAGGGAAGGGAAGAAAGGGAAAAAAAGGAAGGGAAGGAAGGGGGAGGGGAGGAGGGGAGGGAGTAAGGGAGAGAGGGAAAGAATGCAGGAATAAAGAAGAAGGAAAGGAAAAGAAGAAAGAAAGGGAAACTAGATAATGGGAGATGACAGTATTTTTAAAATAAAATTTACTATATGATACTATGAAATAATCCCACTGATGTTTGACTAGTACCACGGATGGTGTGAAACAGATGGCGTTTGTGAACCTGGCTACAGATCCTATCAGAGAGGATTCAGAATTCAAGAGCCTGCAGTCAGTTACTGTTTGTTATATAGAAATAGCTAAGAAAAGCATAAACTTGGGACACATGAGGACTTCCTTTCAATAGGCTGCTTAAGCCCCATGGTTTCAGCAAAATCTCAAAACTGATATGAGACTCACTTCATTTGATTAATTTTTCTAATTATTCAGCAGTTTTTTGTAGTTCAGTTTTATTGTACAGAATATATCAAATGTCTATGAAATGCAGAACATGCAACGTTGTAGTTTTATCTGTACAGAAAGAATTTTAATTTTTGTATATATAAAGGTCACAGGACTTGTCCGTGGAAGTGGCTTTTGAATGTTTGCTTTGTCACTTGCTAGGTGTCTGTAACCTTGGGATAAAGGTCTAGAACTTTCTGTGATTAAAAGTATGGGCAGGGCCGGGCACAGTGGCTCATGCCTGTAATCCCAGCAATTTGGGAGGCTGCGGTGGGTGGATCAACTGAGGTCAAGAGTTTGAGAACAGCCTGACCAACATGGTAAAATTCCAACTCTACTAGAAAAATACAAAATTAGCCAGGTGTGATGGCAGATGCCTGTAATCCCAACTACTCTGGAGGCTGAGGCAGGTGAATTGCTTGAACCCAGGAGTCAGAGGTTCCAGTGAGCCAATATGCCGTTACACTCAAGCCTGGGCAACAAAAGCAAAACTTCGTCTCAAAAAAAAAATGAGCAGTGGGTTCAAGCTGCCTGGTTTCACAAACCTGACCCTATTTCTTGCTAGCTGTGCAGCCTTGGGAAAATTATGATGCCTCAATTTTTTTCTCTGTAATCTTCATGCAAGTTTCCCATAAGTCTAAAATTATTATTATTATTATTGTTTTTTTTTTGAGACGGAGTTTTGCTCTCGTTACCCAGGCTGGAGTGCCATGGCGCGATCTCGGCTCACCACAGCCTCCGCCTCCTGGGTTCAGGCAATTCTCCTGCCTCAGCCTCCTGAATAGCTGGGATTACAGGCACGCGCCACCATGCCCAGCTAATTTTTTGTATTTTTAGTAGAGACGGGGTTTCACCATGTTGAGCAGGATGGTCTCGATCTCTTGACCTTGTGATCCACCCGCCTCGGCCTCCCAAAGTGCTGGGATTACAGCCGTGAGCCACTGCGCCTGGCCCTTCTAAAATTATTTTTTATAAAAAATTTAGAAAGGTCAGACATAGTGGCTCACACCTGTAATCCCAGCATTTCGGGAAGTTGAGGAGGAATGATTGCCTGAGACTGGAAGTTGGAGACCAGCTTGAACAACATAGTGAGGCCCTGTCTCTACAAAACGTAAAAAATAAATGGTCAGGCATGGCAGCATGTGCCTGTATTCCCAGTTACTGAGGAGGCTGACGTGGGAGGATTGCTTCAGCCAGGGAGGTTGAGGCTGCAGTGAGCCATGATCATGCCACCACACTGCAGACAGGGCCACAGAACAAGACCCTGTCTCCATAAAAAAAGGTTTAAATTATTATCTTCTTTATAAAACTAGAAGGCCAATATACACATAAAGAAAATTGTCATATTATCAGATTCTATTCTGCACTCAACCCTAACAAAACATGCTGTCTTCAACTTTACATAGTTGAAGACAACTTCATTTAGTCTTCAACTTTATTTAATTGAAGAGAGAAAGTGTTCCAAGTAGGGTTCCCTTTATCCAAGGAGTCTCGACTTAGTAGTTACTATGCATTGTTCAAACTGAAAAGAGACTTTGTATTTGATCTCAGATGTCATGAAGTAGTTGAAATAAGTTGGATTTCTAGTTAAAAATTAAGAGTTGCTGCAAGTTCTTAGTAGTACATTCAACAGTCAGGGATACACACTCTTAATTTTATGGTCACCTATTATTATCGAGCCATTTTCCAAAAATATAAAATCTCTAATTTTCACAAAGACCATTATATAAAGATGTAGGCAAGAGTATGTGGCTACTGTCTTTTTCTCTTTTCTTTTTTTTGAGACAAGGTTTCACCCTTTTGCCCAGGCTGGAGTGCAGTGGCATGAATAAGGCTCATGGCAGCCTAGACCATCCTGGCTCAAGGGATCCTCCCACCTTAGCCTCAAGTAGCTGGGACCACGGGTGTGTGCCCGCATGCCTGGCTAATTTTTAACTTTTTGTAAAGATGGGGGTCTTGTCATATTGTCAGGGTGAGTCTGGAACTCCTGGGCTAAAGCGATCTGCTGGAATTAGCCTTTAAAATGCTGGGATTACAGGCATGAGGCACCATGCCCTACTTGTATTCTTTTTTTCTTTTTCTTTTCTTTTTTTATTTTTTTTGAGATGGAGTTTCAATCTTGTTGCCCAGGCTAGAGTGCAATGGTGTTATCTTGGCTCACTGCAGCCTCTGCCTTTTGGGTTCAAGTGAGTCTCCTGTTGCAGCCTCCTGAGTAGCTGGGATTAAAGGCACCTGCCAACATACCTGACTAATTTTGTATTTTTAGTAGACATGGGCTTTCACCATGTTGGTCGGGCTGGTCTCGATCTCCTGACCAGAGGTGATCTGCCTGCCATGGCCTTCCAAAGTGCTGGGATTACAGGCGTGAGCCACTGTGCCTGGCTGTCTTCTTTATCAAGTTGATCAGTTCTTGCTATGAATGCCTTTCCCCTTAAATCTGAACATCTGAGGAATTATTGACATAGGAAGTTTCCATTTCTTTCTTTTCCTTTTTTCTTTTTTTAAAACAGAGTCTCTCTCTGTCCCCCAAGCTGAAGTGCAGTTATGTTGCCCAAGCAAAATCTCGGCTCACTGCAACCTTTACTTCTGGGTTCAAGTGATTCTCCAGCCTCAGCCTCCTGAGTAGCTGGAATCACAGGCATGAGCCACCATTCCCAGGTAGTTTTGTACCTTTAGTAGAGATGGGGTTTTATCATGTTGGCCAGGCTGGTCTCGAATCCTGACCTCAGATGATTCACCCACCTCAGCCTCCCAAAGTTTTGGGATTCTAGGTGTGAGGCACCGTGGCAAGCCAGCCAAAAGTTTCCATTTTGGTATGCTAATGATTTACCATCACTATGTTATGTCATGTCATGTCAACTTCAAGGCTGGCTGGAGCTGCCTCAAAAGTGGCAGCAAGGGAATTCCCACAGGGTAGTGCTCCAAATGGTCCTGAGGTGAGTCTGGTTGGAATTCCACAGGCTGAAGTACTAAAATGCAAGCATGATCATTCCAAAGTATTTATAAGGGAGCTTAAAAGTGCTGTGGCAGTCCTCATGATGGACAGTGGGAGAAAAAAGATGTCCGATCTAGCTTTATTCGCAGTGAAAAGGTCAGGTTATGCAGTTTTTTGTTGTTATTCTTTGGTTTTTGTTTGCTTTTGTTTTTCATCAGATCATGGCTCACTGCAGCCTCAACTCCCTGGGCTCAAGTGATCCTCCCACCTTAGCCACCTGAGTAGCTGGGGCTGCAGGTGCTGAAACCACACTTGTCTAATTTTTTTCAGATGAAGTTTTGCTCTTTTTGCCCAGGCTGGAGTGCAATGGCATGATCATGGCTTACTGCAACCTCCAACTCCAGGATGCAAGTGATTATCCTGCCTCAGCCTCCCAAGTAGCTAATATTACAGGCACCCACCACCATGCCTAGCTAATCTTTGTATTTTTAGTGGAGATAGGGTTTGACCATGTTGGCCTGGCTGATCTTGAACTCCTGACCTCATGTAATACACCTACCTAGGCCTCCCAAAGTGCTGGGATTAAAGGCGTGAGCCACCCTGCTTGGCCCTAAACCTGGCTAATTAAAAAATTTTTTTGAAGAGACAAGTTCTATGTTCTCAGGCTGGTCTTGCACTCCTAGTCTCAAGCAATCCTCTGACCTCGGCTTTTCAAAGTGCAGGTTATGGTGTTTTATGAGGGTTTAAGAAATTTGGCTCAGGGCTAGGGACCAGTTTCTTACAGTGTTTTGGGAACAATCTAGATATGCAGATTAGTGGCTGGCAATGTTCAAGGTCCCGGTTTTGGTTCAAGCCTGCTGCGAACAGTCTGCAGCAGGCTGGGTCACAGAGGCACCAAGGCATTCCGTGATTTTTGGTCAGAACAAGAAAGAAGAGGGGAGCTGAGGGTCCCCACACACTGAAGGATGTCTTTTCCAGCTTTCTGAATAATATGACCCCAAACATTTACGTTAGGCTTGAATCTACTTTAGCAGTTGTCTGGTCCTTACTGGAGAAGCTTTTATTTTTAGATATTAAAGTTAACACAATTTTGAACATCTATACTATAATATTACAGCCCAGGATTTGTCCATGGATTTTACTTTTAGATAAGATTTTGCTGTTGTTGCCCAGGCTGAAAGGCAGTGGTGCAATCTTGGCTCACTGCAGCCTCTGCCTCTCAGGTTCAAGCAATTCTCCTGCCTCTGCCTCCTGAGTAGCTGAGATTACAGGCACCTGCCACCACACCCAACTAATTTTTGTATTATTAGTAGATACGGAGTTTCATCATGTTGGCCAGGCTGGTCCTGAACTCCTGACCTCAGGTGATCCACCCACCTTGGCCTCCCAAAGTGCTGGAATTACAGACATGAGACACTACTCAAGGCCTGTTCATGGATTTTTTTAAAAAGATGTGCTTGGAGCAATCTAAAACAAAAGCAATCTGTCTAAAATTTGTATTTATGTATTTCTACTGTATTACAGATACTGATTTATGGAGCTATAATTTAATAAGGTATTTTAACAGTAATAAAACATTTTATAATGTTGTATATTGTTATTTTCTACAAAGTTTAGTTATTTAAGTGCAAATGCAAAAGACAGGAGTGATCATATTGAAGCACTAGGAAAAAAGTTTGTGGATAAAAATTCGACTTCAAATATGCAAATACTCAACTCCCAATGTGGAAATAATGTCTTTTTACAAAAGAAACATATTTGTTTGCAAGATGCTCTTACACACACACACACACAAACACACATACACAGCCTTTAGAATAAAGTAAGCAGGCTGGATCCAGTGGCTCACCTCCATAATCCAATCAGTTTGGGAGGCCTAGGTGGGCTGATCACCTGAGGCCACGAGTTTGAAACCAGCCTGGCCAACATGGTAAAACTCCATCTCCACTAAAAACACAAAAATTAGGCGGGGGTGATGGCAGGTGGCTGTAATCCCAGACACTTGGGAGGCTGAGTCAGGATACTTGCTTGAACCCAGGAGGCAAATGTTGTAGTGAGCCTAGATTGTGCCATTGCATTCCAGCCTGGGTGACAGAGCAGGACTCTGTCTCAAAAAAAAAAAAAAAAAAAAAAAAAAAGAAGAAGAAGAAGATGGTAACCAAAAATATCTGTATTATCTTTAGGTGGTCTTTGGAAAACAAAAGCAAATCTATCTGCAAACACATCTAGGTGGGGCTAGAGTGTGTGAAAATGGGACATTAAAATTGATTGATGAAAAAAGTGATATAAAAAGTAGAAAGACAAATTTCCTTCCACAATTTTGGTGAAAGTTCTTTCATTTTTTCTTTTATTATTCAGCTTAATAAGAAATAAAATTGAAAATAAGTTAAATAACTACATTGTCCTACTACTTACATTTTACTACCTCCATATGTGTAGCAGTGTAAGGGAGTTTTAAAAGAGAAACGAGATTGAGAATTCTAAACTGGAATTTGGATAAAAGGTGAATCTTCAGAAGTATTGATAATTTAAGAAAGGCATTACAGCCAATGATTACCTAGTTACACAATTTGTTGTCAGAAACTGTGAAGGCTTTACTATAAAAACTACAGGAGAAAGCATGAATCCTTCATGCCAAGATTGTGTTTGTCTTCTTTTATAAGAGTGGACATTATACCACTGATTGGCAAAGCAGACAGTTTCTAAACATGATTTACAGACATTTAAGAGTAAGGCAATGACTGAACTGTTTAGCAATGACATCCAGATATATCAGTTCCCAGCAAATGAAGAAACTACTGCTCAAGCAAACTCCTCAATTAATGTAAGCTTCAGTAACAATATCTGACAGAGGCTATAAATGAGTTTTTATCCAGAATGCTGTGTGACAACATTTTAATTTTTTTGATTTTGAAAAACTGTTCCTGATAATCAATTCTTTGTAACCAGATTTATTTAGATTTAATTCATACACCACGTTCCTCAGGGATATTGGCCTATAATTTTCTTCTTGGAAGTATATTTTCTTGCTTTGATATCGGGGATGCTAGACTCATAAAATGACTCTGAAGGTGTTACCTCTTTTTTCTGTTTTTTTTTTTCAAAGAATTTGAGGATATTTTACATTAAATTGCCTTTGAAAGTTTGGCAGAATTTACTCATGAAGTAATCTGGTCCTAAGCTAAATTTTGGAGTTTTGAAACATTACTTCTTTAGTTTCTCTATTTGTTATTGGTCTCTTTAAGCTCTCTATTTATTCTTCATTCAATCTTGGTAGGTTATATGTTTCTAGTAATTTCCACATTTCTTCTAAGTTGTCAAATTTGTTTGTGTAGAACTGTTCATAATAGCTTCTTAGGATTCTGTTTATGTCTGTAAGACCAGTTGTAATGTCATCACTTTCATTTCTTATATTATTAACATATTCTCTTTTTTGTTGTTAGTCTAGGTAAGGGCTTTGATTTTCATTGTTTTTTTTCCAAGTCAACGCTTGGCTTCATTGATTATTTATTTATTTATTTATTTTTTGAGACAGAGTCTCACTCTGTTGCCCAGGCTGGAGTGCAGTGGCACAATCTCGGCTCACTGTAACCTCCATCTCCTGGGTTCAAGAGATTCTCCTGCCTCGGCCTCCTGAGCACCTGAGATTACAGGAGCACCCCACCATGACTGGCTAATTTTTGCATTTTTGGTAGAGACAAGGTTTTACCATGTTGGCCAGGCTGGTCTCCAACTCCTGACCTCAAGAGATCTGCCTGCCTCAGCCTCCCAAAGTGCTGGGACTACAGGTGTGAGCAACTGCTCCCTGCTGATTAAAATGTTTTTCTTTCTCTATTTTATTTATTTGTGCTCTAATCTTTGTAATTTCTTTCCTCCTGCTAATTATAGTGGTTTTTTTTTTTGGTTTGTTTTTTTGTGTTTTTTTTTGAAATGTAAAGTTAGGGTGTTTGTGTGGTTTTGTTTGTTTGTTTTGAGACAGAGTCTCCATCTGTCACCCAGGCTGGAGTGCAGTAATGTGATCTTGGCTCACTGCAACTTCCGCTTCCCAGGTTAAAGCAATTCTCCTGCCTCAGCCTCCTGAGTAGCTGGGACTACAGGTGTGTGCCACCACACACAGCTGAGATCTTTTTTTTTTTTTAAAGATGTCGATGTTTCCTACTGTAAACTTCCTTCATTTTTTAATTTAGATTAATAGGCTATATATGCAGATTTGTCAAATAGATGTATTGTGTAATATATCCATTTAAGCTTTGGTTTGTCTTCTAGTGTACCTATCCCTGAAAGTAGTAAACATTGTATTCAACAGATTTTTTTTTTTTTTTTTTTTTTTTTTTTTTTTTTTTTTTTAACATACGTTTCTGCTTTGTCACCCTGGCTGGTGTGAAGTGAGCATGATCATGGCTCACTACCAGCAGATAATTTTTTGACCATCAGCCTTCTCCCATTTTCTCACTTTTGGAGTCCCATTATCTACTGTTTTCATCTTTATGTTCTGGTGTACTCATTTTTTAGCTCCTGCTTATAAGTGAGAACATATAGTATTTGATTTTCTTTTTCTGAGTTATTTACTTAGAATAAAGGCCTCAGCTGCATCCACGTTACTGCACAGAGCATGATTTTGTTTTTTATGGCTGCATAGTATTCCACAGTGTATATATACCACATTTCAAAAATCCAGTCCACTGTTAATGGACATTTAGGTTAATACCATGACTTCACTATTATGAGTAGGAATGCAATACACATATGAGTGAAAGTGACTTCTTTACATAATTATTTCTTTTCTTTCAGGTAGATGCCTAGTAGTATAATCACTGGGTCAAATGATAGCTCTATTTTTAGTGCTTTGAGAAAGCTGTATATTGTTTATTATAGAGGTTGTACTAATTTACGTTCCCACCAACAGTGAATAAGCATTCATTTTTCTCTGCATCCACACCAACATCTGTTGTGTTTGTAGTAATATTCATTTGGACTATGTAAGATGATATCTTATAGTGCGTGGGGTTTTTTGTTTTGTTTTGTTTTTTGAGATAGAATCTCACTCTGTCACCCAGGCTATAGTGCAGTGGTGTGATCTTGGCTCACTGCATCTTCCGCCTTCCAGGTTGAAGCGATTCTTCTGCTCAGCCCCCCAAGTAGCTGGGATTACAGGCTCCCGCCACCATGCCTGGATAATTTTTGTATTTTTAGTAGAGATGACTTTCACCATATTGGTCAGGCTGGTCTCAAGCTCCTGACCTCAGGTGATCCACGTGGTTCCACCTCCCAAAGTGTTGGGATTACAGGAATGAGCCACTCTGTGCAAACTTTATTGCAGTTTAATTTTAATTTCTCTGATGATTGGTGATGTTGAGTAATTTTTCATATGTTTGGTGGCCACTTGTATGTCTTCTCTTGAGAAATGTCTGTTCATATCCTTTACACATTTTTAATGGGGTTGTTTATTCTTTGTTGTAGTTGAGTTGTGTTCTTTGTAGATTCTGTATATTAGTCCTCTGTCAGATGCAAAGTTTGCAAATATTTTGTTCCTATTATGTAGTTTTTCTGTTTATTCTGTTGACTATTTCTTTTACTGTGCTCTTTAGTATATGTCCCCTTTGTGTATATTTTGTTCGTTGCATTTGCTTTTGAGGCCTAAGTCATGAATTATTTGTCTAGGCCAATGTCTAGGAGAGTTTTTTTTCTAAATTTTCTTCTGGGTATTTATAGCTTCTGGTCTTTTATTTATTAATATATCTTGAATAAAAGTCTGTATATGAGGAGAAATGAGGATTGTTTCATTCTTTTGCCTAGTCAATTTTTCCAGCAACACTTATTGAATAGAATGCCCTTCCCCATTGTTTACTTTAGCCAACTTTGTCAAAGATCACTTGATTGTAAGCATGTGGCTTTATTACTTATTCTTTATTCTTTTTTCTTTTACAATTCTCTCCCTTTCTTTTAGCTGTATCTTTGCTAGCAATGGACTCTCTATTCCATTCCATTAATCTATCTGTATGTTTTTGTACCAATGCCATACAGTTTTATTTAGTATAGCATTACATCATAATTTGAAGTCAGACACATGATGCCTCTGGCTTAATTCTTTTTGCCTAGGATTGCTTTGGCTATTTGGATGCTTTTTTTGGTTCCATATGATATTTAGGATTATTTTTTCTAATTCTGTGAAAAATGACTTTGATAATTTGGTAAAAAATGTTTTGAATCTGCAGATTGCTTGATTGCTTTGGTTAGTATGGTCTTTGTAATATTGATTCTTCCAATCCAAAAATTCCATAAATTTTTGGAATACTTTCAGTAAGATTGGTATTAGCCCTTCTTTCTACTTCTGGTAAAATTTGGCTGTAAACCCATCTGTTCTTTTTGTTTGTTTGTTTTCAAATATTTTGTTACTCTGTTAATTTTATTACTTGTTACTGGTTTATTTATCTATTTTTTTCTGGTTCAGTCTTAGGAAGTTGTATGTTTCCAGGAATTTATCCATTTTACTTTTTTTTAAAAAAAAGTAATATAAGTGGATTCATACAGTATTTTTTTGACTGGCTTATTAAATTTAACATAATATTATGAAGGTTTATGTTTATGATAAATGTTAGAAGATTTTTTTTAAAGCTGAGTGATATTCCATTACTTCTTACATTCCAAATTATATGTATCCATTCATTTGGTGATGGAAGCTTGGGTTGCTTTTACCTATTGGCTTTTGTGAATAATGCCACAGCAAATGGTGTTAATAACTCCTTTGACCATACACGTGAGAGTTTTTATTTGTACTGCATTCTGTATTATTGATGTAGGGTTTTACTTTTATGCCAGTACCAAAGTGCTTTGATTACCCTACCTTCATTTCATATTTTGAACACATTAAGCATGACACCTCCAATATTGTTTTTCTTTTTAAAATAGTCAGGCTCTCTGTTGTTTCTTGATATTCCATATTATTTGAGGGTTGCATTTCTATTTTTGGAAAAGTGAAATTTGGAGTCTGAGAGGGATTGTATTGAATGTGTAGATAGATCACTTTGGACAGTATGACCATCTTCACAGCATTAAGTCTTCCAACCTTTGAACAAGAGCATGCTTAAAAGTATATTGTTTTTCATATTTTGTGAAATTTTTGGTTTTTCTTCTGTTAGTGATTTTTAATTTCATTCAGTTTTAGCCAAAAATAGTAGTGTGTAAGATTCAAGTTTTAAAAATTTATTAAGACTTGTCTTCTGAGATAACAGGTGTTGTATTTAGGAGAATTTTCTTATGAGCTACTGAAAAGATTGTGTATTCTGCTGTTTGTGTGGTATGTTCTGTATATATCTTTTAGGTATAATTGTTTTATGGTGCTTTCAAGTCCTTGTTTCCTTATTAATGATCTGTCATGTTTTATTATTCATTACTAAAAGTATTAAAGTATTCTCCCTTTATTATGTTACTTCATTTCTGTCAGTGGTTGCTTTATATATTTGGGAACCCTGATAGGAGATATAAAGAGTTTCCCAGTGAATGAACCACTTTATTATAATTTAATGTCCTTGTGTGTCTCTTGTTGAGTTTTGACTTGAACTATGTTTTATTAAATATGACAGCTTTTGACTTAATGTAGTTAGTTCTCCACCTCTCATTTGGTTAATATTTTCATAAAATGTTTTTTCCATCCTGCCACTTTCAGTCTATTTTTATCATTAGATCTGAGGTGAGTTTCCTGGAGACAGGGCATGCATGGATTTTGTTTCCTAAAATTAAAAAAAAAATCCTTTATTTAACATTTCCCTTTTGATTGGGAAGTTTAGTCCATGAATATTTTAGTACTTTACTGAAAAGAAATTACTTAACAATTGCCATTTTATTGTTATATTTGGCTCTTGTAGCTATTTTGTCCTTATTTACTTTGTATTCCTTTGTGTCCTGTGGATATACGTAGTGGCATGCTTTGCTTTTTAAATTTTTTTTGTATCTGCATTTTCTTTATGATTACCATTTAAATTAGATTAAATCTCTTAAAGTTACAACTGCATGTTTTAAACGGTAACAACTTGCACTCAGTTGCATATGAAACATCCTGTTCATTTTATCTGCCCTTGACTTATAATGTCACTAAATATATGATAAATTTATGGCTGTTTTAATTTTCATGTCTTTGAAATTTTAAAGCACAATTGCTTTCTGCCTAATAATTATAATACTACAAAGTTTTACTTTTGTGTATGGGGGAACCCATACATATGTGAAGAATGTGACAAAGCCTTTAACTGGTTCTCAAATCTTACTCAAAATAAGAGAATTCATACTGGAGAGAAATCCTACAAATATGAAGAACACAGCAAAGCCTTTAGTCAGTGCTCACCCTTTATTGGACATAAGATAATAAGATAATTTATTCTGGAGAGAAACCTTACTAATGTGAAGAATGTGGCAAAGCCTTCAACCAGGGCTCACATCTCGCTAGACACAAGATAACTCATACTGGAAGGAAACCCTACACATGTGAAAATGTGGCAAAACTTTTAACTGGTTCTCATACTTTTCTCAGCATGATAACAATGAGAGAAATCTTACAATCGTGAAGAATATGAAAAAAATTTTTTCATGGCTTCATCCTTACTAAAAACAAGAGAATTCATACTGGACAGAAATGCCACAAATGTGAAGAATATGGCAAAAAATTTAACCAGGGCTAACATCTTATTGGACACAAGATAATTCATACTGGAGAGCAACCCTACAAATGAGAAAATTGCAGCAAAGCCTTTAACTGGTTCTCAAACCTTACTAAACATAAGGGAATTCATTCGGAGAAAAACCCTAGAAATGTGAAGAATATGGTAAGTCTTTGATCAATGCTCAATCTTTACTGAATGTAAGATTATTCATGATAGAGAACATCTACAATTATAAGGAATATAGCAAAAGTTTCGATTTGTGCTTAACTTTTAATGTAAGTGAATTCATTCTGGAGAGAAACCCTACCAAGGTACATTCCGTGGCAAAATCATGAATGAATGCTGACATCAAAATCTACATCAGTAATTTAATACGAAACAAAAGTGGTGGAAATGTCATAACTGTTGAAGAATCTTTTGGTGAACAAATGTCAGCTTTTGTTGAATATATGCCTAAAAGTGTAATTGCCAATTCATGGTATATGGTCAACATAAGTAGATATTGCCAGAAATTTTCCAAAGTGATTCTATCTCACAAATTTTTAAAACTAAAACCAATGTGAAACATCAGTATAAATTTTAAAAGGATTTGATTAGTGTTAGGTATATGGAGGGGGATTACATTCCTGATAATACCAAACTGCTGGCTTCTGATAACTGTGACTCTTAGGTCTTTTTATACTAATTGTGCTAATGCATTTTTTTTTTTAGTTGTTTTGCTCTTGTTGCCCAGGCTGGAGCACAGTCCCGTGATCTTGGCTTGCTGCAACCTCCACCTCCAGGGTTCTAGCAATTCTCCTGCCTCAGCCTCCACAGTAGCTTAGATTATAGGCATGCGCCACCATGCCTGGCTAATTTTGTATTTTTAGTAGAGACGGAGTTTCATCATGTTGATTGCTGGTCTCAAACTCCTGACTTCAAGTGATCTGCCTGCCTCGGCCTCCCAAAGTGCTGGGATTACAGGTGTGAACCATCAGCGCCCAGCCTATATGCATTTTTAAAAGTTAAGTCTATGGTCTTTTTCTGTCATATTTTCCATTTTCTTGCCCATCTCTTAATTTAATGAGAAGTCAAGTCTCTATCTAATATACTCCATTAATATCTTGTATTTCTGAGAGATAAAATATAAACAGAATTGGTGGGTAGTGGTAGAATGTCACTAACAATCCCCATAGGTTGCCTGGTCCCAGGGTTTGGTCATAGCTTCCTGGATTTTTAGTGAAAACACCATGTTAGAGATATTCCCATTACATGATTTTATGTATTCATTTCATTCATTCAAGTGCCTTCTAATTGCACTGCTCTGGATGTTGATGACACAAAGAGTGATAAAGTACACTCATACCTTCAAGAATCTCATAGATGCAGAAACTAACACAGCACAGTGCAGCAATTCTAAAATAATAAAGATGTGCAGAAAACTATGAGAGCCCAGAGAAGAGATTGGCTGACCCTGCCTGGTGACAGTAGGCGAGTATTACAGAGGAGATATGGTTTCTGGAGGTCTCCAGGATGGGGCTGTAGCATAAAAAGAAGAATATGTGAGGCAGAAGCAGCAGTAAGTGGAAAGGCTTGGAGACGTGGAGGACATTGTATGGTGCTCAGAGAGCAGCAGTATATGGGTGGCAAGTGCAGCATTTGTGCTGCCACCCACTTCCCCATGCCAAAAGCAGACAGCAGATCTGCCTTTGACAATCCAGAGTGCTAAAGAACAGGAGTAGACCATCTGATAATGTGTCACTTGGTCTGGTCATTGTGTAATTCCTACAATAGGCTCCTTGTACAGCAGGTTTAGTACATCAATACTGCATTGTAAATCTAGTTTGTATAATTGGTGTAGTGTCTCTTCCAATCCCTTTTCCCCCATTTTTTTTTTCATGTGGCAAATAGGTCAAGGTGATGTGGGATAAATGTGACTCTCTAAATACACCTAGATACCTGTGTATTAAATAGCAGCTTCTGAAATGCTGGAGGTCTCTGTCCTCAGTGCTTCCATAGTACTTTGTGATATCTCCCTTAACATTTACCTCACTACATCACACTTTGTACGTGTATATATTTGTCTGTTCCACTTGGCTGTGAGCCCTTTGAGGGCCAGGACTATGCCTCATTTATTTTTGTATCTATATTTTGGTGCCTGAATCAAAATAGGTACTCAATAAATGTTAGTTGGATAATTGTTTAAAAAACACAGATACAACTTTAGATGTCTGCCACTTGCCACAACTTGTGGTAGACGAGCTGTACTTACAGTTTTCTTTTAATAGCACTTGGTCCTATGAAAAGTTCTGTAATCTCCTTAGGATTGTTTATACAGTTGAGCCTGAACAACACGGGGTTAGAGTTCCTGACCCTCCTGTGCAGTGAAAAATCTGAGTATAACATTTGACTCCAACAAACTTAAGTTTTGATTGGAACACTTACTTGTAACATAAACAGTTAACACATATTTTATATGTATTACATCCTGTATTATTATTATTGTTATTGACAAGGTCTGGCTCTGTTGCCCAGGCTGGATGGAGTACAGTGGCACATTCATAGCTCACTGCAGCCTCGACATCCCAGGCTCAGATGAGCCGCTCACCTCAGCCTTCCAATGCTGGGACTATAGGTACCCACCACCCTGCCCAGGGAATTTTTGTTTGTTTGTTTCGTGTTGGTAGAGACGGTGTCTCACTCTTTTGCCCAGGCGGGTATTGAATTCCTGGGCTCAAGCATCAGTTATCCCTCATCTGCCTCCCAAAGTGCTGGGATTGCAGTCATGAGCCACCACACCCGGACCTGTATTTTAAAGTAAGCTAGAGGAAAAAAAAAAAAAAGAAACTTCGGCTGGGCACAATTGCTCAGGCCTGTAATCCCAGAACTTTGGGAGACTGAGGTGGCCGGATCACAAGGTCAGGAGTTCAAGACCAGCCTGGCAAATATGGTGAAACCTCACCTCTACTAAAAATGCAAAAATTAGCCAGGCACGGTGACAAGTATCTGTAATCTCAGCTTCTCGGGAGGCTGAGGCAGGACCCATTTACTCAGGAGCCTGAGGCAGGAGAATCGCTTGAACCCAGAAGGCAGAGATTGCAGTGAACTGAGATCATGCCACTACACTCCAGCCTGAGTGACAGAGCAAGACTCCGTCTCAAATATTTGCTATTCATTAAGTGGAGATTGATCATCAATCATAATGGTCTTCATCCTCGTCTTCGTGTTGGATAGTCTGAGGAGGAGGAGGGACTGGTCTTATTGCTCAGGTGTGGGCTAAGTCGGGAAGTCGTCCGTGCCAGCGGCCGTCATCCGAGAAGCTCCTGAGCATACCGGGCCAGGTCCCAGCAGCAGGCACCAGCAGAGCAATCAGTGGAAACCTGGGGGCAGGGAGGCAGCGCGCTCCAGGGAGCCCGCTTACCATCCCGAGGGCCTTGCCGGCCTGCAGATGGCGCTCGCGAGAGCACGGCTCAGAGCGGTTTCTCTGCGGGGGTGGGGGGTGGGGGTGGAGGGGCCTCTCGTGCGCTGACTGTTAGCGTGCATGCGCCTGCTCGCTGGCTGTTAGGGCGCAGGCGCGCCCCGGCTTGCTGTTGACGCGCATGCGCCGGTCGGCTGGCTGATGCTGCGCATGAGCCCGCTGGCTGGCTGTTAGCGCGCATGCGCTCGCCGACTGGCTGTTAGCACGCATGCACCTGCCGGCTAGCTGTTTGTTACCGCGCATGCTCCCGCCCACTGGCTGTTTGTTACTGCGCATGCGCCCTCAGGCTGGCTGTTTGTTACTGCGCATGCGCCAGCCGGCGGGCTGTTAACGGCGCATGCGCGCTGGTGCCTAACAGCTCTGCTGTGCTAGGTGCTCCTTTCAGAAGCTGGAGACTGGAGTGTCCCTGGCGGCGGTTGCGGCTGGACCTGGTTACCTGCGGGTGCTTTGCTCCAGAGCAGCAGAAAGCGAGTGGGAACTGAGTTGTCTTGAAGCCAGTCCCTCAGCCTGGGAGATCTTTGGCTTCAGGATGGGGATCGGGGGGTGGTTCCTGGGGGCCTGCAGGAGACGCATGGCTAGCTGGAGGGAGAATCATCGCAAGGGTGGCGATGGCTTTTCAAACACGCGGTACCGAATCCGGCAGAAACATCTGGGCATGATCCACAAAGCTGCCATCGCTGGTGATGTGAATAAGGTGGACGAGATCCTCATACTGAGGTTGAATGAGATAAACGACAGAGACAAGAAGAAGAGGTAACGACCGGGGCTGGGGGCTGTGGAGGGAGGCCTGGGGATATGGGAGAAGCCCCCATTCCTGGCTTTGGGGTAGAGGAGATATGGTGCAGGGTGAAGGCATGGGTGGGGTGGAAGTCAGGCTGGGGTTGGAGTTGGGTGGGCGGGTGTGTGGCATTGTGGTGGGGATAGAGTTGGGAGGGGGACTGTGGGAGGAAGTGGAGTTGGGTGGTGTCTGATGTGGTGGGGGACTGATGGGGAGTGGAGTGGAGTGGATTGAAGGTTGGATGGGGTGTAGGGGGTGTGTGGGGGGTTGAGTGGCATAGGATTGGTTGGAGCGGGGGGTACTGGTGAGGGATAGAGTTGGGTAGGACATGGGTGGAATGCAAAGTGGGGGTTAGGTGAGTGCTGTCACCAAGGGCACTGGGCTCTCTACCCTGGCAGGCTCAGTAGCACTTGGGATGTGGAAACTTTGCCATGGGGGTGGAGCACCCAAGCTATCTTTATCAGCAGCAAAACAAAAACAACACTTAGCTGGTTCCTGATCCACTTATCATTAACCTTATAGACATTTTATAAACCATTTTAAAGTGATTTAACTAACAAAATTAAGTATATACATCACTTTCTTTTTCTTTTTTTTAATATTCTTTTTTTTAAATTGCATTTTAGGTTTTGAGGTACATGTGAAGGACGTGCAAGATGGTTGCATAGGTACACACATGACAGTGTGATGTGCTGCCTTCCTCCCCATCAACTATATCTGGCATTTCTCCCCATACTATCTCTCCTTAACTCCTCACCCCCTGATGTCCCACCCCTATTTCCCCCAGACAGACCTCAGTGTGTGATGCTCCCCTCCCTGTGTCCATGTGTTCTCATGGTTCAACACCTGCCTATGAGTGAGAAGACGTGGTGTTTGATTTTCTGTTCTTGTGTCAGTTTGCTGAGAATGATGGTTTCCAGGTTCATCCATGTCCCTACAAAGGACACAAACTCATCGTTTTTGATGGCTCCGTAATATTCCATGCTATATATGTGCCACATTTTCCCTGTCCAGTCTATCATCGATGGGCATTTGGGTTGGTTCCAGATGTTTGCTGTTGTAAACTGTGCTGCCATGAACATTCGTGTGCATGTGTTCTTATAGTAGAACGATTTATAATTCTTGGATATATACCCAGTAATGGCATTGCTGGGTCAAATAGAATTTCTATTTTTAGGTCATTGAGGAACTGCCACACTGTCTTCCACAATGGTTGTCTCCAGATCTTTTAATGATCACCATTCTAATTGGCGTGAGATGGTATCTCAATGTAGTTTTGATTTGCATTTCTCTAATGACCAGTGATGATGAACATTTTTTCATGTTTGTTGGCCTCATGTATGTCTTCTTTTGTAAAGTATCTGTTCATGTCCTTTGCCCACTTTTGAATGGGCTTGTTTTTTTCTTGTAAATCTGTTTTAGTTCTTTGTAGATTCTGCATATCAGCCCTTTATCAGATGGGTAGATTGTAAATTTTTTTTCCTTATTATTGGTTGCCAATTCACTCTAATGACTGTTTCTTTTGCTATGCAGAAGCTGTGGAGTTTGATTAGGTCCCATTTGTCTATTTTGGCTTTTGTTGCCAATGCTTTTGGTGTTTTGGCCATGAAGTCCTTGCCTACGTCTATGTCCTGGATAGTTTGCCTAGATTTTCTTCTAGGGTTTTTATGGTGTTAGGTTTCATATTTAAGTCTTTAATCTATCTGGAGTTAATTTTAGTTTAAGTTGTCAGAAAGGGATCCAGTTTCTCCTTTCTGCACATGGCTAGCCAGTTTTCCCAACACCATTTATGAAACAGGGAATCCTTTTCCCATTGCTTGTTTTTGTCAGATTTATCAAAGATCGGATGGTTGTAGATGTGTGGTGTTGCCTCCAAGGCCTCTGTTCTGTTCCATTGGTCTATATCTCTGTTTTGGTACCAGTACCATGCTGTTTTGATTACTGTAGCCTTGTAGTATAGTTTGAAGTCCAGTAGTGTGATGCCTCCCGCTTTGTTTTTTTTTTTTTTGTTGAGAATTGACTTGGCTATGTGGTCTCTCTTTTGGTTCCATATGAAGGTTAAGGTGGATTTTTCCAGTTCTGTGAAGAAGGTCATTGGTAGCTTGATGAGGATAGCGTTGAATCTGTAAATTACTTTGGGTAGTATGGCCATTTTCACGATATTGATTCTTCCTAACCATGATCATGGAATGTTTCTCCATCTATTTGTGTCCTCTTATTTCGTTGAGCAGTGGTTTGTAGTTCTCCTCGAAAAGGTCCTTTACATCCTTTGTTAGAAGTCTGTTATTGGTGTATAGGAATGCTTGTTATTTTTGCACACTGATTTTGTATCCTGAGACTTTGCTGAAGTTGTTTATCAATTTCAGGAGATTTTGGGCTGAGATGATGGAGTCTTCTAGACATACAATCATGTCTGCGAATAGAGACAATTTGACTTCCTCCTATCCTATTTGAATACGCCTTATTTCTTTTTCTTGCCCAAATGCTCTGGCTAGAACTTCCTATACTGTATTGAATAGGAGTGGTGCGAGAGGGCATCCTTGTCTAGTGCCATATGAAAGGGAATGCTTCCAGTTTTTGCCCATTCACTATGATATGGCTGTTGGTTTGTTGTAAATAGGTTTTATTATTTTGAGATATGTTCCATCAACAGCTACTTTATTGAGGGTTTTTAGCATAAGGCACTGTTGAATTTTATCAAAGCCCTTCTCTGCATCTATTGAGACAATCATGCGGTTTTTGTCTTTGGTTCTGTTTATGTGGTGAATTACGTTTATAGACTTGTGTATGTTGAACCAGCCTTGCATCCCTGGGATGAAGCCTACTTGTTCATGGTGGATAAGCTTTTGGATGTGCTGTTGCAGTCGGTTTGCAAGTAATTTATTGCAGATTTTTATATCTATATTCATCATCAATATTGGCCTGAAGTTTTCTTTTCTTGCTGAATCTCTGCCAGATTTTAGTATCAGGATGATGTTGGTCTCATAAAACGATTTGGGAAGGATTCCCTCTTTTTGTATTCTTTGGAATAGTTTCATAAAGAATGGTACCAGCTTCTCTTTGTATGTCTGGTAGAATTCGGCTCTGAACTCATTTGGACCTGGGCTTTTTTTTTGGTTAGTAGGTTATTAATTGCTGCCTCAACTTCAAACCTTCTTAATGGTCTATTCAGTGTTTCGACTTCTTCCTGGTTTAGGCTTGGGAGGATGCAAGTGTCCAGGAATTCATCCATTTCTTCCAGGTTTACTAGTTTATGTGCATAGGGTTGTTTGTAATAATCTCTGGTGATGGTTTGTATTTCTGTGGAATCTATAGTGATATCCGCTTTATTGTTATTTATTGCATCAATTTGGTTATTCTCTCTTTTCTTTTTTTTTATTTTGCCTAGTGGTCTCTCTATTTTATTGATCTTTTCAAAAAATCAGCTCCTGGATTTATTGATTTTTTGGAGGCATTTTGTGTCTCTATCTCCTTCAGTTCTGCTCTGATCTTAGTTATTTCTTGTCTTCTGCTAGGTTTTGAGTTTTTTTGATCTTGCTCCTCTAGCTCTTTCAATTTTGGTGACAGGGTGTCGATGTTTGATCTTTCTTTGCTTGTCCTGTAGGCATTTATTGCTATATATTTTCCTCTAGACACTGCTGTAAATGTGACCCAGAGATTCTAGTATGTTGCGTCTTCATTCTGGTTGGTTTCAAAGAACGTCTTTATTTCTGCCTTCATTTTATTGTTTATCCAGTCAACGTTTAAGAGCCAGTTGTTTAGTTTCCATGAAGTTGTGTGGTTCTGAGTTAGTTTCTCAATTCTGCGTTCTAACTTGATTGCACTGTGGTCTGAGAGACAGTTTGTTTTGATTTCTGTTCTTTTGCATTTGCTGAGGTGTGATTTACTTCCAATTATATGGTCAATTTTAGAGTAGGTGTGATGTGGTGCTAAGAAGAGTGTATATTCTGTGGATTTGGGGTGGAGAGTTCTGTAAATGTCTATTAGGTTTGCTTGGTCCAGATTTGAGTTCCAGTCCTGGGTATCATTGTTAATTTTCTGTCTCGTCGATCTAATATTGACATTGGGGTGTTAAAGTCTCCCACTATTATTGTGTGGGAGTCTAAGTCTCTTTGTAAGTCGTTAAAAACTTGCTTTATGTATCTGGGTGCTCTTGTATTGGGTGCATTTATATTTAGGATCGTTAGCTCTTCTTGTTGCATTGATCCTTTTACCGTTATGTAATGTCCTTCTTTGTCTCTTTTGATCTTTGTTGCTTTAAAGTCCATTTTATCAGAGATAAGAATTGCAACTCATGCTTTTTTTGGCTCTCCATTTGCTTGATAAATCTTCCTCCATCCCTTCCTTTTGAGTCTTTGTGTATCCTTGCATGTGAGATGAGTTTCCTGGATACAGCACACCGATGAGTTTTGGCTTTTTCTCCAATTTGCCAGTCTGTGTCTTTTGATTGGGGCATTTAGCCCATTTACATTTAGGGTTAATATTGTTATGTGTGAATTTGATCCTTCCATTTTGATGCTAGCTGACTGTTTTGCCCATTAGTTGATGCAGTTTCCTCATTGTGTTGATGCTCTTTACGATTTGGTATGTTTTTGGAGTGCCTGATACTGGTTGTTCCTTTCTATGTTTAGTGCCTCTTTCAGGATCTCAAGTAAAGCAGGCTTGGTGGTGATGAAATCTCGGAGTACTTGCTTGTTCATAAAGGATTTTATTTTTCCTTCATTTATGAAGCTTAGTTTGGCTGGATATGAAATTGTAGGTTGAAAGTTCTTTTGTTTAAGGACGTTGAATATTGGCCCCCACTCTCTTCTGGCTGTAGGGATTCTGCTGAGAGATCTGCTGTGAGTCCGATGGTCTTCCCTTTGTGGGTAACCCGACCTTTCTCTCTGGCTGCCTTGGCATTTTCTTCTTCATTTCAACCCTGGTGAATCTGACGATTATGTGCCTTGGTGTTGCTCTTCTTGAGGAATATCTTTGTGGTGTTCTCTGTATATCCTGGACTTGAATATTGGCCTGCCTTGCTAGGTTGGGGACGTTTTCCTGGATAATATCCTAAAGAGTATTTTGCAGCTTGTATTCATTCTTTCCGTCACATTCAGGTACACCTGTCAAACATAGATTAGGTCTTACACATAGTCCCATATTTCTTGGAGACTTTGTTCATTCCTTTTTACCCGTTTTTCTCTATTGATGCCTTCTCGTTTTATTTCATTGAGTTGATCTTCGACCTCTGATATCCTTTCTTCTGTTTTGTCAGTTCGGCTGTTGAAACTTGTGTATGTTTCACTGTATTCTCGTGTTGTGTTTTTCAGCTCCATCAATTCACTTGTATTCCTCTCTAAGTTTTTTATTCTCTTTAGTATTTCATCAAATCTTATTTCAAGGTTCTTAGTTTCTTGCACTGGGTTAGAACATGTTCTTTTAGCTCACAGAAGTTTCTTATTACCCACCTTCTGAAGCCTGATTCTGTCAATTCATCACACTCATTCTCCATCCAGCCTTGTTCCCTCGCTGGTGAGGGGTTGTGATCCCTTGTAGGAGAAGAAGTGTTGTGGTTTTCGGTGTTTTCATCCTTTTTGTGATGTTTTCTTCCCATCTTTGTGTATTTATCAACCTGTCACCTTTGTAGTTGACTTTCAGATTGGGTCTCTGAGTGGACGTCCAGTTTGTTGATGACGATGTTATTTCTTTCTGTTTCTTAGTTTTCCTTCTAACAGTCTGGCCCCTCTTCTGTAGGACTGCTGAGGTCCACTCCAGGCCCTGCTTGCCTGGGGAAACCTGCAGCAACTGCAGAACAGTAAGGGTTGCTGCCAGTTTCTTCTGCTGCTATCTTTGTCCCAGAAGGATACCCGCCAGATGTCAGTTTGAGCTCTCCTTTATGAGATGACTCTTTCAATATACGGGGGTTAGGGAGCTGCTCGAGGAGACAGTCTGTTCTTTATAGGAGCTCAGGTGCTGAGTTGTGAGCTCCGTTGTTCATTCAGAGCTGCTGGACAGGTACATTTAAGTCTGTTGCAGTGGAACTCATAAACCCCCTTTTTTTTCCCCCCAGCTGCTCTGTCCTAGGGAGTTAGGACTTTATTTATGAGTTTCTGTTGTGCTGCTACCTTTTTTTCAGGGCTGCCCTGCCCAGTGAGGAGGCAGCCTAGTCTCTGTTTGCTGTAGAGGCTTTGCTGAATTGCTCTGGGCTCCGCCCAGCTGCCGTGTGAACTTCACTGCAGTCCTGTTTATACGGGTATAGTTAGAATTGCCTCGTCAATGGTTGCCCACCTCTGTAATGGCGGACTCTCTCTGTAATGGTGGCCTGCCTTGGCAATGCCAGGCAGCCTCAGCAATGGTGGACTACCTCTGTAGTGGTGGACTGCCTCGGTAATGGCAGACACCCCTCCCCCACTGAGTTGGACTGTCCCGGGTTCAGCTGTGCTTGCTGTGAAACTGTCATTCAGAGTGTTTCAGATTGCTGTTTTTTTGTGGGAGTGGGACCAGCCGAGCCTGATCACCTGGCTCCCTGCCTCAGAGCCCTTTTTTTTCTTTTTTTTCTTTCAGTTAAATGGGCAACTCTGTCTCCCAGGTGTTCCAGTCGCCTGTTGAAAAGGCTCCAGGGTCTGTGTGATTTCCCATGTGGTGACCCACTGTGCCGTCTGAAACAGCCTCTCTGAGATTTGTGGCGCTTTTTTGCCTGGGAATCTCCTGGCCTGGCTCCCTGTTTCAGTCCCCTTTTTTATCAGTTCAATGGGTGACTCTATCTCCCAGGAGCTCCAATCACCAGCTAAAATGGTGCCTGGACCCATGTATTTTGTGTGGATTACCACAGTGCTGGCCAAAACAGCTTTGCTGGCGACTTGTGGGACTCCTCCACTTGGGAATCTCCTGGTCTGTGGGCAATAAAAATACGTCTGGAAATGCGGCGTCCATTCACCCTCTGTGCTTTTGCTGGAAGCTGCAATTCTGAGCTGTTCCTAATCAACCATCTTGGATCTATTCCTTGTGAAGGGGACATTATTATGTGTGCTTGTAGGTTTTTCTGCTTTCATTTTATTGTATATATAATTTTTATTATATACAGGTTTATTACATATATGCAAACAATAAGAATGAACTCCTTCGCTCTGTGTGTTCATTCTTTCAATCCCTTTATTTCTTCAACATATACCAAATACCTTTTATGTAGCAGACACATTCTTCCATCTTTCAGGACCCCCTTCCATCCTTAAAAATTTAATTTATCTGCCCAGCCTGAGCAAGCTGAGAGATTTAAAATTGGACTATTAGGGTTAAATCTCAATTGAAGTTTTATTCTCTTTTTTCAAATGAAAGTATTTCTGAAGGTAGAAAATATTTGTAAAAGATAACCTTTAAATATCTTTCTGAAAATTTAAATTTAGCTCAGAGAAGTTTAAATACTGACAGTGTTAAATACTACTATTAATTTTTAGAAATACTTGATTCAATACATTCTATAAATCTAAGTACTAACAAAATAGGTGTGCCTATTCATTTGAATCCTGAGTTTTCTTTGGCTTTAAGTTTTCTGAAAAAGTAAGAATTACTTTGTTTTAAAAATGTGTTGTTATTTTCATTTTAGCCCTCTTTCTGTCGTACTTCTAAGAAAATGTATTTAGATACCAATCATATGAGTAGAGCTGCCTGTTCTATATACCATATATCAGTGTAAGGCACTGTGAATTATGGGATGCCCCATTATTTTATGTATCAGTAAGAAAATGTTTAAAATACTGCCAGTAGGCTGGGCATGGTGGCTCACACTTGTAATCCCAGCACTTTGGGAGGCTAACAAGGGAGGATCACCAGAGGTCAGGAGTTTGAGACCAGCCTGTCTAACATGGTGAAACCCCATCTCTACTGAAAATACAAAAAATTACCCCGGCATGGTAGCATGCCCCTGTAATCCCAGCTATTCAGGAGACTGAGGCAAGAGAATCGCTTGAACCCAGGAGTCAGAGGTTGCAGTGAGAGGTTGCAGTGAGTGGAGATCACGCCATTGCACTCCAGCTTGGGCAGCAAGAGCAAAACTCCATCTCAAAAATAAATAAATAAAATGAAATGCTGCCAATGTTAGTCTTAATAAATCATGAATTAAAAGCAGGATTCCAAAGTCAGAAATGTTAAAATGTGACAAAATGAACTTCTTAGTTGAAATACAATGATACCTCTAATCCTTAAAACATATTTCAAAGTAGGTATAATTGTAATGTTTTACTTAATTAAAATGTTTTTGTAAGTAGTAATGCTTAACGATTATTGAGCTGTTATTTGTGCTGAGAACTGTTGTAAATGCTTTGTATAGATTCTCATGTAAGCATCACACTGGGAGATAGCTACTATTCTCATCTGTATTTTACTAATGAGGAAATTGAGGCTCATAAGGGCTCACCAGCACTGAATGAGTGACAGAGCTTAAAGTAGGAATCAAGCCCAAATTGAACTGAATCCAAAGGCTAAGCCCTTTCTATTAAGCAACCTGCTCTTTCATTATTACAGTAGGTAATAAGTGCTAAGAAAGATTGAACTTTCTTCACAGAAAAGTAACTGTTAGTTTTTAAGGTAAAGGGATAACATACTATTTGATGTTTACAATTAAATGCATCATTGTTTGTTTTGGGATAGTGCACTACAATTGCCTAAAATGTCCTCTCACTCTAATAGGACTGCTCTACATTGGGCGTGTGCCCATGGCCATTCAGGAGTGGTAACTCAGTTGGTGGCTAGAAAATGCCAGCTTAACCTCACTGACAGTGAAAACAGGACAGCTCTGATCAAGGTATATGGTAGTCAACTATATATATACACTATATATATATGGAATGGATTTAATTTAAAATCACAGAATAAAATGAATTAATCTCATTGGAGTATAACTAGTTGGTGAATCATGTGGAAGATTTCCTAGAATTTACAATCTGTTTCTTGGTCTAATACTGACAGGCTGTACAATGTCAGAAAGAGGTTTGTGCATCTATCCTCCTGGAACATGGCGCCGATCCAAATATTACAGACATATATGGCAACACTGCCCTGCACTATGCCATTGACAATGAGAATATATCAATGGCGGGAAAACTGCTTGCATATGGTGCAGATATTGAAGCAAGAAGCCAGGTATAGATCAACCAGTGTTCTATTCAAAGTATTTCAAGTGTATTTGTTTTACCATTAACATATGTAAGGGTCAGTTTTCTATATTTGGAAGCTCAAGTACTCCCTAAGTGAAGATACTTTTAAATAATGTAATTGTCTAAGATTTTACTATAAATATGGAAGCTTTTAAACCACTAGAGAATGCAGCTTTTATTATGCACTTATAAATATTTGTGAAAACACAGAATTTGTGAAAGGTAAAACTTTAAAACATTTTTCCACTCAAGTTTTTTTTCCCCCGATTAGCATAAGGTGACACAGAAAAGCAAAATTTGCCCTTAAATCTCAAAGAAAATTAAGGTATTTTACAATCAAAATAATCTTTGCTACTGTTGACAGTTTTTCCCCAAAAAAATAATTTATATCAGAGCAATCGATTGCTCTTGGTCAAGGGCACAAGATGGAGAGGTTGGACAGGGTAAAGAACAGCCATCAGAAATATGCATGCTGATTTGGACATTAGGTAATGAGAACAAATACTGAGAAGAGAGTTTTTTCTTTTTTGTTTATTTCCAGTATATATGTCTAGACAAGGTTCTCTTCAGTTTGGGCAATAATAAGTCTTAGTTTGGGAGAGTGAATTGTAAAATTGCCTTGAGATCAATTTTGGTAGGACTCTGAGGAAACTAGATTGGCATGAATGGGTGCTGATGAAGTAGGAAGCAGTTCAGCAGAGGGAATAACACATAATTAATGGACATTATTCTATTCTGGCAGAGTCACTTAGATAAGCATCTAAATTGCACTCTCAAGTCTACAATATATTGATGGAAGATGGGAGATGAGGAGTTACAAACAGCAAAATCAAGTTGGATTTTGAGTTTACTAGTCCCTGTTTCACCCTAGGCAGGAAAATTGAATGGAGTGTGCAGTGAATGACTGTCTCTTACTCTTCTTTTTGGCCAAATCCCTAAATGATAAAGGGAATTAGTCATGTGGGTGAGAGATGAGACTGAAATGATTATCTGCTGCACCGGTTCTCAGCTAGAATTGTGCATCACAGTAACCTGGGGACAGTAAAACGAAATATACAAGTCTCAGCTCTCTCCTGAAGATTTTGATATAGTAAATCTATTAAAGCCTCAAAATGGATATTTAAGAATATTTCCTTGAAGCCAGGCCTTGTGGTGCATGGCTGTAGTCCCACTTACTTGGAGGCTGAAGTGGGAGGATTGCTTAAGCCCAGGTTAATAGAGTGAGACTCTGTCTTTAACAGCAGCAGCAGCAGCAGCAGCAGCAGCAGCTAATACCACAAAATTACTTGATGTTCTCGTACACTTCTAGATAAGAACGAACTGAACAGATAAGTGTAATAGAAATTTCCCTATCTCAAAAACGTAAGAAATTTCTAAAGAGTTCAGAGTTTGATAGGCACTATAAATACTTCCTTTAAATTTCTTCTTTCAATATTAGGCTGACTTTGATCTTTCTCAACCTCTGTGGGTGGGAAGTTCAATTGAATATTATTTGTAACATCTTAACAGCTTAAAGAATAATACCTTTTCCTTGACACCATTGAATGTTCACTGTCATTCAGAAGGTCTTTAGAAATTGCTTTGGGATAGTATTATTTTTTAATTTTTTTATTTTTTATTGCATTTTAGGTTTTGGGTTAAATGTGAAGAACATGCAAGACTGTTGCATAGGTACACACGTGGCAGCGTGCTTTGCTGCCTTCCTCCCCTTCACCTATATCTGGCATTTCTCCCCATGGTATCTCTACCCAACTCCCCACCCCTAACTGTCCCTCTCCTGTTTCCCCCCAGCAGACCCCAGTGTGTGATGCTCCCCTCCCTGTGTCCAAATGTTCTCAATGTTCAACACCCGCCTATGAGTGAGAACATGCGATGGTTGATTTTCTATTCTTGTGTCAGTTTCCTGAGAATGATGGTTTCCAGGTTCATTCATGTGCCTACAAAGGACACAAACTCATCTTTTTTGATGGCTGCATAATATTCCATGATGTATATGTGCCACATTTTCCCTGTCCAGTCTATCATCGATGGGCATTTGGGTTGGTTCCAGGTCTTTGCTATTGTAAACAGTGCTGCAATGAACATTCGTGTGCATGTGTCCTTATAGTAGAATGATTTATAATCCTTTGGATATATACCCAGTAATGGGATTGCTGGGTCAAATGGAATTTCTATTTCTAGGTCCTTGAGGAATCGCCACACTGTCTTCCACAATGGTTGAACTAATTTACACTCCCACCAACAGTGTAAAAGTGTTTCTATTTCTCCACATCCTCTCCAGCATCTGTTGTCTCCAGATCTTTTAATGATCGCCATTCTAGCTGGCAAGAAATGGTATCTCAATGTATTTTTGATTTGCCTTTCTCTAATGACCAGTGATGATGAGCATTTTTTCATGTTTGTTGGCCTCATGTATGTCTTCTTTTGTAAAGTGTCTGTTCATATCCTTTGCCCACTTTTGAATGGTGTTGTTTGTTTTTTTCTTCTAAATCTGCTTTAGTTCTTTGTAAATTCTGGATATCAGCCCTTTGTCAGATGGTGGACTGCAAAATTTTTTTCCAATTCTGTTTGTTGACGATTCACTCTAATGACTGTTTCTTTGGCTGTGCAGAAGCAATGGGGTTTGATTAGGTCCCATTTGTCTATTTTGGCTTTTGTTGCCAAAGCTTTTGGGGTTTTAGTCATGAAATCCTTGCCTACGTCTATGTCCTGAATAGTTTTGCCTAGATTTTCTTCTAGGGTTTTTATGGTGTTAGGTCTTATATTTAAGTCTTTAATCTATCTGGAGTTAATTTTAGTGTAAGGTGTCAGGAAGTGGTCCAGTTTCTGCTTTTTGCACATGGCTAGCCAGTTTTCCCAACACCATTTTTTAAACAGGGAATCCTTTCCCCATAGCTTCTTTTTGTCAGGTTTATCAAAGATCGGATGGTTGTAGATGTGTGGTGTTGCCTCCGAGGCCTCTGTTCTGTTCCATTGGTCTATATCTCTGTTTTGGTACCAGTACCATGCTGTTTTGATTACTGTAGCCTTGTAGTGTAGTTTGAAGTCCGGTAGTGTGATGCCTCCTGGTTTGTTCTTTTTGCTTAGAATTGACTTAGCTTTGTTGGCTCTCTTTTGGTTCCATATGAAGTTTAAGGTGGTTTTTTCCAGTTCTGTGAAGAAGGTCATTGGTAGCTTGATGGGGATAGCATTGAATCTGTAAGTTACTTTGGGCAGTATGGCCATTTTCACGATATTGGTTCTTCCTAAGCATGAACATGGAATGTTTCTCCATCTGTTTGTGTCCTCTCTTATTTCATTGAGCAGCGGCTTGTAGTTCTCCTTGAAGAGGTCCTTTACGTTCCTTGTTAGTTGTGTTCCTAGGTATTTTATTCTCTTTGTGGCAATTGTGAATGGAAGTTTGTTCTTGATTTGGCTCTCTTTAAGTCTGTTATTGGTGTATAGCAATGCATGTGATTTTTGCACATTGATTTTGTATCCTGAGACTTTGCTGAAGTTGCTTATCAATTTCAGGAGATTTTGGGGTGAGATGATGGGGTCTTCTAGATATACAATCATGTCGTCTGCAAATAGAGACAATTTAACTTCCTCCTTTCCTATTTGAATACCCTTTATTTCTTTTCAATCAATTCAATCAGCAATCTTGCCTGATTACTCTGGCTAAAACTTCCAGTACTATACTGAATGGAAGTGGTGAAAGAGGGCATCCTTGTCTAGTGCCAGGTTTGAAAGGGAAAGCTTCCAGTTTTTGCCCATTCAGTATGATATTGGCTGTTGGTTTGTCATAGATAGCGTTTATTATTTTTAGATACGTTCCATCAATACCTAGTTTATTGAGGGTTTTTAACATAAAGGGCTGTTGAATTTTGTCAAAGGCCTTCTCTGCATCAATCGAGATAATCATGTGGTTTTTGTCTTTGGAATAGTTTTTAATAAGCAGAGGCTGACCCTTTCAGGGTTTTGTGTCTCTTAGTTGTCATTCAGGTGAGTAGGTCAAGAAATCATTGTTATAAGCAGGTTCTTCCATTAGAATAGTAGCACATTTTTGACCTTTTTTAAAAGTTGAAGCTGCATTATGGACTATCTCAGTATGTTATTAGATTTGTAGTTTTGGCATGGTTAGGATGGCAGTTTTGAACACTGAAAACCATGTAGTTAGTAAGAATTCAGATAGGTATTCTTTCAATAACTTAGTTACAGCAGTCCTGTGAACTAATTATCCATTTTTTTAAATGAGCTGGGAAAGTTAAATACAAATAGAATGTAAATGAACGAATGTTGGAAAAGTTCTTGAAGTGGCAATTATGAATCTTAATGGCAATTTTTATTGCATTTTTGGGCCTGACTTTTTTGTTAAAACATCTGAAACTAAAAGGAAATATTTTACATACAAATATTTGCTTTACATACAACTATTTAAAAATACATTCATAGCAAATATGAAAACACAAGGTCTGTAGTCTAAATGTGCCCCATAGATTTAGTTTAGTTTACCTCTATAAGATGTGTCAACATGTAAAATTTAGACAACTCATACACAGATCTAGATTTCAGGCTTCTCTTAAAGGATCACATCTGAATTCCCTTGAGTTCATATCAGTGTCATTATGCTGTGCAGAGGTTACCCCGTTATGTGAGGCATATGTGCTCCCGTCTGCTACTGTGCCTTCCAGATACCCTAGGAGGGGTATCTGAAAGGGAAGGAACAGCATGTGGGCAAGCACCATGGAGTGAGAAGGAAGCGATTGCTTTTTATTTACTTTCTACTTCATACGTTTAAGTTCATAGGATCTTACATAAGGTTTTCAGTTCAGTTGAGAAATATGTAATTTTGTGAATTATAAATTGTTTTTGCTGCTTTACAGGGTGAACTTACATCACTTTTACTTGCCATAAATAGGAAAAAAGAGCAAATGGTGGCATTTTTGTTGAAGAAAAAACCAGATTTAACTGCTGTAGATAATTTTGAAAGGTACAATAGTTCTTTTCTTGTTCATTTTTAAACCTGAGTGGTGTTCTAGAGTGGAAACAGTCACTTGTCAGAAATATTAAATTGATAAGATTAACTTATTATTATTGGGATAGAGAGAAGTATCAACACAAATCATCAAGTAAACAATTATTTACACTGGGCAACATAAAAAATCTGTATTGTAGGATTCATCTTCCCTTATTATATTGACTATTGACAGATGAGGTAATATTTTGAGTGATATGATCTTACATTAACTAAAGGGATTTCATATTGGTTTTATTTGTTTTAAAATTGTGGACTTCAACTTTTAGTTTACTTTGACTCAATATTGAAATTTCTTAACTCTCTTATAGTAGTTTTAATCTTTGCTTTTTGCATACTTTTTCTTTAAAAATAGTATGTTAAAGATAAATTAGAGTTGAAAATCATTTTGTCTTTTGGATGACTTTGCTTTAGTTTGCTTTGTCTCAAGAATCTTAATGTTAGGTTATTCCTAAGTGACTATTAATTGCTATTGCGAGATACTGTGTGTTCATTGGGGTTTTTTTCTTCTTTTTACTTCTAGTGTATTTTTATATTATTTTTAATTAGTATGGGCAGAGGGCAAAAAGATAGCTTTAAATGGATAAGCTTTTCTTTTCATGAATACAAGCCATGTGTGGCTGACAATGAGAAAAAAAAGGATAAGCTTTAGATTCACGTAAGACTGGGTTTAATTCATCGCTTTTCTACTTGGTAGGTGTGTGACCTTGGGAACAGTACTTATCACCAAGTATGTTTTCCTATGTGAAAAAGAGAAAATAATATCTCTTTCAATGATGGTTGTTTATGAGTAACGTATATATATATGGCATTTAATTTAGTGTCTCGCACATGATTATCAGTATCATTAACTGAAACTATTGTGGCTATTACTAGCATTATTTTTATTGTTTTAAACCTACAGATAGCTCTTACTTACCCCAAGCTGATTTTGAATTACAGTATATCAGACTAGGGCAGAAATGGATAATTCATCACTTAAATGTTTAGCTACTTTAGATAAGTGACCTGAACATAGCATCCTGGTCATCAAAGGACTTTATTTTAGCAACTTCTTCTGAGTCATATCCCAGTTGGACAAGACGCTTTCTTGTTGTGCCTTCCTTTTGGCTTTGGTTGCAATTTACAAACATGAACCCTTGAGCACCCAAGATGCTTGTGTTTATTAGAATATATAATTAGTTAATTCTACGTGGTTAGACAAGATATTAAATTGGTAAAGTATATAAATATAGTTTTTAGTATAACTTTGCTAAAGTTCCTAAACATGAAATTATCTCTCTGTTATTTTAGAACAGCCCTCATACTTGCTGCTCGTAGTGGATCAACAAGTATAGTCCACCAGCTTCTTCAGCAAAATATTGATGTTGTTTTCCAAGATATATCTGGATGGACAGCAGAAGACTATGCTGTTGCTTATAACTTTCGAGAGTAAGTGTTTAAAAGGCCACTGAACAGTAAATTGAGGCTTAAAATAATTGTAACCATTGCATCTTATACATCAGGTGAGATTTCATAGTTTGGTTCAGATAGGTTTGGAGTGGCAGTGAGTTAGTCCACTTCATCAGCCAGAAATCAAGCATAAGACTAGACTAGTTAGAAGTAGCAATGAGTGCAGGATTCTTTAACTCAAGACTCTTAAAAAAAAGACTTTTATGCTTAGGGATGGATCCTAATGTTTTCCATTTCATTCCAAGTATAACCCCTGTGCATGGGATAAAATAGTTTCACATCTTTGATTTTTACAATTAGTTATTTGAATCTTGAAACGTCCAGTTTATCAGAAAATGTTGGACTATCTCCTGGGAGCTGTCTTCTATACCCTCTACCTTGAATATTTCAAGAACCTAAGAGGTCTCCTAAGTCCAAAGAAGACAATCATGTTTTACAAGTCAGTAGGAGTGGAAAGGGGAGGATATTCTAATTATTCTGTTGTTTTCATGGATTCTGTTAACTGGTTTTTGCCATTGAAACTACTCCTGCAGTCTGGTAAAGATTGACTTTTGCCACAAGAATGCCCCTCCTGATTCAGATCTCTCATTCTTTATAGTAATCTATACATAGTCTTCCAAGTCACAACTTGTTCACATAAATATGCTTATATGCTCAGCCATTGTTTCCAAAGCACCAGTACCCTGCTCTGGCTTCTAGACATACCAGCTTTACCCACACACATAGTGAGCAAATTGACCCTTCCTTCCATACTCAAAACCTCATGTGGAGCGCACATCATAGCCTGGAATCTAGAATCCTAGATATTGATGGTAAGTTATTCTTTGAGTCCCTTGTTTGTCTTCTTTCCAGCAAATATTAGTTGGGATAGTTCTAAGCTGTTAGAGATGTTCAGATAGTGTTGCAGAAAGATATCAAAGTTTTTTCTTCTTTGCCACCAGATTTTTACCCCAAGCCCCTTTATATCTTATGTAGCAGCTTTTCTTAGACAGTGGAAGGTCCCATGTTATCCTTTCCCAGAGCAGTGGGCACCAACTTGTGGCTGGCCCCTCAAAGAATCTGTTTTCCATAATAAAAATCTCCCAAGCTACTTGCTTCTGTATATCAAGCTTTTTAAATATCTTCAAATTCTACCTCATAGGAAGCCATTCATCAGAATTACCTGAGTCTCAGGTAGGTGAGTTGGACTGAACAGAGCCAAGCTTCATCCATGATTCATCAGCATCCATTTATAAAAGTAGGGCTTTGTGCTTGCTTCAGCAGCACATATACTAAAACTGGAACAATATAGAGAAAGTTAGCATGGCCCCTACATAAGCATGCCACACTAATCTGTGAAACATTCCATATTTCACACAGTTACAAAAAGGTAAGCTGACTAGTTTGCTGACAAGTTTCCAGAAAACAGTGTGAGTCAGAGCAAAACAGGTGCTAGCCAATTGTGAAATTACACATTTTTATTACAAAAACATTGGTATAAGGTAATTTATGAAATGAGAATGGAGCTGAGTAACCCATGGTGTGTTGTGTGCAAATATATTGGTAGTATGTATCTCAGAAATGAGAAAATACCCACTTACATCTCCTTCATGAAACTTAAAAAAATTAGGGTTTTTGTTTTCTGTGTCAGTTTGAGATGAACATGCTCCGAGAGAAAGCATCATCCTAACAAAGATCTGCTGGTTCAGAGTTAGAGTCATGTTATCTATTCTAATGAGACAATGTATTTATTAATAAATTTAATTACAAACACAAACTATGAAATAATTGAGATGTCTTGAATCATAAGCCACAAATAATAGAACAACTAATAAGCAAAATTAAGGCTTAACATTTTCAAAAGATCATAACATTTTAATATTAAGACATATGGGAAACTACACATTGGGTTTCATTTGGAATTCCAAAATATTTCAACAATAAAGTTCAAGAATAAATTATTCCATTGCTTTATTGTTTCTCTGAGCACATTAAAATGTTATTTCATTAAACATAACAACCTAGTGAATAAGGTAGCAAAACCTTCATTCTTTAGAAGACATTGAGCCTAAGAGAAGGAACTTGTCCAAGAACAAATACATGTTGGTTACAGAGCTAGGACTTATAAGTCAGATCGTTTTCCATTATGTCAACCTTACATGTTAATTTACTGAGTTTTACTGCCCTCACTTCATGAGTACTTTACTTTTTTCTTCTTTAATTAGAAGCTTAATAAGAATTTTGTAGAGGTTAAAAACTAAAAGAATATGGGATAAAGTTCTGATATTGTTTGATATACCCTAAGAATTTAATGTATCCAGTAAATGTTTTTCATATCAGCATTAAAATAGTAATTGTATTTACTACATTTTTATGCATAGCATTCGCAGACTAATTTCTGAATATAAAGCAAACAAGAAACGTAAAAGTCTTCAAAATAGCAATCCAGGTAAGACTTCTGACAGTGCATTCCTCTCGATGATCCTATCATAGATAAAAAAGTAAGAGGAAGGAAGTGATCACAAAACAGCAGTTTAAAAAAACCACTGTGTAAATTGAATGTATATTTTTAAATTACTTTCTTGGTAATCTAGATTTCAGAATTATTTAAAAGGTTACTTGTAGGCAATTTATAATCTGAAGCCATATTATCTGAAAAAACAATTCATTATTGTATTTTCTAAAACTCTAGATGATATTTTTGTGTAAATAAGAAAAAAGATTTTTAAGTTAGCATGTAGTATGTTTTCTTTATAGTCACTTTGACAAATTGGACTTGTAAAATTGGATATTCTAATCTGTAGAATAAGTCCTTTGTATTTAGTAAATACATCTTTGAGCAGTGTGGGATTTAGGGGTACCAGTCACCTATTCACTTTGAAATCTGTGTATAACTTTAGACTCCCCCTATAACTTAACTGCTCATGGCTTATCATTGACTGGAAGCCTTAGTGATTATAAAGTCAATTAAGACATATTTGTTATATCTTAATTATTGTTATATGTGTTATATACTGTATTGTTAATACAATAAACTAGAGAAAAAGAAACATAAAATCATAATGAAGAAAGAATATATTTTCATTCAGTGGAAAGTGGATCATCGTAAAGCTTTCATCTTCAGTGTCTTCAAATTGGCTAGACTGAGGAGGAGGAGGAAGTAGATGGAGATTGATCTTGCTGTCTCAGGTGGCAGGGGCAGAAAAAAATCTGCAGATAATTGGCCCCTGCAGTTCAAACCTTTGTTATTCTGAGTTCAACTCTGACAGAGTGATTTGTGTCACTGAAAATGTAACTCTCTTCAAAACCAGAATTTCAATGAGACTTTTCTGGTACCATGAAGAAACATCCATAAGAACTGTACCAATACCAATAGGATATTATTTTTTAAAGATACCTACTGTGTGAAGTCAGAAAATAAATTCCTTATTGAGAAGCACAGGTCATGTTACATATTCTTATATCAACAAGGTCTCGCTAGTATTGACTTAATTTCCCCCAAGTGGAAATCAAATGAGATACATTTACTTTGTTAGAATGAGATTTGTTCCATCTGCTAGTTAATTGTCATAACATCAATTTTGTTAGAAGAAGACATTCTGTTACCATTAGCTAAAATATTATTATAATAAAACATGGGTAGGATTAAGGTAAGCATGCAGAGTGAGTAGGCATTTGCCAGGTAAAGAAGCCAAAGAATGATGGTTGACAAAAGGGATATCTAACAAGATTGTATGTTTGGCAGAAGGAACAGCTAAGAAGATCGCACATTTCCCAAAAGGAAAAACAAGTGCAAAAGGTAAGATGCTTGAGGGAATTTCACAGAGTTTATGAGAAGTTAGTACAATTAGTATAATATGAGAGTGGTTGGGAATGATTTGAATACCTAGCTAAGTTAAGCTTAGGAAAGACTTTTTAAACATATTGAAATGAAATAGATCTTATCCGTAGGCCATGGAAAAATTCTTAGATAGAGTGCTTGTGACTGCAAACATTAGATGATGTAACTAACAATAGCTAAAACAATGGGAGCCAAAGTTGTTTTGGTGGTTCAGCGATACCATCCTATCTCACTTGTCTCTTTCAGCTGTGCTGTTGGCAGTGTTTTGTTCATATCTCCTTTCATGGTTGGCTACTTAGCAATAGCTTCAAACATCGTGTTCTCACAAGAGAGTATCTAAAGGCTGAAGGGTTACTTTTTTTCAAGTGTTCCTTTTAGAAAAGGAAGAAAAGTCAGAAGCTTGCATTAGACCTCCTGTGACATTTTATTGGCTTGATTATACCAGCTGCTCATTCCTAAACCCGGCACTGGAAAAGCAAATGTAATTACTGTGATTTGCTTAGAATAATTATTTCTCTTTTTTGGAGCTTGGAGGGATATTGGATGATGAATATCCAGGTAAACTTGGATTTCTCCAGCTGGAAAAAATAAGGAATGGCTACTTGATAGGGAACCAGCAATGTTTGCTGCAGAGAATCACTAGAAATTTTTCAGAAGGGAAGTCACGAGATTTGAGGATTAGGGCATTCTGGTTATGGTATAAAGCAAGGATTGGCAAGCTGTTTCTGTAAAGGGCCAGATAGGTAATATTTTAGGCTGTGTAGTCTCTGTCATAGCTACTACTGCCATTGAAGTGTGAAAGCAGGCATAGATAGACTGTGCTCCAAAAAAAGTTTATGTACAAAACCATATGGCAGGCTGGATTTGGCCTGTGACCTGTAGTTTGCTGACCCCTCACTTAGAAGTTAGTGAAAGGTAACCACGTAGACTGGGAGACAAAGGAAACTTTGGCCATATTCAAACCTATATCCTTATCACCAGTCTTTGCACTAGTCTTAATCTACTATGAGGCTTTCACTGACCCAAGGTGAAATAATTATAAGCAGCTCAGTTTATTCACTTTAAAATGTTCATTTTTTTCTTGCCCTTATTCTCTCATTTTTTTCTGTTTTTTTTTTTTTTTTTTTTTTTTTTAAATTTTTATTATTTTTTTTTTTTTTTTTTTTTTTTTTAGAAAATATTAATAATTGGTAGAGTTTGTTTTTCCCTTGTGAAAGACATCAGTTTAGAGGTCATGTTTAACTAGAAAAATATAAACATATTTATCTTGGGCCGGGCACGGTGGCTCAAGCCTGTAATCCCAGCACTTTGGGAGGCCGAGGCGGGTGGATCACGAGGTCAAGAGATCGAGACCATCCTGGTCAACATGGTGAAACCCCATCTACTAAAAATACAAAAAATTACCTGGGCATGGTGATGTGTGCCTGTAATCCCAGCTACTCAGGAGGCTGAGGCAGGAGAATTGCCTGAACCCAGGAGGCGGAGGTTGCGGTGAGCTGAGATCGCACCATTGCACTCCAGCCTGGGTAACATGAGTGAAACTCCGTCTCAAAAAAAAAAAAAAAACATGTTTATCTTGTGGCAGTGGAAATATAAATCCAAGGCACAGTTAATATGATTTAGTGATTGTTGAAGGTAAAATGTTAGATGGCAGAGAGAAATCTTAGATTATAAGTTTTGAAGTTGTGCACTAACATTTATACTATATTAGAGGAACAGGGAATTTCAGGCGAATAGAGAAGTGTAGGGAAGAGGAAAGACAAATGTGAGTTTAATGGAACAATCATAGAGGATATTTTTTGTAGGTAATTGGATAATAGGTATTTCTAGCTGGAGATGAAACTCTGAGGTGGGAGTTGCCAACATAGAACGATCCTGTTATAATTATTAAGCAAACTCATAGATCTCAATGAGCTGAAGTTGTATAATGACAAGAAAGCCAGTGACAGAACCCTAGGCATAGCAACATTTTCCAAAGGAAAAGGGCATGAGTAAGGGAGAATGAGCAGTAGCTAGAGAAATGTAGGAGAGGAGTCAGAGGAAATGGTGTTGCAGAAATTTAAAACGTGAGAATTTCAAGAAGGTAATATCAATTCTAACAATTAAGATTACTAAAAAGTAAAATGGATGTAACTTTGAAAAGCTCTTTGGTGGTACCCTTTCCAAAAGAATCATTTTAGAGTTGTAAGGTTTACTATAGATTTGATTGATACTTCTGGTGTTCAAATATGAAAGAACAAATCTACCAAGATCCCACCTAACTTTTTGGTAACTACAGCAGCTATGTACAAGGGGTCAGGGAAGATAATCTAGACTGATAAGTGCATGTGCCAACATTTTTCCACAATTGTCAAAACCTAAAGATCATGTGTGAGAAAAAGTATTGTCTTTCTTACCTGCTTCTTGTGGAAAAACTTCATTTATATTCAAGTCCTTGATAAGTTCCTGTGGATACATTTTGAAGCTTAAATATGGTAGCAGCAACTAAAACCTGCTGTCAGACACATACCCTCTCTTTGTCATGGAATTATAACACAGCCATGTTTTGACAGTTTCAAGTTTTGAACACAAGTGTAGTTTGCAGACCAGGAGTTTGGAGAAACTGACATCTTTTGTATAATATTATGGAGAAAAATATAAGGTGATATGCTGAATATACTTAGTTCTCAGCATTCTGGTGACATCAGTAGAAAAGCCAGTACTTGGTTCTTTTTCTTAGTGCAATTCCCTCTTCATTTGCCTGTTCTGATATCAGCACTTCTACTGCTTCCTTTTGAATTTCATCCCTAAAGAAAACACTTTTAGAATACATTTCTAATGACCATTGATGATGAACATTTTTTTCATGTGTTTTTTGGCCTCATATATGTATTCTTTTGAAAAGTGTCTGTTCATATCCTTTGCCCAGTTTTGAGTGGGTTTGTTTTTTTCTTCTAAATCTGTTTTAGTTCTCTGTGGATTTTGCATATAAGTCCTTTGTCAGATGGGTAGATTGCAAACATTTTTCCCATTCTGTTGGTTGCTGGTTCACTTATGATTGTTGCTTTTGCTGTGCAGAAGCTCTGAAGTTTACTTAGATACCATTTGTCTATTTTGGCTTTTGTTGCCAATGCTTTTGGTGTTTTGGTCATGAAGTCCTTGTCTAGGCCTATGTCCTGAATGGTTTTGCCTAGGTTTTCTTCTAAGGTTTTTATGGTGTTAGGTCTTATGTTTAAGTCTTTAATCCATCTGGAGTTAATTTTAGTGTAAGGTGTCAGGAAGGGGTCCAGTTTCTGCCTTCTGCACGTGGCTAGCCAGTTTTCCCAACACTATTCATTAAACAGAGAATCCTTTCCCCATTGCTTGTTTTTCTCTGGTTTGTCAAAGATCAGATGATTGTAAATGTGTGGCATTGCCTCTGAGGCCTCTGTTTTGATGCCAGTACCATGCTGTTTTCATTACTGTATCCTTGTAGTATAGCTTGAAGTCAGATAATGTGATGCCTCCAGCTTTGTTCTTTTTGCTTAGGATTGTTCTGGCTATGTGGGCTCTCTTTTGGTTCCATATGAAGTTTAAGGTGGTTTTTTTCCAGTTCTGTGAAGAGGGTCATAGGTAGCTTGATGGGGATAGCATTGAATCTATAAATTACTTTGTGTGCCACATTTTCTTTATTCAGTCTATCATGGATACGCATTTGGGTTGGTTCCAAGTCTTTACTATTGTTAACAGTGCCACAATAAACATACATGTGCATGTGTCTTTATAATATAATGTTTTATAATCCTTTGGGCATATACCCAGTAATGGAATTGCTGGGTCAAATGCTGTTTCTATTTCTAGATCCTTGATGAATCACTACACTGTCTTCCACAATGGTTGAACTAATTTACACTGCCATCAACAGTGTAAAAGCGTTCCTATTTCTCCACATCCTCTCCAGCATCTGTTGTCTCCTGATATTTTAATGATCACCATTCTAACTGGCGTGAGATGGTATCTCAATGCAGTTTTGATTTGTATTTCCCTCTAATGACCATTGACGATGAGCTTTTTTTTCATATGTTTGTTTGCTACATAAATGTCTTCTTTTGAAAAGTTTCTGTTCATATCTTTGCCCACTTTTTGATAGGGTTGTTTGTTTTTTTCTTGTAAATTTGTTTAAGTTATTTGTGGATTCTAATTATTAGTCCTTTGTCAGATGCGTAGCTTGTAAAATTTTGTGCCCATTCAGTTGGTTGCCGGTTCACTCTAATGATAGTTTCTTTTGCTGTGCAGAAGCCCTTAAGTTTAATTAGACAAATGGGATCTAAGAGGTTCTGTTTTGATGCATTTCCAGGATTCGTTTCAAGAGGTGGCCTTTCTTGCAGTGGTGGCTTGGTAATGGCAATTCTGTCAGCATGTGTTTGTCTGAAAAAGACTGTAGCTTTCCTTCACATATGATGCTTAGTTTCACTGGCTACAAAATTATTGGCTGATAATTGTTTTGTTTGAGGAGGCTGAAGATAGGGCCCCGGTCCCTTCTAGCTTATAAGGTTTCTGCTGAGAAATCTCCTGTTAATCTGATAGGTGTTCCTTCATAGGTTACCTAGTGCTTCTGTCTCTTAAGATTTTTTCATTTGTCTTAACTTTGGATAACCTGATGACAGTGTGCCAAGGTGATGATCCTTTTTTCAGTTTCTCTTGTCCCATGCACGGGGTGTTCCTTGATGTAGCACTCTCCCCGTTTTCCTATGTTTGTGGCTTTCTTTGAGCCAAACTGCAGTGATTATTTTCTGTCTTCTGGGTCTAGGCACTCAGCAAGTGTGCCTGGCTCCAGGCTGGCACTGGGGATTGTCTGCACAGTCTTATGATGTAAACTGTCTATGGGTCTCTCAGCCATGGATACCAACCTGTTCCACTGGAGGTGGCAGGGGATGCAATGGATTCCACGAGGGTTTTTAGTTTCAGTAGTTTAATGCTTTATTTTTGTTCTGGTTGGCCTCCTGCCAAAAGGTGGTGCTTCCCAGAGAGCCTCATCTGTGGTGGTACTGGGAGGAACTAGTGGTGGACTGGGCCCTAGAACTCTTAAGATTATATGCCTTTTGTCTTACACTATAAGAGTAGGTAGGGAAGGACCATCAAGTGGGGGTGGGACTAGATGTGTCTGAGCTCAGACTCTCCTTGTGTAGATCTTGCTGCCACTGCTGTGGAAGATGGGGGTAAGATTCCCAGGTCCCTGGAGTTGTGTACCTAGGAAGATTATGGCTGCCCCTGCTGAGTCCTACAGGTTCTGAGGGAAGTGGGGGAAAGCCAGCAGTCACAGGTCTCACCCAACTCCCATGCAACCCAAAGGGCCGATCTCACTCCCACTGTGCCCTCTGTAACATTCCATAGTTTAGCACAGAGCCATATGGGCTTGAAAACCTGCCCTAGGCTACCCGCCTTCCAGCTGTGAAAGAAAAGGGCTTCAGTCTTCCTCCTTGGAGAAGTCTACACATTGGATTTGTGCCCTCCCCCAGGTTCTAGCCAAGAGGCTTCTCACCCTGTTCAAATTGTTACAAAGTATAGCTAGAGATTTCCTTCTCCCTGTGGAGGTTTATCTCCTGCTCCTCTCCTGTTGGATTCCTGTGGTGCCAGGCAGGAATGGCCTGCTAGGGGACCCAGCAAGCTCCCGGGGCCTTTCTGCTGCTTTCTCTACCTCTGTATTTTGCTGTCTCTCCAAATTGACTCAGCTCCAGGTAAAGTTGGAAGCTTCTCCTACAAACAGACCTTCAACTTCTCCAGTGGGAGTGTGTGTTCGGGAGTGGAGGGTCTCCCTTTCTCACTTCTGCAGTTGGGGCACTCACAGTTATGGGGGGATCTACTGGGGCCTGCAGGAGCAGTCCACTTCCTTCAGAGGGTTTGTGGGTCCTCCTGGGATTGGTGGGTGATTCTTGCAGTTGATCTGGAAATAAAGTTCACACTGTGAGCCCCTGCCTGCTGTTCTGTCTGGAGCTGCAATCTAGTCCTGCCCTCCTGTCTGCCATGACGATCCCATCTGTTTCATTTTAATTATATAAATGGTCCAGATCTGTTTCATATTGTGTTAAATCCCTGTTTATGCTTATGAAATAAGATAGAATAGTCAATCATTTTTATCAAATATTTTCTTGCCTAAGTATGTAATTAAAATTACTTGCTTAAATTTACTTACATAAAATTACTTTATGTACTGAAGTTTGGGAGAGAGCCATATTCTGTTACTTTGGTCTTTAATCTCAAATTTTCAAGGCAACTATGTTTTGCAATAATATATGGGAATAGCAGATTCAGTAAAGGTATTTTTAAAAATGAGTAACTCTTTTTAAGAGCAGTTTTAGTTTCACAGTGAAATTAAAAGTACAGATTTCCCATATACCCCACCCTCCACAGATATATCTTCCCCGATGATCACTGTCTCCTACCACAGTGGCACATTTGCAATGACTGATGATCCTGCATTAACACATCATAGTCACCCAAAGTCCATAGTTATATGCAGGTTCATGCTTGGTGTTGCACGTTCTGAGGGGCTGGACAAATACATGTATAAAGAATGAACCCACCATTGTAGTATCACAGACAGAGTATTTTCACTGCTCTAAAAATCCTCTGTACTCTGCCTTTTCAATCCTTCCTCCTCACTAACCCCTGGCAACCACTGATCTTTCTGCTGTGTCTATAGCTTTGCTTTTTCCTGCATATTCATATAGTGGGAATAATACAATGGATATCCTTTTGAATATTTGAATTAATGTTTCAAGGGAATTGAATGTAGTCATTTAAGATGTCCTCTGTTTTTGCTTTTGTTTTTTTTTTTCTTTTTTCTTATTAATGTAGGATCTGATGATATATGCTTTACATGCCGATAAAGCATGATTTCTATAGACATTTGTCCCATAGTAGGAAGGGTTGAAGAAAATGACATCGTGCTGTATACTACCAAGCACTAACTAGACCATCTTGGTCTATGAGGTGGGTTCAGGTGGACTCTCCAGCAGTGGAAGGAGACAATCTCAAGAAGCTGTACTTTATAAAACTGGAATCACAAAGTCTTTAACACCTTCCAATCAGAAATAAGACCAGACAGTGAATACTATGGGTAAATAAATATGTTCCTTACTAGCCCTCTTCCTTTGAGGGATGCATTTGAAAACAGTCTATATTATTCTAATGTGGCTCACCTACAACTAGATTCTCTCATGAGGAATGCCAAAAAAGTCATGTTACTTTGCTTTACATAAATAAGTGACAAAGACTTTTTCCTCCCGCTAGGGTGAGAGACAGTCATCAGCACATCCTGGTAGCTCGAGTGAGTGGCTAATTTGTTTGTGTAGATTTTTCATATCACGTAGTACTCCTTGGTCACTTGCCATACCACCTCAGAGTTCTTAAGCTTCTCTCTGACTAGGAGGTAAGATTCTCTTTGAGTAGGCTGGTTCAAAGTGAATAAGCTCATGAGGCAATTATCTTTCATGTGGTTCTTTCCATGGGAGATAAAATACCAGATGGGTTTGAAGCTTGTTTGTACCATGCATAGGGTGAGAAAATAGCTAGAACTAAGTAACTTTGCCAACATCTTCACCTGGAGAGGATTAATGTAAGTCCATTGGTCTTTCTTAGGCTTTTCTCCACTGGTATCTGGAAAGTCTTTGCAAGGATACTTGTCCCTAGTCTCTTTTCTATGTTTTGCTATAAAACGTAGGACAGTGCCCATAGACCTGTAAACCTTATGATAAGGTGTTTATCTTAAACCAAGCAGTTTAAACCAAAGAGATGAAGAATCTGTGTTGTGTCTCAACAAAATAAGTACAGTAATTCTCCCTTCTGGAGGATATGTTCCAAGACCCCCAGTGAATTCCTGAAACTTGAAATAGTGTCACACCCTATATATACAATTTTTTTCAATACATATATATCTATGATAAAGTTTATTTTATACATTAGGCATAATAAGACAATAACAATGGCTAATGATAAAATAGAACAATGATAACATACTATAATAAAAGTTATATAAATATAGTCTTTGAAAACATTTTTGTACTGTACTCACCCTTCTTGTGTAAATGTGAGATGATAATGCCTGTGTGATGAGATGAAGTGAAACAAATGAGGTTGCCATCATCTTGTAGTCTTAGGCTATTATTGGCCTTCTGACTGACTGTGTGTCAGAAAGGATCATCTGCGTTGCATGTCCTGGGTCCCTGAGCCATGATGATATTGATGGTTGGACGTTAGGAACAGACCATGTTGGTGACTAGTAAGTAGATAGCATATACAGTATGGATACACTGGACAAACGGATGATTTACGTCCTGGGCAGACTGTAGCTGGATGGCTTGAGATCTCATCAAACTACTCAGAATGGTATATAGTTTAAAACTATGACTTGTATGTTTCTCAGATTTTTTATTTAATATTTTTGAACAATGGTTGACCATGGATAACTAAATCCACATAAAGCAACACCACCAATGTGATGTTGTGAAATATGTATTTGATATTCAACCCCATTTTCTGGCATAGAATCTCCAACATGATGTATTTTTGTATGCTAATGATTGAGTGATAGCTGGCAGCTTCTAGGTAGTTCCAGGATGGAGCTAATCACCAGAAAGACCAGGGCATAAGTAGAGGATTGGGACTTCCAGTCCTACCCTGCCAGCCTCCTGGGAGGTGTGATGAGCTGGATTAAGTTTACCACCAATGGCCACTGATGTAATCAGCCCTGCCTGTGTAATGAAGTTTTCATAAACTGTCACAAGGACTAGGTAAGGAGGGCTTCCAGATAGGTGAATACATGTATGCTCCTGGTGGGTAGTAAGCCATGGGAGCACCCTATGCATCTCTGCATCTGCATCCATTGTAATATCCTTTATAACAAACTGATAGCTATGTTTCCCCAAGTTCTCTGAGATACTTTCATAAATTGGACCAAAAGCGGGATCGTGGGAACCCCAAATTGAAGCCAGTTGTTCAGTTCTGCAGGCCCAGAGTTTGTGGCTGGTGTGGGGGAGCAGCCTTGTCAGACTGACCCCTCAACCTGTGACATCTGACACTATCTACAGGTATAAAGCGTCAGAATTTAATTAGAGGACACCCATCTGGTGAACTGATTGCAAACCCCACACATTTGATCATGGAAGTCTTTGGTGTTGATGACTGTTGTGGTGTGAAGGCATATGTTGCGTTCCTAAACATAGAGCAGACAAGGGACTCCTGTGTACTCTGGTTTACTGCTCCTGGTTCCCTTGTCAAGAAATCATGCTCTGTAAGTTTGACACTGTCTACTTATGATACTGATTCTGTTAATAATACCATTTTCTGGCAGCCTGATATGGCTGTTAGGATTATGACTATTGTATACTGTGGTTCACTTGTAAGGAAGAAAATTTTGATAAATTCTATTCTCCTTTGCATTTGATAAATACACATTGAACATTTAAGGAGAGGAAGTAGGAGATAGCAATTACCTACAGTTGGTATAATTAATAGTGATTCTAGCGTAGGTTCCAGGTATATTCCCAAAGGAATGTTTTGTAATAAATCATCTGAATCTTTGCAACAAAGCATCTGAGTCTTATGCTTTTCTTCCAACAACATCTGAAGCATGCACAAAAGTATAGGTTTTTTGTTTTTTTTTTACTTTAGATGCATACTATATCTGGCATTTCTCCCCATGTTATCCCTCCCCACACTCCCTCCCTCCCGAACCCCCGCTCTCTCTCCCCTACCCCCCTAACTGTCCCCAGTGTGTGATGCTCCTCTCCCTGAGTCCATGTGTTCTCCTTGTTCAACACCCACCTATGAGTGAGAACGTATGTTGCACGTTCTGAAGGGCTGGACGACCTGTGAGTGAGAACGTTCAACACCCACCTATGAATGAGAACGTATGGTGTTTGGCTTTCTGTTCTTGTGTCAGTTTGCTGAGAATGATGGTTTCCAGATTCATCCAAGTCCCTACAAAGGACATGAACACCTTGTGTTTTATGGCTGCATAGTATTCCATGGTGTATATGTACCACATTTTCTTTGTCCAGTCTATCATTGATGGGCATTTGGGTTGGTTCCTGGTCTTTGCTATTGTACACAGGGCTGCAATGAACATACGGGTGCATGTGTCTTTAGAGTAGAATGATTTATAGTTCTTTGGGTATATACCCAGTAGTGGGATTGCTGGTTCAAATGGAATTTCTATTTCTAGATCTTTCATGAATTGCCACACTGTCTTCCACAATGGTTGAACTAATTTACACTCCCACCAACTGTGTAAGAGTGTTCCTTTTTCTCCACATCCTTTCCAGTATCCTATCCAGATTTTTTAATGATCGCCAATCTAACTGGCATGAGATGATACCTCAGGGTGGTTTTGATTTGCATTTCTCTAATGATCAGTGATGATGAGCATTTTTTCATATGTTTGTTGGCCTCATATATGTCCTCTTTTGAAAAGTGTCTGTTCATATCCTTCACCCACTTTTCAATGGTATTGTTTGATTTTTTCTTGTATATCTGTTTTAGTTCTTTGTAGATTCTGGATATTAGCCCTTTGTCAGATGGGTAGATTGCAAAAATTTTTCCCATTCTGTTGGTTGCCAGTTCACTCTAATGATGGTTTCTTTTGCTGTACAGAAACTGTGGATTTTATTTAGATCCCATTTGTCTATCCTGGCTTTTATTGCCATTGCTTTTGGTGTTTTAGTCATGAAGTCCTTGCCAATGCTTATGTATTGGATGGTTTTGCCCACGTTTTCTTCTAGTGTTTTTATGGTGTTAGGTTTTATGTTTGAATCTTTGATCCATCTGGAGTTAATTTTAGTGTAAGGTGACAGGTAGGGGTCCAGTTTCTTCTTTCTGCACATGGCTAGCCAGTTTTCCCAACACCATTTATTAAACATGGAGTCCTTTCCCCATTGCTTATTTTTGCCAGGTTTGTCAAACATCAGATGGTTGTAGATGTGTGGTGTTTCTTCTGGGGTCTCTCTTCTGTTCCATTGGTCTATGTCTCTGTTTTGGTACCAGTATGATGCTATTTTGATTACTGTAGGCTTGTATAGTTTGAAGCCGGCAGTGTGATGCCACCGGCTTTGTTCTTTTGGCTTAGTATTGTCTTGGCTATGCAGGATGTTTTGTGATTCCATATGATGTTTAAGGTGGTTTTTTCTAGTTCTCTGAAGAAGGTCATTGGTAGCTTGATGGGAATACAATTGCATTTATAGATTACTTTGGGCAGTATGGCCATTTTCACGATATTGATTCTTCCTAACCATGAGCATGGAATGTTTCTCCATCTGTTTGTGTCCTCTCTTACTTCCTTGAGCAGTGGTTTGTAGTTCTCCTTGAAGTGGTCCTTTATATCCTTTGTTAGTTGTATTCCTAGGTATTTTATTCTCTTTGTAGCAATTGTGAATGGGAGTTCACTCTTGATTTGTCTCTCTGTTTCTCTGTTATTGGTATATAAGAATGCTTGTGATTTTTGCACATCGATTTTGTATCCTGAGACTTTGCTGAAGTTGCTTATCAGTTTGAGAATACATTGAGCTGAGACGATGGGGTCTTCTAGATATATAATCATGCCATCTGCAAATAGAGACAATTTGACTTCCTCCTTCCCTAATTGAATACCCTTTATTTCTTTTTCTTGCCTGATTGCTCTGGCTGGAACTTCCAATACTATGTTGAATAGGAGTGGTAAGAGAGGGCATCCTTGTCTAGTGCCTGATTTCAAAGAGAATTCTTCCAGCTTTTGCCCATTCAGTATGATATTGGCTGTAGTTTGTCATATATAGCTTTTATCATTTTATATGTTCTGTCAATATCTAGTTTGTTGAGAGTTTTTAGCATGAAGAGCTGTTGAATATTATTGAAGGCCTTCTCTGCATCTATTTTTATTTTAATTTTTTTTATTGCATTTTAGGTTTTTGGGTACATGTGAAGAACATGCAAGATTGTTGCATAGGTACCCAAATGGCACTATGATTTGCTGCCTTCCTCCCCTTCACCTATATCTGACATTTCTCCCCATGCTATCTCTCCCCACCTCCCCACCCCTTGTCCCTCCCCAATTTCCCCCCAACAGACCCCAGTGTGTAGTGCTCCTCTCCCTGTGTCCATGCGTTCTCATTGTTCAACACCCGCCTATGAGTGAGAACATGCGGTGTTTGATTTTCTGTTCTTGTGTGAGTTTGCTGAGAATGATGGTTTCCAGGTTCATCCATGTCCCTACAAAGGACACGAACTCATCATTTTTGATGGCTGCATAATATTCCATGGTGTATATGTACCACATTTTCCCTGTCCAGTCTATCATCGATGGGCATTTGGGTTGGTTCCAGGTCTTTGATGTCATAAACAGTGCTGCCATAAACATTCTTGTGCATGTGTCCTTATAGTAGAATGATTTATAATCCTTTGGATATATACCCAGTAATGGGATTGCTGGGTCAAATGGAATTTCTATTTCTAAGTCCTTAAGGAATTGCCACACCGTCTTCCACAATGGTTGAACTACTTTACACTCCCACCAACAGTGTAAAAGTGTTTCTATTTCTCCACATCCTCTCCAGCATCTGTTGTCTCCAGATTTTTTAATGATCGCCATTCTAACTGGCATCAGATGGTATCTCAATGTATTTTTGATTTGCATTTCTCTAATGACCAGTGATGATGAGCATTTTTTCATGTTTGTTGGCCTCATGAATGTCTTCTTTGGTAAAGTGTCTGTTCATGTCCTTCACCCACTTTTCAATGGTGTTGTTTGTTTTTTTCTTCTAAATCTGTTTTAGTTCTTTGTAGATTCTGGATATCAGCCCTTTGTCAGATGGGTAGACTGCAAAAATTTTTTCCCATTCTGTTGGTTGCCGATTCACTCTAATGACTGTTTCTTTTGCCATGCAGAAGCTATGGAGTTTGATTAGGTCCCATTTGTCTATTTTGGCTTTTGTTGCCAATGCTTTTGGTGTTTTGGTCATGAAGTCCTTGCCTACGCCTATGTCGTGAATGGTTTTGCCCAGATTTTCTTCTAGGGTTTTTATGGTGTTGGGTCTTATGTTTAAGTCTTTAATTCATCTTGAGTTAATTTTATTGTAAGGCATCAGGAAGGGGTCCACTTTCTGCATTCTGCACGTGGCTAGCCAGTTTTCCCAACACCATTTATGAAACAGGGAATCCTTTCCCCATTGCTTGTTTTTGTCTGGTTTGTCAAGGATCAGATGGTTGTAGATACGTTGTGTTGCCTCCGAGGCCTCTGTTCTGTTCCATTGGTCTATATCTTTTGTTTTGGTACTAGTACCATGCTGTTTTGATTACTGTAGTCTTGTAGTATAGTTTGATCTCCGGTAGTGTGATGCCTCCTGCTTTGTTCTTTTTGCTTAGAATTGACTTGGCTATGTGAGCTCTCTTTTGGTTCTGTATGAAGTTTAAGGTGGTTTTTTCCAGTTCTGTAAAGAAGGTCGTTGGTAGCTTGATGGGGATAGTGTTGAATCTGTAAATCACTTTGGGCATTATGGCCATTTCCACAATATTGATTTTTCCGAACCATGAACATGGAATGTTTCTTCATCTGTTTGTGTCTTATTTTGTTGAGCAGTGGTTTGTAGTTCTCCTTTAAAAGGTCCTTTACCTTCTTTGTTAGTTGTATTTCTAGGTATTTTATTATCTTTGTTGCTATTGTGAATGGCAGTTCATTCTTGATTTGGCTCTCTTTAAGTCTGCTATTGGTGTATAGGAATGCTTGTGATTTTTACACATTGATTTTGTATCCTGAGACTTGGTGAAGTTGCTTATGAGTTTCAGGAGATTTTGGGTGGAGGTAATGGAGTCTTCTAGATATACAATTATGTCTTCTGCAAATACAGACAATTTGGCTTTCTCCTTTCCTATTCGAATACCCTTTATTTCTTTTTCTTACCTGATTGCCCTGGCTAGAATTTCCACTAATGTATTGAATAGGAGTGGTGAGAAAGGGCATCCTTGTCTAGTGCCAGATTTCAAAGGGAATGCTTCCAGTTTTTGCCCATTCAGTATGATATTGGCTGTTGGTTTGTCATAAATAGCTTTTTTTATTTTGAAATACCTTCCATCAATACCTGGTTTATTGAGATTTTTTTAGCATAAAAGGCTGTTGAATTTTGTCAAAGGCCTTCTCTGCATTAATTGAGATAATCATGTGCTTTTTGTTTTTGGTTCTGTTTGTGTGGTGAATTATGTTTATATGCTTGCATATGTTGAACCAGCCTTGCATCCCCGTGATGAATCCTACGTGATCATGGTGGGTAAGCGTTTTGATATACTGTAGCAATCGGCTTGCCAGTATTTTATTGTAGATTTTTGCATGTATGTTCGTCATGGATATTGGCCGGAAGTTTTCTTTTCTTGTTGAGTCTCTGCCAGGTTTTGGTATCAGGATGATGTTGGTCTCATAAAATGATTTGGGAAGGATTCCCTCTTTTTGGATTATTTGGAGATAGTTTCAGAAGGCATGGTACCAGCTCCTCTTTGTATGTCTGGTAGAATTCGGCTTTGAACCCAGCTGAACCTGGGCTTTTTTTAGGTGGTGTACTGTTAATTGCTGCCTCAACTTCTGACCTTTCTATTGGTCTATACAGGGTTTAAACTTCTTCTTGGTTTAGGCTTGGGAGGAGACAAGTGTCCAGGAATTTGTCCATTTCTTCCAGGTTTACTAGTTTATGTGCATAGAGTTGTTTGTAATAATCTCTGATGATGGTTTCAATTTCTGTGGAATCTGTGGTGATATCCCCTTTATTTTTTTTTTTTTGCATCAATTTGATTATTCTCTTCTTTTTTATTAATCTGGCTAGTGGTCTGTCTATTTTGTTGATCTTTTCAAAAAACCAGCTCCTGGATTTATTGATTTTTTTGAAGGGTTTCTTGTGTCTCTATCTCCTTCAGTTGTGCCCTCATCTTAGTTATTTCTTGTCTTCTGCTAGGATTTGAGTTTTTTTGATCTTGCTCCTCTAGCTCTTTCAATTTTGATGCTAGGGTTTCAATTTTAGATCTCTCCTTTCTTCTCATGTGGGCACTTATTGCTATATATTTTCCTCTAGAGACTGCTTTAAATGTGTCCCAGAGATTCTGATATGTTCTGCCTTCGTTCTCGTTGGTTTTAAAAACATCTTTATTTCTGCCTTCATTTCATTGTTTATTCAGTCAACGTTCAAGAGCCAGTTGTTCAGTTTCCATGAAGCTGTGCGGTTCTGAGTTAGTTTCTGCATTCTGAGTTCTAACTCAATTGCACTGTGGTCTGCGAGACTGTTTGTTATGATTTCCGTTCTTTTGTATTTGCTGAGGAGTGATTTATTTCCAATTATGCAGTCAATTTTAGAGTAGGTGTGATGTGGTGCTGAGAAGAATGTATATTCTGTGTATTTGGGTTGGAGAGTTCTGTAAATGTCTTTTAGGTTTGCTTGTTCCAGTTCTGAGTTGAAGTCCTGGATATCCTTGTTAATTTTCTGTGTCTTTTGACTGGGGCCTTTAGTCCATTTACATTTAGGGATAATATTGTTATGTGTGAATTTGATACTGCCTTTTTGATGCTAGCTGGCTGTTTTATTTGTTAGTTGATGCAGATTCTTGATTGTGTTGATGCTCTTTACCATTTGGTATGTTTTTGGAGTGGCTGGTACTGGTCATTCCTTTATATGTGTAGAGCCTCTTTCAGGATCTCTTGTGAAGCAGGCCTGGTGGTGATGAAAACTCTGAGTACCTGGTTGTTCACAAAGGATTTTATTTTTCCTTCACTTATGAAGCTTAGTTTGGCTGGATAGGAGATTCTGGGTTGAAAGTTCTTTTCTTTAAGGATGTTGAATATTGGCCCCCACTCTCTTCTGGCTTGTAGGCTTTCTGCTGAGAGATCTGCTGTGAGTCTGATGGGCTTCCCTTGTGGGTAACCCAACCTTTCTCGCTGGCTGCCCTTAGCATTTTCTCCTTCATTTTAACCCAGGTGAATCTGACGATTATGTGCCATGGGGTTGCTCTTCGTGAGGAATATCTTTATGGTGTTCTCTGTATTACCTGGACTTGAATATTGGCCTGCCTTGCTAGGTTGGGGAAGTTTTCCTTGATAGCATCCTGAAGAGTATTTTCCAACTTGGATTCATTCTCTTCGTCACATTCAGATACACCTATGTAACGTAGATTAGGTCTTTTCCCATAGTCCCACATTTCTTGGGGACTTTGTTCATTCCTTTTTACCCTTTTTTCTCTATTCTTGCCTTTTCGTTGAGTTGATCTTCGACCTCCGATATCCTTTATTCTCCTTGGTCAATTCGGCTGTTGAAACTTGTGCATGCTTCGCGAAGTTCTCGTTTGTGTTTTTCAGCTCCATCAATTGACTTACATTTCTCTCTATATTGTCCATGTCATTAGCATTTCGTCAAATCTTTTTTCAAGGTTCTTAGTTTCTTTGCATTGGGTTAGAACATGTTCTTTTAGCTCACTGTAGTTTCTTATTATCCATCTTCTGAAGTCTGATTCTGTCATTTCATCACACTCCTTCTCCATCCAGCCTTGTTCCCTTGCTGGTGAGGAGTTGTGATCCCTTTTAGGAGGAGAGGTGTTCTGGTTTCGGGTGTTTTCATCCTTTTTGCACTGGTTTCTTCCCATCTTTGTGGGTTTATCCACCTGTTGTCTTTGTAGTTACTGGCTTTCACATTGGGTCTGTTACTGAACTTCCAGTTTGTGGATGGTGAAGTTACTTCTTTTTCTTAGCTTTCCTTCTAACATTCTTACCCCTCTGCTGTAGGACTGCTGAGGTCCACTCCAGTCCCTGCTTGCCAGAGGATCACCTGCAGCAGCTGCAGAACAGTAAGGGTTGCTACCAGTTTCCTCTTCTGCTATCTTTGCCCCAAAAAGATGCCCTCCAAATATCAGTCTGTTCTCTCCTTTATGAGGTGACTCTTTGGTTATATGGGGGTCAGGGAGCTGCTTGAGGAGACAGTCTGTCCTTTATTGGAGCTCATGTCCTGACTTGTGAGCTCTGTTGTTCATTCAGAGTTGCTGGGCAGGTACATTTAGGTCTGCTGAAGCAGAATTCATAAACTCCCTTCCCCCCTCCCCCCCCCCCCCGTGCTCTGTCCCAGGGAGTTTTGGCTTTATTTATCAGTTTCCATTGTGCTGCTGCTTTTTTTTTTTTCAGGGCTGCCCTGCCTATCAAGGAGGCAGCCTAGTCACTGTCTGCCTGCAGAGGCTTTGCTGAGCTGCTGTGAGCTCTGCCTAGCTGCCATGTGATCTTCCCTGCAGTCCTGTTTACATGGGTGTAGTTACAACTGCCTTGGCAATGGTGGCCCACCTGTGTTATGGTGGACTCTCTCTGTAGTGGCCAGTTGCCTCGGCAATGGCGGGCTGCCTCATCAACAGCGGCTGCCTCAGCGATGGTCAGACTGCCTCCGTAGGGGTGGAGTATCTCAGTAATGGCGGATGCCCCTCCCCCACAGAGCCTGAATGTCCCAGGTTCAGCTCTGCTTGCTGTGAAACTCTCAACCCAGAACGTTTTCAATTACTGGGTGGCGGGGTCGGACCAGCCGAGCCTGATCACCTGGCTCCCTGACTCAGAGTCTTTTTTTGTTGTTGTTGTTGAACGGTCAACTCTCTCCCAGTGTTCCAGTCACCTGTTGAAAAGGCGCCAGGATCTCCCGTGTCGCAACTCACTGAGCCGGCTGAAACAGCGTTGCTGAGATTCCTGGTGGTTTTTTTGCCTAGTAATCTCCTGGCCTGGCTCGCTATTTCAGATGAATGGGCCACTCTGCCATCTCAGGGCTCCAATCACCAGCTAAGAGGGCACCCGGACCAATGTCTTTTGTCCAGAGATCCACCGCACCAGGGCGTGGGGAAAGCAGCCATGCAGGCCAAAACAGCCGCGCCAGCCGAAACAGCCACGCTGGCAACCCGGGGGGCTCCTCTGCCTGGGAATCTCCTGGTCTGTGGGCAATAAAAATCCATCTGGAAATGCGGCATCCACTCATCCTCTGCACTTTCACTGGGAGCTGCAATCCTGAGCTGTTCCTAGTTGGCCATCTTCTCCCGATCCCTATGCATCTATTGAGAAAATCATGTGGTCTTTGTCTTTGGTTCCATTTATGTGATGTATGACATTTATGGATTTGCATATGTTGAACCAGCCTTGCATCCCTGGGATGAAGCCTACATGGTCCTGATGGATAAGCTTCTTGATGTGCTGTTGCAATCTGTTTGCCAGTATTTTATTGAAGATTTTTGCATCTATGTTCATCATAGATATTGGCTTGAAGTTTTTTTTTTTTTTAGTTGAGTCTCTATCTGGTTTTGGTATCAAGATGATGTTGGTCTCATAAAATGAGTTAGGGAGGATTCCCTCCTTTTGTATTGTTTGATACCGTTTCAGAAGGAATGGAACCAGCTCCTCTTTGTACGTCTGGTAGAGTTCGACTGTGAATCCATCTGGACCTGGACTTTTTTTGGTTGGTAGGCTATTGATTTCTATCTCTACTTCAGCCCTTGTTATTGGTCTATTCATGGTTTCAACTTCCTCCTGGTTTAGTCTTGGTAGCGTACAAGTGTCTAGGAATTTATCCATTTCTTCCTGGTTTACTGGTTTATGTGAGTAGAGCTGTTTGTAGTAATCTCTGATGGTAGTTTGTATTTCTGTGGGATCAGTGGTGATAATCCCTTTATCATTTTTTATTGCATCTATTTGATTCTTCTCCCTTTTTTATTAATCTGGCTAGTGGTCTGTCTATTTTGTTGATCTTTTCAAAAATCCAGCTCCTGTATTTATTGATTTTTTGAATTTTTTTTTGTATCTCTATCTCCTTCAGTTCTTCTCTGATCTTATTTATTTCTTGTCTTCTGCCATCTTTTGATTTTTTTTTTATCTTGCTCCTCTAGCCCTTTCAATTTTGATGATACGGTGTCGATTTTAGATCTTTCCTCTCTTCTCTGGTGGGATTTATTGCTATAAATTTCCCTTTCAACACTGCTTTAAAGGTGTCCCAGAGATTCTGGTAAGTTGTATCTTCATTCTGGTTGGTTTCAAAGAACATCTTTATTTCTGCCTTCATTACATTGTTCATCCAGTTGACACTCAGGAGCAAGTTGTTTAGTTTCCAAGTGGTTGTGTTGGTTTGAGTGTGTTTCTTGATCCTGAGTTCTAGTCTGATTGCGCTGTGGTCTGATAGACTGTTATGATTTCTGTTCTTTTGCATTTGCTGAGGAGTGATTTCCTTCCAATGATGTGGTCAATTTTAGAGTAAGTGCAATGTGGTGCTAAGAAAAATGTATATTCTGTGGATTTGGGGTGGAGCATTCTGTATATGTCTAATTCGGTCCGCTTGGTACAGCTCTGCATTCAAATCCTGGATATCCTTGTTAATTTTCTGTCTCATTCATCTGTCTAACATTGACAGTGGAGTTTTGAAGTCTCCCACTATTATTGTGTGGGAGTCTAAATCTTGTTTTATGTTGTTAAGAACTTGCTTTATGTATCTGGGTGCTCCTGTGTTGGTGGCATATATATTTAGAATAGTTAGCTCTTCCTGTTTGATTGATCCTTTTACCATTATGTAGTGTCCTTCTTTGTCTCTTTTGATCTTTGTTGGTTTGAAGTCCATTTTATCAGAGACTAGGATTGTAACCCCTGCTTTTTTTTGTTCTCCATTTGATTGGTAAATCTTGTTCCATCCATTTATTTTGAGTCTATATGTGTTTTCTATGTGAGGTGGGTTTCCTGAGTACAGCACACCAATGGGTTCTGACTTTTTATTCAGTATGCCAGTCTGTGTCTTTTTATCAGGGCATTTAGGCCATTTACATCCAATGTTAACGTTATATGTGAATTTCATCCTGGCATTTTGTTACTGGCTGGTTTTCTTTCCCGTTTGTTGCCTCATTTTCTTCATTGCATTTTTGGTTTTTGCCAGCTGTTTTGCTTTTGCTGTGTCTGGTATTTGTTCCTTTCTGTGCTTAGTGTTTCTTTCAGGAGCTCTTGTAGGGCAGATCTGGTGGCAACAAAATCTCTCAATAATTGCTTGTCCGTAAAGGATTTTATTTCTCCCTCACTTATGAAGCTTAGTTTGGCTGGATATGAGATTCTGGGTTGAAAGTTCTTTTCTTTAAGGATGTTGAATATTGGCCCCCACTCTCTTCTGGCTTGTAGGGTTTCTGCTGAGAGATCTGCTGTGAGTCTGATGGGCTTCCCTCTGTGGGTGACCTGACCTTTCTCTCTGGCTGCGCTTAGCATTTTTTCCTTCATTTCAACCCTGGTGAATCTGATGATTATGTTCCTTGGGTTTACTCTGCTTCAGGAATATTTTGTGGAGTTCTCTGTGTTTCTTGAATTTGAAATTTGGACTGCCTTGCTAGGCTTGGGAAGTTCTTCTGGATAATAACCTGGAGCGTGTTTTCCAGCTTGAATTCATTCTCCCCATCATATTCAGGTACACCAATCAAGCGTAGATTAGGTCTTTTCACATAATCCCATATTTCTTGGAGGCTTAGTTCATTTCTTTTCACTCTTTTTTCTCCTCTTGCCTTCTCTTTTTATTTCATTGAGTTGATCTCCAATGTCTGATATCATTTCTTCTGCCTGATCGATTCAGCTATTAAAACTTGTGTTTGCTTCGCCTAGTTCTTGTGCTGTGCTTTTCAACTCCATCAAGTTGTTTATGTTCTTCTCTAAGTTGGTTGTTCTAGTTAGCATTTCTTCTAACCTTTTTTCAAGGTGTTTGGTTTCTTTGCATTGAGTTAGAACGTGTTCCTTTAGCTCAGAAAAAAAATTTTTTATCCACCTTCTGAAGCCTGTTTCTGTCAATTCATCACACTCCTCGGTCAAGTTGTGATCCTGTGTTGTTGAGGAGTTGTGATCCCTTGAAGGAGAAGAGGTGTTCTGGTCTTTGTTGGTTTCATCTTTTTTGCGCTGGTTTTTTTCCATCTTTGTGGATGTACCTGGCTGTGGTGTCAGGGAGCTGCTTGATGAGTTCGCTTATCTGCCTGTGGAGGCGCTGCTGGGGTCTAGGGACTCCTTCAGGTTACTAGGAAAGCTTCCTGTGTCTTTTTTGTTGATAGTAGGAGACTAGGTCTGCCTATTCCGCTGACCTGTAGGTGCTGCGTTGTCAAGAATGCTGTCCTGTTGCTACGTAGGTGTCCTGTGTTTTTTGTTAAAACATGTAGCCGAGTCCCACCGCTCTAGTGGTGGGTTATGCCCTTCCTCCACTGGGCTAGATCATTCAGGGTTCATCTCAGGCTGTGGCAGTGACTGTGCAACCCACTAGAGTCAGAGCTTCAGCCCTCGGGTTTATGGGGTAGGGGAGGGACCCGCCCAGCCACATCCAGCCATCTCCCCCTTTCAGCTTCCTCTCTCTCCAGTCATGGGGTAGGCACCTGCCCAGCTGCTCCTGCTTACAGCTCCCTCTCTCTCTGGGCAGTGGGAGGGGATGATAGCTCAGTCTTCAGGCTCTTACTCAACTCCATGCTTGTAATTCCTGGTGCTTGACTGGCAAATATCCCCTGTTCTGTGTATTGCTGAGGCTTTAGAGGAAGCGCTGTATCTGGACCAGAGTGCCAGAGGGAGAGCCTCCCACTTGCCGGTCAGATGCACTTTCTGGGTGAAGCAGCACCCCTCCCCGTTTTGGTCTGCCCTGAGTGGGCTTTGTTCACCATCGGACCAGACCCATTAAAATGCACCTGGTACCTTGGCTGGAGCTAGGAAATCTCTGGATTTTTGCATCTCTCTTGCTGGGTGTTGTGCGCTGGAGTTCTGTTTATCAGTCATCTTTCAGGAGTTTTTAAATGAAGGTAGACTTTTGCTGTGTTACCCAGGCTGGCCTTGAACTCCTGGGCTCAAGTGATCCTCCCATCTCAGCCTCCTGAGTAGTATCTGGAATTACAGCCATGTGCTACGATACTCGCTTATGATTCTAATAATTTATGTTTTTCTATTTTTGATTTAAAATGTATATATTTTTCTTTAATAGTGCATGCTGCTACCACTGAAGACTGCATGAACAGGTAGGATTTTACAGATTTTGAAAAATGATATGTAATCTAAAGGACTGCAGAGAAAAGAAACTAATAACTGTTGGGTGTTTTATACTGGGCTTATGTGCTTCACATTTATCATCTCCTGTAGTTCTCATATAGCTTTGCAAGTAGCTGTGCTGTTATCAACTGCTTTTTAAATAATTAGGTATCCACGATTTAGAGAGATTGCATAATTAGCCCATGATCTTGTAATTAACAAGTAGCCAACCCATGATTTGACCATGAGCCTGCCTGGTCCCCAGATCACTTCTCTTAAGACCTGTGCAGCAATGGAATCAAGGTACAGGTCAAAATCAGATCTGTTCAGAAAGTTACATTTTGTTTTATGTCAACACTCTCCTTAGAAACTTGGTTAGTTCAGAAATTTGTCCTAACATACCTGATAATTGCAGTGGTAACCAGCAACTTATTTTTACCATCAAGGTTTTTAAGGTAGATCTCACTTAGCAACCCTAGGTTGTTTTCCATAAGCAACATCAGCCAAGTCCTGGAGAGAAATATTTTGCTGTAAGTGGTCTGCATATAGACCATGTTATGTTAATTATATTTTGCTCACATTCAAAGGAAATGTTAATTGATTTCTCTACTTTCTGACTTCCCTGTTTGGTTTTTCCTTTAGGCAAGTACGTTGTTTAGTTCCATGAAGCTTTTTCTTTTTCTCCAAAGTCCATTTTTTCCCTGTGAGTTTTCTGTATTCTTTTCTTGATTTTTTGTTTGTTTGTTTGTTTCTTCTCTGCTTTTCTTGTTGTGTTTTTTTTCTATGACTGTGCTCATGCCAGCTAAATATTCTCAATTTTTCAATATACAGAATCAAAAGCACATCGAATTTCAGGATTTTAAGGGATATTAGAGACTAAATAAAATATCTAGTACTTCATTCTGTGTTTAACGTCCCAGACAAGTGGTTGTTCAGGTGAAGACCCTGAAACTCAAAGATAGTAAATAATTTCTTTGGGAACACTTTGTAGCCTAAATGAGATTTGAACTCAAATTCCTTAGTTCAAAGCCTAGTCCTCTTGTATACCATCCTGTCAGTATTTTAATAATAGAAAAGGGAGAGTGGGTCTAGTGATCCCAATGGAAGATGATGAGAATGGAATGAGCTGGTGAACCTTAATGGAAGTGGATAAGAATGGAACTAGCAGGGGGAGGCCAAAGACACTGAATTAGATAAGAGTAGGAGTTTAAGAAAAGAGATCAGAATATTGGGCTTTGTGATAAGGATAAATTAGAAAAGCACAGGATGTTGGGAGTTCGCAAGAAAGACAAAGTAGGGGGCTTAAGAAAGTCCTAAACAGGTTGCTGCTGTTATTGTTTCTCTGCTTAGAAAAACTGGCAGACATCAAGGGTTTTTTGTTTTTGTTTTTGTTTTTTTGAAAGATGTTAAGAGAATTTGAGCCACTGGGAAGAGTCGTAGAGCAGATAGAAATGTGTATCATCTTCCACTCCAGCTTACAGAGGTGTAGCTTAGAGCTTGTCAAGTGCTAGGGTATTGGAGGTTGCTGAACTGCATAGATCTGTGACCCAGGCCAGGTCTCCCCTTTTCTCTGCCTCTTTTCCCAATTAACTGATGTTCTTCTAATATCTATGTAGGTTTAAGGCAAGCATAGGATTAGCTGGCAAATTAGTCAAGAGCTTCATTTGGGTAGTTGGTCATGTGCCTATCCTAGAGGTGGATGATTGAAATTCCATTTAGCTTACTTTCCAGGAACAGGGAAACAGAGCTCCTACCCTTGATTATTTGACCTCATCCTTTTAGGAATCTATGCTTTCCTACGCTGAACATTTAAAATCTGGAGACTGCCATGGAGCCCCGCAGAAGGATCTGGAAGTGGGAGCCCACAGGAAGAAAGATATTCAGATAGTACTTAGAGAAATAGAGATACAACTACCAGGACTCAGTTATGTTCGCTAAACCCGTTTATGTCTAGTATTCCGTTATTGGAATGCTAAGCATGTGGGAGTTATTTATATCCTACCACTCAAGGTCATCACCAAGGTCTGACTTTTCAGATTCAAAAAATTGCAACCTCAGGCATAAATGGGTTAATTGAGCTTTCAGTTCAGCCTTCAGGACAAACTGCTGTGGGTCTCTGCCAGTATATTGACTGACACTATTTGGTATGGAAGTAATACTGAGTAGGCATTGGATATCACATAGGTTTGGAGAGCTGAAGGAAGAAATAGGTAACAAATATTTTTTGAAACAAAGGTCATATTTTAATTACATCAGGATATATATTATTTGATATACTGATAGCTGATCTTTTCCTAGATTTTGTTTTTCTTTTTTTGTTTATTGGAGGTACATACAGATACAGACTGGGAGTTGTTTTGTTTTGTTTTGTTTTGTTTTGTTTTGTTTGTTTTTGTAAGAAATGAACCTTATTTTTGTTTTGTATATTTTTGCTCTTAAGGCTTTCCTGCAGACTGGATACCTTTTTAGGGCATACTTCACAGGATGGTGACTTCAATTTTAATTTCAAGGTAAAGTGGTCTTCTGAAATTAATATTCTCACTCTGAATCTACTTTTATATAGTATTTACTCTTAAAATTTAGCAATGGTCTACCTTTGTTTATCCACAGAATAGAAATTTAGTTAAGAAAACCATTTTATAGATATATAACTAGGTAAATTTATTTTTTTAACTTTGGTACATAGCAGATAACTGATAAGTACTTTGAGGGAATGAGAACTGAAAAAGAGAATGGGCTGGAAAATACATAATGGCAGGAAAATTATACTACAAGAAGCTTCCCCACGAGAGAGGAAATGTGAAATTTGGTCAAAGCTCATTGGAATAAATTTCTTTACTGTGAATTTTAAACCATACTAACTGACTTTTATAATACTTATCTGTTAAATGAACCTTTAATGGATCTAGTTACTTGTAGTAATCATGGAGCCTCCCTGTTAACCATAGTATATAGTTGCTTTTTTCTTCTTGACCATTTATTATTTTGGTATTATACAGTTTTTGGCAGAGAGTTTTAAAAAATGTTTATCCTTGGGTCTGTAATTAGACTAAAACAATATTGGCAATAGCGGGAATTTAATTATGCATGATGTCATGTGCCTGCAATACCAGATGTTCAAGAGGCTGAGGCAGGAGAATTACTTGAACCCCAGAGTTTGAGACCTGGGCAACATAATAAGACTCCATCTCTAACTTTTTAAAAAATTATGGAAGACTAGAAATTAAAATGCTTCCTCAAAATCTGTATGGCAAAGAGATTCCACTGTATTTTCTAAGTCACTAAGAGCATATTTTAAAGTCTTAATCTAATTGAAGAATAGATGTTTTGTTCAAAATAATAACATACAGAAGTAAGCAGAGAATTTTAGTATTGATACAGTAAGACTTTAACTTCAGAAGGCTTTTGGAAGTGCAATTTTCAGAAATACCTACTCAGAGTTCTTGTATCTCATTCTAAAATTTCAAATCTCAGCCTTTTCTATTCAGTTATTTAAATAAAAAATTTTAAGCTACTATATTACTATGAGTTACTGGAGATTAGGAAACATATTTGTTTTTGGAGTACCTAAAATTATGATTTGCATGTAAAAAGTATTTTAATAGTTTTCATTATAAATAAATGAACACACAAATGAGTTTCTATAAAATGGAATGTTATAAGTAACATAGTACACTTGATATATTCTAATAATTAAATCTCATTTCTAAAATATGGCTTAAATTTATATATTTATTTTATTTTATTTTATTTATTGTTTTGAGACAGTCTTGCTCTGTCACCCAGGTTGGCACGATCTCAGCTCACTGCAACCTCCGCCTCCTGAGTTCAAGCGATTGTTGTGTCTCAGGCTCCCTAGTAGCTGGGATTACAGGTGCATGTCACCATGCCTGGATAATTGCATGTATGTGTGTGTGTGTCTGTGTGTGTGAGAGAGAGAGAGATTTAAATGCAGAGGGGCTTTCACCATGTTGGCCAGGCTGGTGTTGAACTCCTGACCACAAGTGATCCACCCTCCTCGGCCTTCCAAAGTACTGGGATTACAGGTGTGAGCCACCATGCCTGGCCCCTTTTAATGTTTAGGATATGTAAATTCAGATGAGTTGTGTTAAGAAAATGTGACAAAATAGGAAGGAAATAAATTAGAAATATGTCATAAGTAGAAAAGATGGATTTAGTATATCTTCTAATATCCTTCAAGTGGAAGCTTAGGTTAAGATTTTAGCTTAAAACTTCTTAAATTTTTTAAAGCCCTAACTCACGTTATATTAAATATATATTTTCAAGCCACACTTTACTGTTTAGAATTCTGCTTGCTAATTCTTTCTCCAGGTGGAAAGTTGATGGATTATTTCTTGTTCTATTTTTCTCTGTTGATGGTAACAATGTTCCAGCTTTCAGGTAGTGATAGATGAATTTTAGAGTAATAAAATTAATAACCCTTTTATTATACAAGTTTTTACAAAAAGCTTATTGTAAATTTTAATCAATATTACTAGGGATCCATTATGAACACAAGTTTCTGTTAGGTATCTGTATTTCCCCACATACATTATTGTGGTTAAAACTTTTTCTTTCCTTGGCTTAAGCTAATGCTTGATTGACTGGCTGTCTCTTTTTTATTTTGTTGTTTCTCTCCTTTTTTTTTTTTTTTTTTTTTTTTTTTGAGACAGAGTCTCGCTCTGTCATCCAGGCTGGAGTGCAGTGGCACAATCTGATCTCGGCTCACTGCAACCTCCACCTCCCAGGTTCAAGCATTTCTCTGCCTCACCCTCCTGAGTAGCTGGGATTACAGGTATGCGCCACCATGCCCAGCTAGTTTTTGTATTTTTAGTAGAGACAGGGTTTCACCATGTTGGCCATGCTGGTCTTGAACTCCTGACCTCGTGGTCTACCCTCCTTGGCCTCCCAAAGTGCTGGGATTACAGGTGTGAGCCACTGTGCCTGGCCTCTCCTTTTAAAAATGATTTACTTCAGCCCTTCTCCTTGCAGAACACGTGTCTTTAGTGTCTGTTCTTTTATTACACTCTGTCTCTATTGTCAACATATTTAGTGACAACTTCCTCCTTAGTAGCTGTGTGTAGATTTCAATCATCAGTCATTGCCCTACAAGGTTTATTCTTATTTTTCTCTCTTTCTTGGAAGGAGCTGAATTAATATGATAATTTATTTCAGCTTTTTTATAAACAATATAGAAGTTGCTTGAACTGTTTGCAGTGTCTGCCCATTTAAATAAGATACCACTAAAAACTAAGTTCTCACATTTTCCCTGTAAGACATAATTTATGCAAATACACAACATATAATTACATATTTAATTTATATTTCTTAATAAATTAGTTTTTTCAGTAATACTCAAAACTCCCTATGGCTAAGTTTTGTTCTAGGTTATTTTGGTTAAGAAAATAATCTAATTGATATAGTATTTGTATAATAATGAACTAGTGGCAAAAGAGTAACATTTTGAGGATATCTGTATCATCTCTCATAATCCTCACCCCATGAGAACATGTACATTAGTAAATGACAGATTTAAGGTTTGAATCTATTAATACATGAGGGACTCTAAAACCTGTATTATTTGTGTTAGATCATATAGTACTAGTGAATATTATAATTAGTTTATCAAACTTGATACATGTCATTCTCTTAAAGCTATTGTTTTCTTTTCAGAATGTTCCGAAACAACACTTAACCAAGCAAAGAACTATTTCTCAAAAAACAGTCTCCTCAATGAGGAATAATGGTAAGCTATCTGAAGACTACCTATTCTTGTGTTATTCATTGACTCTTAATTACAATTTTTTATATACTCTTTCCTTTAACTTTAGTGAAAACATATGTCACTGTGAGAACAAGAAATATAACTTTGTTTGAAGGCAGCAGTTCTGACAGCAAAAATGAAGATGGGGATAAAATCCATCCTAAAATCATCAATGTTCATCCTTGTCGACCTATTCACCCTGGTCTGAAACCTTCCCTCAATCCTATTGTGAGCGCTGGTGTTACAAAGGTACATTGTTTCTTTTTAAAATCTTTCCCCTCCCCATGCTTTTTTCAGATACCATCCCCTCAATCTTCATAATGAGGACAGGGATCCTAGAAAGAAATGCAAGTCCTCAAGATCGGATGGATTACAATCTCTAGTCCTTCACCCTCGAATGCTTGCCTTGTATATTAGAATTAATATTCTTTCCACCTGGCCCATTTTGCAAACCATAGCTTTCTCTGAAACATTTTTTTTTTAAATCCCCTTTGCTATATTTCTGCTGAAAGAACATGTGAAATGGCTCTCACCTTTCCTATATGTCAGTTATTACTACTCTCTCAGGATCTGAATTCATGCTCTGATCTCTTATATACATTTAGCATACAAGTCTACTATAGATTTAGTTCAATGTAGTTCAAATTTGACCGCCTCGTTCTGTGAGTTGGACAATAAATTGTATATGTATTTGTATAATTGCAAAAAAAAAAAAAAAACAAGTGTAACAACTACGGAGATAGATGCATGGGTTTAAGGTTTATGAAAAGAGATGGGAATAGACAGTTCTTAGGTTTGCCTTTATGAAAGGAAATAAATAATAAGCAACCCAAAAGAACAGCTCAAAATGAGCTGGGCACAGTGGGTCACGCCTGTAATCCTAACACTTTGGGAGGCCAAGGTGGGCAGATTACCTGAGCTCAGGAGTTCGAGACCAGCCTGGGCAACATGGTGAAACCCTGCCTTTACTAATAAGCAAAAAAATTAGCCAGGCATGATGGCACATGCCTATAGTCTCAACTACTCAGGAGGCTGAGGCATGAGAATTGCTTGAACCCAGGAGTTAGAGGTTGCAGTGAGCCAAGATCATATCACTGCACTCCAGCTTGGATAACAGCGCTAGACCCTGTCTCCAAAAAAAAACAAGAATTAAATCTTTCCATGCAATTCAAAAATGCATTGTCATAATGTTCCAGAAATAAGCATCTGCATAAATTAATTAAGGAATATTTTATACTCCTGAAAAAATGTGGAAATAAATATATAATTGAAAAGTGGAATTCCATGATTTTCCCTCCTCATGTTAGTATATTTTACAAATATTTATCGATACTGTATCCTTTTCCTGAGTAAGGTTATTTACTTCTATTCCAAATGTATTTATCCCAATCTGTCTTCTAAGGTTCCTGGGTGCCTCAAATTTTATAGGTCCTAAACTGAACACATTGTTCTTGATTCTTTCCTGACTACTGCCCTTCGTAATCTACTCTGTCATCTGGCTTCCCTCTCCTAGTACATAACACCTGGTAAATAGCACTGAAACATTGAGAAAGGGAAATCCTGCACTCCAGTTCTCACATCACCAATGTGTTCACTTACCAAGTTCTGTATTTTTACCTGCTTACCACTTTTCATATCTTATTACTGTAGTTCACTTTGTGACCTGTATTTCTAGAATACTCTTTTATAGTTTGGTCCCTGCCTCACCACTTTCATTTGCTTTTACATTGCTGCCAGGATGACCTTCCCAAAATATATTTGTGATGATCTTAACTCGTCTGCTCATTGAGTGGATCCCCATTACATGAAGGGGGAATTTTACATTCCAGCATTACATATATCTTTTGTAGTTTGGCCTGGTTTTCCTGCTTTCTCTCTCCACCCCATTCCCTCTGACTGCATTCCAGTAAAACTGGAGAAAGCAGGAAAACCAGGCCAAAAAAAACAATGCCCATCCTGCATTATCTAGAAATCCTTTATACCCTCAATCTTCACTTTGTCAGTCTCAAAATATGGCCCTGATTTTTCAACATTTATGGAGCTTTCCAAGTAGAATTGACTATTCTCTCTTAATGCCGTCACCATATTTCATTGATTTAAATTGTAGACCTGGTGTTATATGTTTGTTCTTCCTGCTTTTCATATATCTCTATCCCCACTTGAATATAGGGTGGAATCTGTCTTTTGTTTATATTTTCAGCTTTTCTCAGGAAATGCCATGATTTTATATGCACGGTGAATAAAGAAATACAATGGTTTCTAAAATTTTTTTGTTTTTGTTTTTATAGGAGGAAGCAACAAAACTACCAACTGGAAAAAAAGAAAACGGTATTATTTAAAGTGCTCCATGAGAGCAAACAAATTATAATAATTTTTTGTGTGTACAAAAATCAGAGGTGGTAAGTTAGTGAATAGCTTTGAAAAAAAATATTTGCTTAAATCCTATTATTAAAAAAAGAAGAAGAAGAAAACACCAAATGTGGCAGCTCATGCCTATAATCCCAGCATTTGGGAGGTCAAGGTAGGCAAATCACTTGTGCCCAGGAATTTCGGACTTGCCTGGGCAACATGGCAAAACCTGGGCTCTGCTTTAAAAAAAAAGCTACAAAAATTAGCTGAATATGATAGCACAGGTCTGTAGTCCCAGCTACTTGGCAGGCTGAGGTGAGAGGATCACTTTAGCTGAGGAGGTTGAAGCTGCAATGACCTGTGATCATATCACTACATTCTGGGTAACAGAGCAAGACCTCCCAAAAAAAGAAAAAAAAAAAAAACCAAAGTCACAGACCCAAAAATCATATCTTTTTTGCTATTTTTCTCATATTATAATCTCCCTTTTCCTGAAACTACATCAAACCTGAATTTTTTTTCTATTATTTTTATTTTATTTAAATATTCATGAATGGAGATAGACTTTACATATGTATTTGAAATTTTACAGTAACTAATAGTGTCATGAATGTATCTGTGACTAACATTTTATAGACAAGAAGTTTGCATCAGGATCAGGAGAAGAGGAAGACATAGGGTCACCCTCGAGGTCTAAGGTACTGTCTATTGTTGTAAGTATCAAGTCATGTTAAATCATAAAATAGGATGTTTGGGCTTTACTTTCTCACCTGTCCATACACCCATAAAGGAATTATTTTCTCACCTATCAGTGTATAATGAATACAATAAATATGTGCGAAGTCGATTACTGCTGCATATACAATTCTGCTAATTTGCAGAATTCATTTAAGAAGCCAGTGTAGTATAGTTTAAATATATATATATATATATATGGAATGACTTTGGGTTCTGAAGATAAGTTTGTCTAAACACTAAAAAATTATTCCAGATCAACCTAGTAGCAAATGTTATGATTCCATGGTATATCTGAATGTGTAAATATCCCAATGAGATGCAGAGATAAAGCGGTTAAACTGTAGGGGTTTTTTTTGTTTTTTTTACAACTTGGAACTTGAAAAGATAATGCCTAGGACTTGAAGGTGTTGATATGTTTTGCTCATCAGTGTAAACCTACAAAGAACATTTTCTGAGAAGGAAAAGCATGGGAAATAGTATATGTGTGGAAGTATAAAAACAACAATTTGGTTTAATAGTGTTTTAGTTCTTTTTAATAATAGAATGCAATGAGTTTCTTTGTGGCAGCCATGCTTGTAGTAACATAAGTAAAAAACAATAATGATATATTTCAAGGCAACTGTGAAAAGAGATGAGAATGGCCTGACCTCTTAGGTAGAAGCAGCTGGTACATAGTGGTACCAGCACTGATTGGAAGTCAAAAGATATGTTAGTATCCTGGTCCTGTCACTTATTAGCTATGGAATCTTGGGAAAATTTATTTAACTAATTTGAATGTCAGTGACCTTTTTCATAAAGACAGTATTAATATCTATCTCATAGGTATGCATAATGTACAAATGTGGTAAGAAATGTGAAAATATTTTGTAAACTGGAATATGTACATACAAATATGAGACAAAATGAATCACAGTGAGATTCGGTGCCTTAATACATACTGTGAGTCTTTTTTTTAACCTATAGTCAATACTGTCAATTAGTCAATACTGTCAAGTAATCACTACTGTCAGGAGAACAATGAGAAAGTATAGCATAGGTATGTGGATTTCCAGTTTGAAGTAAAGTTTTAGTAGTCTAATACTAGTGATATCCTATGGGAATAGAGTGATTTGACACTCAAGACCTCCTGATAAGATTTTAAATATTTTGACCTTGAATAAATTTATGTCATTGTGTACTGTGTGCTAGGCAGTTATACACTGAATACACAAGATGAGGGCTTATCCTAGAGTAGTAGGAACACAAAAACAAAGAAACAACAAACACATAAGTCACTACAAGTGCTTCCTATGAAAAAAACAGAAAATGTTCCATTACAGGAAATTGAGGAAGTTTGTAGTTAGGATTGGGATGGGAGTGGGAGTAGAATTGTGTAGTCAGAGAAGATCTGTCCAGGTGCCATTTAAGCTGCCAGCTAGAGGCTGAGAAGAAGAAAGCCATGTGAAAATCTAAAAGGAAGATGTTCTGGACAGAGAGAAAAATGGATTATAATTGTTCATCATTTTGCTTTTAACATCCTCAAAAGACCAGGAAGCAGAAAGTGGGGCAACCATCATCATCATCATCATCATTTTTAATGTGTAGGAAAGAAAATGTGCAAATGAGAATCTGGAACATTTTAGATGCTTTGTGAATAAATGTTCTTATTCTTCCCTTTTATTAAGGCTTGCTCTAGGTTTTTAAGTTATTTCTTAAATGGAAAAGAGTGGCAGAGTATATCTAATATTTGCTTGCTTTTATTTAAACATAACATAAACAAAAGTTTTTTTTTACTACTTTGACATTTTATTCAACCATTTTTATATCAGTAAAAATTTTGTCAAGAAATACTTTAATTTTATCAGGCCCTTGTTTGCCTAAATGAAACAGCTTCATCAGTGTTCTGTTTATACACAACCTGGAGTACTCCAAAGTTTCTTATGCCAGTAATCTTCTTTTAATAAAAAAATTCTATAATTGGGAATATTTTAAATGTTAAATGCTGTAATATAGCAAATGTATTGTATTTTTATAATGCCCTCTTTTGATGGAGATTGCAAATTAGAGTTAGGTCTTTTGAAGTGAGTGACTTGTTGAAATATGCACGTAAGTTAATACTTCGCCCGTAAATAGGTTTCCTTTTGCCTTCCATACCCAGTTTTACAGAGTCAATAGCCTAATGAAGATAAAAGATAAGCTCCATCTAAAAAGCATATGTGAGGTTCTCTATTGAAATGTTTTGGTTTCCAGACTGGGCACAGTGGCTCATGCCTGTAATCCCAGCACTTGGGAGGTCAATGCAGTTGGATCACTTAAAGTCAGAAGTTTGAGACCAGTCTAGTCAACATGATGAAAACTCCATCTCTACTAAAAGTGCAAAAATTAGCTGAGCACAGTGGCATGAGCCTGTAATCCCAGCTCCTCAGGAGGCGGAGGCAGAACAATCGCTCAAACCTGGGAGGCAGAGATTGAAGTGAGCTGAGATCATGCCATTGCACTCCAATCTGGGCTCTCAGAAAAAAAGCAAAGCGAAGAAAAGAAATGTTTTGGTTTTCAATACCTGCTTCTCTTATTTTTAAGTCTAATTGCTTTAAATATAGGAAATTTGGGTTTTTAAAATAAGCGATTAGGAAATCTTTATGCAACTAATTATTGTTATTTTGTATTGAAACTCATTGTTGATATTAATTTTAACAGAGTATCTCGAAGACTGTTCTCCAGATGCATGGTGGTCATTCATCTGGGCCTGTTGATCAGCAGAGGAAAAATGCAGTAAATGGAAATGTAGATGGTAATAAACATATTTTATTTTTAAAAACATTTTACATAATGTTTATTTGAAAACACCATCACTGATGTAGTATAACAAGCAAAGGAAGATCACTTACCAAATGTACAGTAAGAAAAGTGAAAGGTGATACGTTTTCTATATTAACACACATATACAAGAGAGTAAATTGAGAATGCCACTAAAGGAGTTTAATTAATAGCTCCATTTCAAGATACTCCAAGATCTGAGGAAAGTCAGGAAATAAGAAGAAAGGAGAGGAGGGAATGAAGAATGAGAAAGGCAGTGAGTACAGGGAGTAAATGAAAGAAACAGAAGGTTCATATAATGGAAGGTGGCAAACCCAATAATTCCTTAGAAAAAGGAAGAAAAGGGTTTTAGAAAAGTGGAAAGAATATGTAGTGGGCTTCTAGCACCAAAGCTTGTTGGAGAATTAGAGCAAAATTTTTAATTCTTCCTGTCTTCCTCTTTGATGGAAGTACCTGACCAGGCAGAGCTATGTTTTATCTACCTCATGTGAATGTAAGCATATATGGTCATCTATGCATGCATACAATTTGATGTCATATGCAGTCAATATGGAACAGAACTTCTCACACTTCAATAAATCATCTTGGGGACTTCTTAAAATGCACATTCTGATTCAGCAGGCCTGGGATTCTGCATTTCTATTAAGTTTTCAGCTGATGCTGATGCTGCTGATCCTCAAGCCATGCTCTGATTGGCAAGATTATAGACTTTTTTCTATATAGAAATTGGAAAGAAGAGCCACTGGGGACCAGTTCAATAATAACAGGCTTAGAGGACAGCATGATTTGGCTTTTATTTCAGGTCATAATTTTAGCCAGAGAGGAAGTAGAGGGAGATGAAGAAATAGAAATTATAGATGTAAGATACTATTGCTAAAATAAGAGGGGAGACTTGGTGGGAGTAATCCATAAAAAAATGTAGAATGGGAAGAACCAAGACCACAGATGTAGAAATTTTCACAAGGTAGATGGATTATAAGCAAGGATGAGGGGGAAAGAAAGAAATTAGCTAGATAAATTTGAATTTTCTGATGAGAAAGTGTATATCCATCCACATCATTGCAAATGACAGGATCTCATTCTTTATTATGGCTAGACAGTACTCTATTGTGTATATGTACATTTTCTTTGTCCATTTGTTGGTGTACAAATAGATTGCTTTTAAATCTTGGCTATTGTGAAGAGTGCTGTGATAAACATAAGAAGGCAGATATCTCTTCAATTTACTAATTCCCCTGCTTTTTAGTATATGCCTAGCAACGGGATTGCTGGATCAGATGGTAGTTTTATTTTTAGTTTTAGGGTTTTTTTTTTTCTTTTAGACAGAAGCAAAAAAAATATGCCTTCTGGTCTCAAGCAATTCTCGCACATCAGCCTCCCAAGTAGCTGGGACCACAGGTGTGTACCACCATGCCTGCCTAATTTTTTTCATTTTTAGTACAGATAGGGTTTCACCCTATTGGCCAGGCTGGTCTCAAACTCCTATGCTCAAGCAATCCTCTTGCTTTGGTGTCCCATACTTCTGGTATTACAGATGTGAACCCCCACACCTGGCCTATTTTTAGTTTTTGAGGACTCTCCACTGTATTCTCCATAGTGGTTGTAGTAATTTACATGCCCACATGTATGAACGTTCCCCTTTCTCCACATCTTCGTCAGCATTACAACCCATCATTTGGATAAAAGCCATTTTAACTGAGGTGGTGAGATGATATCTCACCATCATTTTGATTTGCATTTATCTGGTGATCAGTGCTGTTGAGCACCCATCCATGTATCTATTTACCATTGGATTGCTATTGGATAGCAGTTCAAGACATAACAGGACCAAGGGAAAGTGTTGTTTTGCTTTTATTTTTGAATATGTTTCCAGCCAGAGGGTAAGATTATGAAATAGAAATTATTGATGTGAGATACTACTACCTAATGAAGAGGAAAGAAGTGGTGGGCATAATCCAGGAGACATATATGTAAGGAGAAGGAAGACCACAAATTGAGAGGCTTTTCCAATGACAAGGGGATTGTGAAGGGGGAATGTGAGAGGAAAAAAATAAGCTATCTCAGTAGTTTTAGAGTTAGTGATGAGGACACTTGAGAGAAGTCAATTCAGATGGCTTTAGTATGTTTGCACTCAGGACATTAGATTATCACTGCCCTTGAAATTACTGGAAGGAGGAGGGAGTGCAAGAATTGGGGTAAACCACAGCAACTCATTGCTGCACTTTATATCACACATCAAAGATATAGGTTAAATTTATATTAGGTAATCAAATGGAATTCATTTGAACAAAAGACCTTTCACTGTTTTTGTTAAGAAAGCTATGTTTTAATTAGATACCTGTTCCATAAAAGTACTTTAAAGACTAGCATGGTATACCCAATCATAGTAATTTCAGAAACAAAAAGTATAGGATTTATTCCTTGAATAACAAAACTGATGTTTTCAATAAACATTGTACTGCTTTTGAAACATAAAAGTTTATTATAATGAATGTGAAATTTTTATTTTTGCAATAAATATTTACACATTGAAAGCTGCTTATACATTATTTTGTGATGCGTTTAATATACCATCTTGCATGAGTGGATCAAGAAACTTTGAGACAAGGCCAAACTACAGTATGCAAGCAAGAAGAAGAGAAAATCAAAGACTGCATGTTCTCACTCGTAAGTGGGTGATGAACAATGAGAATACATGGATACATGGAAGGGAACATCACACACTGGGGCGTGTTGGATGATTAGGGGATGGGTAGGGGGATAACACAGGTTGGGGAGATTGGGGGAGGGAAAGCATTAGGAGAAATTCCTAATGTAGATGATGGGTTGATGGGTACAGTAAACCACCATGGCCCATATATATCTATGTCACAAACCTGCATAATCTGCACATGTACCTCAGAACTGAAAGTATAATTTTTAAAAAATTTTGTCAGAATAGTGGAGGAAAACATTTGGATATCAAGAACAAAGTGTAAACTAATGAAGGGGTAAAAAGAAAGTCACATTGGAAATTATTAGTACTAAATAGTAGACAGTAAAGGAAAATATACAATGTTACTTTACCTGTTTCTTTTGGATTTTTATTTTTTTGTTTCTGATGGTTTTGTTAGTTGAGTGGATGAAATTGTCAGTGAATCTATGAGATGATTATATGGCTTGAATCTGGTGGCATCTAATGTCTTGCCAAGTGGTTTGTTGAAGTTTTAGAGAATAAGAAGTATTAAAGAAAGAACCCATAGCCAATATCATACTGAATGGGCAAAAACTGGAAGCATTCCCTTTGAAAACTGGCACAAAATAAGGATGCCCTCTCTCAACACTCCTATTCAATATCGTATTAAAAGTTCTGGCCAAGGCAATCAGAAGAAGTAAAGGAAAAGAAGTAGACGGTATTCAATGAGGAAAAGATGAATTCAACTTGTCTCTATTTGCAGACGACGTTATTATATATTTAGAAGACCCCATAATCTCAGCCCAAAATCTTAAGCTGATAAGCAACTTCAGCAAAGTCTCCAGATACAAAATCAATGTGCAAAAATCACAAGTATTCCTATACGCCAATAACAGACAAAACAGAGCCAAATCATGAGTGAATTCCCATTCACAATAACTACAAAGAGAATAAAATACCTAGGAATACAACTAACAAGGTATGTGAAGGACCTCTTCAAGGAAAACTACAAACCACTGCTCAGGCAAATAAGAGAGGACACAAACAGATGGAAAAACAGTCCAGGCTCATGGTTAGGAAGAATCAATATTGTGAAAATGTCCATACTGCCCAAAGTAATTTATAGATTCAATGCTATCCCCAACAAGCTACCATTGACTTTCTTCACAGAATTGGAAAAAAAAAACATCTTAAGCTTCATATGGAACCGAAAAAGAACCTACCTACATAGTCAAGACAATCCTAAGCAAAAAAAAAAAAAAAAAACAAAAAAAAAAAACTGGAGGCATCATGCTACCTAACTTCAAACTATACTACAAGTCTACAGTAATCAAAACAGCATGGTACTGCTACCAGAACAGAGATATAGACCAATGGAACAGAACAGAGGCCTCAGAAATGAAGCCACACATCTATAGCCATCTGATTTTTGACCAGCCTGACAAAAACAAGCAATGGGGAAAGGATTCCCTAATTAATAAATGGTGTTGGGAAAACTGGCTAGCCATAGACAGAAAGCTGAAACTGAATCTCTTCCTTACAACTTATAGAAAAATTAACTCCATATGGATTAAAAATGTAAACATAAGACGTAACACCCTAAAATCCCTCAAAGAAAACCTAGGCAATACCATTCAGGACATAGGCATGGGCAAGGGCTTCATGACTAAAACACCAAAAGCAAGGGCAACTAAAGCCAAAATTGACAAATGTGATCTAATTAAACTTAAGAGCTTCTGCACAGCAAAAAAACAAACAAAAAACTATCATTAGAGTAAACTGACAACCAACAGAATGGGAAAAAATTTTTGCAGTCTACCGATCTGACAAAGGGCTAATATCCAGAATCTACAAAGAACTTAAACCAATTTACAAGTTAAAAAAAAATCAAAAAAGTGGACAAAGGATATGAACCGACACTTTTCAAAATAAGACATTTATGCTGCCAAAAAAACATGAAAAAAAGCTCAGCATCGCTGGTCAGTAGAGAAATACAAATCAAAAGCATAATGAGATACCATCTCATGCCAGTTAGAATGGCGATCATTAAAAAGTCAGGAGACAACAGATGCTGGAGAGGCTGTGAAGAAATAGGAATGATTTTATACTGCTGATGGGAGTGTAAATTAGTTCAACCATTGTAGAAGACAGTGTGGTGATTCCTCAAGGATCTAGATATAGAAATTCCATTTGACCCAGCAATCTCATTACTGGGTACATACCCAAAGGATTATAAATCATAGTATTATAAAGACACATGGACACTATGTTCATTGCAGCACTGTTTACAATAGCAACAACTTGGAACCAACCCACTGCCCATCTATGATAGACTGGGTAAAGAAAATGTGGCACATATACACCATGAAATACTATGCAGCCATAAAAAAGGATGAGTTAATGTCCTTTGCAGGGACATGGATAAAGCTGAAAACCATCATTCTCAGCAAACTGACATAAGAACTAAAAAACACTGCATGTTCTCATAAATGGCTGTTGAACAATGGGAACACATGGACACAGGGAAGGGAACATCACACACTGGGGCCTGTTGGGGGGTTGGGGGCTAGGGTAGGGTTAGCAGGAGGTGGAGAGATTGGGGAGGGATAGCATTGGGAGAAGTAAGTGTGGATGATAGGGTGATGGATGCAGCAAACAACCATGGCACATGTACACCTATGTAACAAACCTGCAGGTTCTGCACATGTACCCCACAACTTTAATAAATAAAAAAGAATCAAATATTCCACCACAGATTAAGCTTTATTTAAACTCTGATTTTATAAAAGAAAAATATATGTTTAAATTTATGTTTATAAAGACTATAGCTTTTATCTAACTGTTCTAAGTAGTTCATTTTAATTAAATACATGGATTTTTTTTTTTTTTTTTTTTTTTTTTTACCAGAACAAGACTTAAAAATAACATCAGAGGGAGAACAAGAAAATCTTCAAGAATGTGAAAATATCCAGCAACAGGTATGTAAAACTTTAATTTCAAATTTCTGGTTTTCTTTGCTTTCATAACATAGCATATTTCAAATGAAATTACCTTTGGACTGTCCTTTTAGAATCAGTTGAATATAATATTTAATTTTAAACCATTTTAACTGGTTATGAATCTTAAAATATTCTCAGAATGCATAATGATTTACAGTTAATCTTTTCCCTTCAAAATGAAGCCCAAAGTTCCTGAATATTGTTTACTCTTCCTTTTTTGTAACCTCCTAATTAATAAAGAATCATCAAATATTGACTTATAATTTCAAGCAATCAAAATTATGAACAATTCAATAGGGATGGCTGCCGACTTGGGTTCATGTTAAATGAGTAATCTTTACTGATGGTTCAAAATTTGCAATTTTATATTACTAGTCACTAATCCCATGATTAAAAATGTATTCTCCATTGTGATTTTTAATTGATTGCAACATCTATGTTCAAGGAGAGAATAGGGTCATAAACTCAACCCAACTGCCTATCAAGAGAACCAGACTGCAGAATGGAAGCTTTGGTGTTAGGGAACAAAGAGTAACTTTCTAACTTATTTCAATATAGGAAATTTGTAACTCTTGTCAAAAAATTTGTAATCCACTGTCATTAGTGGACTTTAGAATATATTGAAACTTAGCACTATAGCCTGTATAGAATAGCTACATAACACTATCATATTACAGTATATAATTTGAATTTAATTGTAAGAATTTGGCTTTGTTTCTGATTAGTGTTGATTTTGATTTCTATTAATTTAAAGTTTGCCTACTCACCAATTAGTAATCTTTGGAAAAAAAGCACTCAGGTGTGCACTGTTCAGTATCACTATGTCAGGTACAGTGAGATAAAATCTTAAGATGCCTTTGTGATACTGCCAATCATCTTTTAATTCATTTTTTGGTAAATTAAACACTTCATGAATTAATCTTAGTCCAAACACACAGTTACAACGTTAAGATTGATGGTTTATATTTTCCCCTATTTTAGGCTAATGCAAATATTTTTAACTTATTAATTACAATCCAATAATTGGGAGTAGATACAGAGTAAGAAGTTTAAGTTAAATTTTTATTTTTAATTTTTATTTTTCCATACTTTATTATTTATTGGCAAAGTTGTCTTTAAAACATGCACCCTGATAGAAAAGACATCTGACAAACAAAAACTAGCAAATTAATCTTCCACTTTTGCATCTTCAAAAAATGTATCAACAAACAGAAGTGAACACGTACTGTAATAGAGTGCATATAACTGTATATACAGGAGTCCTTTGTGTGCAAAAATAGGAGAAAATGTGGATAAAGCAAGGCAAATGAGGGTGGAAAAAACTTTAAAACTCATCACAATTGAGTTAAAGCAGAGTTTGAATGAAATTTGTGAAGAATCCAAAACTTCTGATTGTTTGGAGGAAGAGTCAATACATGAAGAAGAAACATAAAGAACATACCCTCTAATGTGACAAAAAATATTTGTGATTGTCAAGAAAAAATGCATCTGGGGTAGTCATATGTATAGTATTCCAGTTATTTTTTGAACAAAAATAGTTCAGTCTCATAAATGTCATTCCATTTCAGTTCTATTCTGGGTCCTCAGAATATCCTTGCCAGTCATCTTCTGATTTTTATTTAAATGTAAATAAAATATGCTGTGAAAATAATAGCAAACCAATGCCGAACATGTTTTTAACATAGACCAGTAGAATTTTTATAATGACCCAGAAAGTACAAAAAGCAAAGAACCCAGAAGTAGTTATCATTGGAAAAAAAAGAAGACCAAGAGTGTTATAGGCACAGGCTGAAAAAATAATAAAAATAACACTAATTGCAAATTTGACATCAGAAATGTGCCTCAGTATTGTGATCCAAAAAGCCTTTTAGATTTGTGGCTTACCTCCTACAGAGAAATGAAACATGTAAATAAACAAAAAGGCATGGTGTTTCTGTTGCTACAGACATTTGTAAGAATACAAAACCAATACAGAACTGGTTCCAGAAACCATTGTATCATAATTGCAGTGCAAAAGCTATAAGAGAATACAACTTGGATTAGAAAATGTGCATTCCTCATAAGTGAAGGAAAAATAAAATCCTTTGTGAACATGCAAGTACTCAGAGATTTCGTCACCACCAGGCCAGCTTTACAAGAGCTCCTGAAAGAGGCTCTACACATATAAAGGAACAACCAGTACCAGCCACTCCAAAAACATGCCAAATGGTAGAGAGAATCAACACAATGAAGAATCTGCATCAAATAGTGGGCAAAACAGCCAGCTAGCACCAAAATGGCAGTATGAAATTCACACGTAACAATATTAACTCTAAATGTAAATGGACTAAATGCCCCCATCAAAAGACACAGACTAGCAAATTGGATAAAAGGCCAAAACCCATCGGTGTGCTGTATCCAGGAAACCCATCTCACATGCAAGGATACACAAAGGCTCAAAATAAAGAAATGGAGGAAAATTTACCTAGCAAATGGAGAGCAAAAAAAAGCAGGAGTTGCAATTCTCATCTCTGATAAATTAGACTTTAAAGCAACAAAGATCAAAAGAGACAAAGAAGGACATTACATAATGGTAAAAGGATCAATGCAACAAGAAGAGCTAACGATCCTAAATATATATGCACCCAATACAGGAGCACCCAGATATATAAGGCAACTTCTTAACGACTTACAAAGAGACTTAGACTCTCACACAATTGTAGTAGGAGACTTTAACACCCCATTGTCAATATTAGACAGATCAACCAGACAGAAAATTAACAAGGATATCCAGGACTTGAACTCAGACCTGGAACAAGCAAACCTAATAGACATTTACAGAACTCTCCACCCCAAATCCACAGAATATACATTCTTCTCAGCACCACGTCACACATAGTCTAAAATTGGCCACATAATTGGGAGTAAATCACTCCTCAGCAAATGCAAAAGAACGGAAATCGTAACAAACAGTCTCTCAGACCACAGTGCAATCAAGTTAGAACTCAGAATTCAAAAACTAACTCAGAACCGCACAGCTTCATGGAAACTGAACAACTTGCTCTTGATTGTTGACTGGATAAACAATGAAATGAAGGCAGAAATAAAGATGTTCTTCGAAACCAACGAGAATGAAGACACAACATACCAGAATCTCTGGGACACATTTAAAGCAGTGTCTAGAGGAAAATATATAGCAATAAGTGCCCACATGAGAAGCAAGGAGAGATCAAAAATTGACACCCTATCGTCAAAACTGAAAGAGCTAGAGGAGCAAGATCAAAAAATGCCAGATGTAGGTGATGGGGAGGAAGGCAGCAAATCACACTGCCACGTGTGTACCTATGCAACAATCCTGCATGTTCTTCACATATACCCCAAAACCTAAAATGCAATAAAATAAATAAATGGGAAAAAAAAAAGAAAATGTGCATTCCTCTCCACCACATAGTGACAGAGCATCAAAAGTACATGTAGAAGAATAGTTACAGCACAATATACAAAGATTTAAGCATGGACTAGGCATATTACAACTAGAGTTCCTGACTTTGAAGAAAGAAAAGTTCAACTTGAGAAAGACTTGGAGGGTCATTTGCTGTCACTTGTTTTTTTCTCTTGATCAATTATTTGGTGCATTCTAATTTTTTACTTATGAAAATCTCTTGTGTAAAATGGGATTTCTAAATTCATAATTGTGTGTAGAAATATATTATTTCTCTTTCTAAACGATAGAAGTTCAGGAAAACATTCTACAATCTTTGTTCCTTAATCAACCCAAATCTATCTATCTGTTTTCGAAGTGGCACAGAGATTGAGAAACTAATCTATTCATATACCGTAGATATGGATACTTCTGAACTAGGGTTAGCATATAGGAAATTGCTTAATGAATGTAATACGCTCTGGGATGTAACTTTTTCTATTGACTTTAAGATGATTTGCCCTTACTGAATAAAGTGGGAAATCAATGCGAAGGAAGCAATGACTAAGAAGTGATATAAAAATGTATCTATCCTTGAGAATTGGAACAAATATTCATAGTCAAAGGAATCTGTATGTTGTATGTTGTGCTTTCACATGTGCAAGTTGATCCATTTAACTCAATATGTTGGGGCTTATAATTTCATCATGATCACCTTAAATATGTTTGAAAACAAATGTATATAGATACCTCCATTTATTTTTCTAACCACCATGTTTACATGTTTCTGTCAAAATCAGATCTTAATGTGATTTTATTTAATAGAGTATGATATGTATTAGCATGTATAACTTTATCATGTAAGTACCATAGATTCTCAGCTAAAAATTTCGTTTTTGACTCCAAAGTAGAAACCTGATTTCTGTACGTCGAGTTTTAAAGATAAACAAAAATCTGGCAATACCTTTAAAAGGAAAAGTAGATGAGGCCTCTCAGCCCCTGCTGAGGCATTAAGTTACTTTCGCAGGATCATACTTTTAATTCTTCTGATTAATTTAATGAATTTATCAGGTAATTTATGTGACTCCACATTATAAAATAGTATTATCAGTTTCTGTGCCATAAAATGCTAGGAAATGCCACGTTAGGTTTAGGAGCTTTGGATGAGTCATTTAATCTTTAGATAATAGGGCTAAAGTAGATAAATACTCCAGCTATATAATGTCGTGGTTACTGAATGTGAAATTTGGAAAGCATCTCGTTTTCCAGAACTCTATCCTAGCATCTCAGCAATTTCACTCTGCTTCTTCTGTAGTTTCAAACTTTGGTTCCTGTTTTTCAGCAAGCACCTTCACATTTTTTATATCCTAGCATCCAAATGAAAAAAGAAAGATCAAAGACAGTGGGGAAAACTTATTGCCAAAAAGGGAAAATTTCCTTTCTGTTCCTGAAGTCCCACAGTGGCACATTCTCTAAATCTGGCCATTAGTGTAAACTCCAGGAGGTAAAGATAGAAGAGGACAGATTTCATGCCTTTGTTCTTTTATTTCTCTATTTCTGCTCATCACAAAGGGGTGAAAATTTATATTAGACAGCAAGGAGTGGAGTGAATAAAAGCATAAATTTCGAATGAGCCCTTTTTCAAAGTGTGGAAATTTTTGTTTTATTCACTCAGAAATGATTCAGACTTTATATGAATATTGATGAAAAAATCATAACGTAAGTTATGGTAATAATTATATAGTGATAAAATTAAAGTAAATACAAAACATTTTAATGAATATTATCATGACAGAGTCAAGTGATAAAATGAATGAAAACAAAAATGTTCTATTAGATAAAATAATGGTAATTATTATCAGTGTCAAACTTTCATTGAAGGTTGCAGAAAAAATGAAAACATGCAGAAATAAGAAAGTGGAAGTGTCAAGAAACCTAGATGCCGATTACAGTGACAGTGATGATAATGAATTAATCCAAGAAAGAAGGAGCAGAAAACCTGATAATCCTCAATTCTCCAGGCCGAAGAGTGAAGAGTATAATAGGTAAGACTATAGCAATATTTAATAATATAAAACATCTTAAGTATAATAAATCTGTGTTAAGGATTTTATATATGTTTCATGCTTATATATGTTAAGAATTTTCATTATAGCATCATCATATCAAAAAGCTGGAGATAGTCTAAAATCCCATTAATAAGGAAATAGGTAAATCATCATACCCATTAAATAACGTAGCATGCAACCCTCTTTTTAAAATTAGGTTGGATCTATAGTATACTGATTACTTCATCAGTAATGTATATTTAAAACATTTAGTTTGATAACATATCTTAAGTAAATTTTGTCAGAATATGACATTGTAATATCTTGATACTTGTAATATCTACTGAGTTGCAAAAGGAAACTACGTGCTACCTTGGCACTTTATGTTAGCAACAAAATTGCTAGTTATGACATTTGTTTCTTGTTCTCAGTGCATGAGTGCTCAAATACTGATTCTCACAATAATCTGAATATTGTTGAGGGATGCACATGAAGATCTGTATTCCATGTAAATATTCAGTGTATTGATAAAACTTGTTAAAATATTTCAAAGGATCTTTGATCTACCGAGTCAGGAGTTCACCCAATTTTTTCCTGTAAAGAGTAACTACTTTAGGCTTCGTGGACCAGAAGGTCTCTGACATCTTTCATAGACAACAGATAAATAGGTAGCACTGTGTTCCAAGAAAACTTTACTTACAAAAACAGGCAGTGGGCTGAATTTGGCCCACAAGTACTGATTTGCTGACTCCTATGCCAAAACCAAGGTGCTGCTAATGCAGTGAACCTCCTCTTTCGAAGCACTTTAAATGCATCCGATTATCCTTTCAAAAGATATTTTAGTATGCACAACACCATATTTTGCAACAGTGACTTCCTATTATATAATTTATAAAATTCGGTAGACAAAATAAGATTTGAATTTTTACCTTGTTTTATCTTAAATAATTTATTATTTTAATATGACTAACCATTTTGTATATTTGATGAGGATAAAATATCTCAGAGTTGAGTGATTTTTCTCAAGTAAGAAATACTGCCCTTTAGTCTTTCTGTGGTCATTATAAGCATGGCCAAAATGATAACCACCTTTATAATCTAGAAATGTTCAAGAGGTGTTTTAGTTCTATAATTTTATGATGTCATGATGTTATTTAGTACCTTAGTCTGACTTGCCATGTATGTCTGGCTTGACATATATGTGTGTGTGTGTGTGTGTGTGTGTGTGTGTGTGTATGTGTGTGTTTGTGTGCGTATAATTTTTAAAAGCTTTTAAGATGTTAAAACATACTGTGTAACTAATCATTAGTCACTATTAATCATTATGAAATGATTGTAAATGTCCTTAAAATTAACCTATCTGTACTCATGGACTCAAGTTTCCTTTCCATTCACTCTTGAACTCACCACCATAATTTTCACTCTCACCACTCCTCCAAAATTATTCTCAAGGTTGTCACTGATTTTTCACTGTAATACATCTAGACATAATTTTTTTAGATCTCACTTTATGTAGCTTATCAGCAATACTTGACCCAATGGAAAACTCTCTCCTCTATAACACTTTCTTCACTGACCCTCAGAATCTCACTCACTCGACTAGATTTTCGTCCTGACTTTCTAGTCCATCCATCTTAGCCTGTTTTGCTTACATCTTCTCATCTTCTACCTTTTATAGGTTGAAGTGACCCAGGGCTCAGTGCTTGAGGTTTTTTCTTGTGACTTTTACTAGCTTGTATATGCTAATAATTTTCAAATTTATACCTCTAGCCCATTTCAGGCCTATATATCAACCTGTCTACTTGATATCTCTCCTTGATTAATTATTGGGTACGGCAAATTTATCAGGTCCAAAGTCTAGCTACCAATGGTCTTTCTCCTACCTGCCCCTCGTGTAGTCTTTTGCTGTTCCATTAATCACAACTCTTGCAAATGCTCTGCCCAAAACCCTGCTGTCATCCTTGACTCACACATGCTTTCTCTGTCTCCCTCCCCTGACCCCCACCTCTGACACTCCACAGCTAAGATGTTAGCAGATCTGGTCAGGACTAACTTCACAATATATCCAAAAACCAGTCACATCTTTCATGTCTAAGCAATTCCACTATCATCTGATCAGCCGTCTAGATTAGCATAATAGACTGCTGATTGGTCTTCCTGTTTCTCTGTGTTTAATCCTGTTTTCATCAATTCTTAACCCAGTGAACCTATTGAAACATGTCAGATTATGTCACTCTTTTGGTTAAAAACTTCCAGTTGCTTCCCATTTCACTCAAAATATATGCCAAATTTTCTCCTAATACTCAAAATGCAGCACAGGATCTGACCTCTTATTTTCCTGATTTAAGCTTTTGCCTTTCTAGTCTGGTTTATCCTGGTGTACGGTTTTAAACAAAAATACTCACTTAAAGTACAGTTTGATATGTGTTCATTCTGACAATTTTACCTGGCAATTATATGCTCTTTATGGACTCTTTTGGCTCTTTTTAATGAACTATACTCTCTATATTAATAGTTTTCTAATTAGGGAGAAAAGCCCAATATTGTGGTCACTCACTATTCTATTACTGGTAATTATGATCATTTCAATCATGGTACAAGGGATCATAGGAGTTGCACACTTCACTGGTATTTTATTAGGAATAATAAAATATTCATGTGGTAAATGCAATGGATGTAAAAGTTCTTTTCAAAGAATTATGAGCCTTTAGCTTCTGAAATAAAGAGATGAAAGTTGGATTTGGCCAGGTGTGGTGGCTCACTCCTGTAATCCTAGCTTTTTGGGAGGCCAGGGCAGGTGGATCATTTTAGGTCAGAAGTTCAAGAACAGTCTGGCCAACATGGTGAAATCCCATCTATACCAAAAATACAAAAATTAGCTGTCAGTAGTGGCGCGCCTGTAATCCTAGCTACTTGGGAGGCTGAGGCAGAAGAATTGCTTGAGCCTGAAAGGCAGAGGTTGCAGTGAGACGAGATATTGCCACCGCACTCCAGTCTGGGCAACAGAATGAGACCCTGTCTAAAAAAAAAAAAAGTTTGGTTTATTGCTTTCTCTAGTAAGAAATCTGTGCTGGTCAGGCACAGTCTCTTATAATGTAGCAGCTACTAAGCCTTATAAAAGGTTTGTGGAATAGTGAAGTTGAAGGCTTGGCTCATAGGCATAACTGGGTTGACATCATCTGGAGCGTTGTGGTTATCTGTCTAAGACTGTTATGGATTAGTTGGCACTTCCAGGCATGCTGATTGGAATTAGTTTGTCTCTGGATGTCTTCAGAGGCAGGTGGCTGACATTCATTGGTTGGTGTTAGTGAGGCCAGTGGTCATTGATTGACTAGATTAAAAATTGGTTCCGGGTGGCTACCTGTTACCATGGCTACAGGTCAGTTTTCCTTAGTTTGTGGCAATGTTAATCAGATGTTTTCTGTTTGAAAGTTGACTTCTATCAACTATGTTCAAATGAACTCTATTTTATATTCCAGAATTATATACTTATTTTTTAAGTTTGGGTCAAGAGAAATTGTTTGATAATGATCTCAGAAAGATAGTTTTTAGAAGCTTAGTCTTAACCAGAAGACTCATCTACATATATTTTTGGTAAATAATTGCTGGATTTATTTTTGTTTTTTGTGTTTTTAGGGGCTCAGGCTGAACTCCTAACATAATAATCTCCAATGGGAAATTTCAGCCTTTTTGTAAATTTATGTAGGTATATGATGGTGATATTCATGTGTTTACAATTTTCTGCTGACAAATCCAGCTTTTCATATTAGGAATAGATACCACACTGTAAGTATACAAAAGTTTCTAAATCATTCTATTTTCAAACAAAATTCTAATTAATCAGAATAGTGCTATTTTTGAACTATATATAAAGACATATAGGTATTTTAAAAGCCAGTGTTTTTTCCCCTTTATGGTAATTTCACAGTTTCTTTTAGGTTATATGTGCTTCATAGTATTCTGAAAACTTAATTTAAATGAAACACGTTAAAACAATAACTATGAAACAAATCCAGCTATGACCCCATGTCTAAGAGTCATTGCCTTGCAGGCAGGGAGCTCCAGCATTTTAGCGTAGCATTCAAGTTTAGTGTAGCATTCTTTTCTCAGTGTTTGCTTTCATGTATTTTACATTTGACCTTTCAACTTCCCAGGAAACAACTGGATGCCATGTGCTTAATCCCTGTGCTCACATTCTATTCTCTATATAAAATGGATTTCTCCTACTGTTTTTGTTTTTGTTTTGGCCTGGTGAGCTCCTCTTGTCTTTTGCCTCTTCCATAATGTCTTTCTCATGCTCACATATAATTTTTTCTGGTAGTCTTCCAGAAAAGTAATGATATCAGTTTTAGTGAAGTGGTTAAGGTTGAAGGAGGATAAAATCTCTAATTTTCTTATCTTATTGTGAAGGAATATTAGCAGTGATTACTTTCTCTGGAAATAAAATAGTGTAGACAGCCTAATCTAGAGAATATTCAACGGTGTCAATGCTGCTGGAAGACTGATTAAAACGAAGAGTTTCAACTGGTTGCCATGGAACCCTGACTAAGCACAGACAAATCTTGAGAGAACTTTGACTGCAAAAGGGAGTAGAGAAATGGGTAACAAGTAAAAGAAGAAGAATACAATATTCAAGTGACTTGTTTCTTTTTCAATTTTAAAATGGAAGCCGTTAGAGTATTCTTGTTTGCTGTTCGGAGTGATCCATTAGAGAAGTAATGTGTTTTTAGAATTTAGTTTTGTTTGCATGTCTGAGAATTGGAAAGTTATCTTTTAAATATCTATAGTAAATCAATTATTTGTACAATTTCTACTCATGTATAGTTTTATCAGAAGAGGTGTTTTTTCAGAATTCGTTCAGGAATGGAATATTTTAATGTAATGGTACATGAAAATGATGACCTAAAGTTAAACTCACATTCATATATTTTTAGAAATTCTATAATAAACATACAAACACTTGGTCATATTGGATAGAATTTAAATATGCCTTGATGATGTATGTATCACAGTACCTTTGAAAGTAGCATCACAAATAACTGTGCCAAGGTAGTCTAAAATAACAGGTGTGTCACTTTTATGGTTGTTCAGATGCTGGGAAGGGGAAGCTTTCTACTTAATAATAGAAAAGCAAACTGCTGAAAAAATAATTGCAGACTGTTACTTATGGACTGTATAGTTCAAATGTAAAAAATAAATGTTTTTATGGGCCAACAGTGTCTTTGACATGTCTTGTACACTCAATAAGTTTCAGTTGAATGCATGAATAAATAGTCAAATGGATGAATGAATGTTTTTTGGTGAATTTCTTTAGAGAAACAAATTTTCAGTTTATTAAAAGCAGGTTTCCAAAGCAGCATAGATATAAAATCTTATTTAAAAAAATTGCAAGATTCAGAGATTATTATGTGTAATCATAGAAAGAAATGGAAAGATAACGTGAATTCATCTGCTATTATATTACTTGTAAACACTTGAAAATTAATATTACTTTTATAGTGTATTTTAGAGTATCCTGAAACACATATTTTGGAGCCAGAGTTCATGGGTTTGAATGCTTAATCTGCTACTGACAAGTTTTACGAGCTTGGGCAAGTTATATGGCCTTTCCATGCCTACTTTCTTCCTTTCTAAAATGCTCGGTATGTTATCTATCTCACAGAATTGTTGGGAGGATTCAAGTGACTTAAACACTTGTACAGTGTTTAGAATAGTACACAGTACCTGCACAGTATGTCCTGAAAAGCTAATGTCATAATTTTAAAAAGGGTTTCTGTTACATAAGTAATATTTATCAAATAAGTCTTAGTACCAATTAAAGCTTGTTTGTATAGAAAAGGGCAATAAGGTCAGGTGCAGTGGCTCACACCTATAATCATAACAGTTTGGGAGGCCAAGGCAGGTGGATCACCTCAGTTCAGGAGTTCAAGACTAGCCTGACCAACATGGTGAAACCCCATCTCTACTAAAAGTACAAAAAATATAAAAAAATGAAAAATAAGTACATGTGGTGGCAGGCACTTGTAATCCCAGCTACTCAGAAGGCTGACCTAGGAGAATCATTAGAACCATAGGGCTGGAAGTTGCAGTGAACCGAGATCATGCCATTGCACTCTGGCCCAGGCAACAGAGCAAGACTCTCTCAAAAAACAAATAAATAATAAATAAATAAATAAATAGGGGCAACAAGAGAAAAAGCTAGTGTGTGTGTGTATATATATATATATTTTTTTTTCTATCAAATAATGCAAGTAATATGTGTTTTCTTTTTCTTTGGCTGTCAGAAAACTAATGCTACCCTTTCCATTTACTTTATCCCCTTGTAGAAAATGTATTTTACATCACCTGTGAAATATTACCTGTAAACTTTATGAATAGGAGAGAGAAATTATAAACATAGAGGTTTTATATAGAAAATAGTTATAGATAGTCTTTGTATTTTACATATTTACTATTTGCCTGATTGTAACTTTTTTTTTTTAGGCTTGCAGAGAAAACATCTAATAAAGAGAACAAGGTATTGTAAAAGTAAATTGTCAAGAATGTTGTTGAAAATCTCTTATTAAATGTCACTTAAAAAAACAGAAAATCTTTTGTAGTAAAGATACTGGCTTTGAAAAAGCAGCAGTAACAATTCATAAAGGTACCCTTTTAACCAAAGTCTATTAACTATTTTAAGAAGTACTTTGGTTTTGCTCATAAAAAAAGATGAATAATTCCCACTGGTGTACATTTAATATATGCTATAAATATTTGGGGGACATTTTCAAACAGTGTTATTTATTTTATAGGTTAAAAGACATCTATATTTCAAGGATGACCCCAATGACATAATTTGGTCATCTGAAACAACCTCAGAGGTTGATGAGTTGCCTTACTCTGATGATAAGAATTTTATGTTACTCATTGAACAACATAGAATGGAGTGTAAAGGTAGGACCAATGCATAAATTTAAGGCTTTTTCCCTAGCCTATAGTAATGTTTGCACACATTGCTTGGCACTGTGTCATAGATCACTGATGTGTTATAGGGATGTTCATCTCAGAAATATGCTTTTTGTGAATATAGAATGAGAACTGCTCTATCTTGTATACTCTTAGCCAAAGAGCTGTGATCATTCCACTGTACCTTTCTCCATGTGAATGACACTCCCAATCTATTTGTTGACTCTGCTTCTCTCCTATGCCTTTACCTAGGGTCAGGCCATTATCTCGTATGTTGAATACTGTGATAACTCTTTTTTAACTCTTTTCCCTATTGCTCCACCTTCCAAAACCATGGTCTGTTCTGCAACCATAATTATATACATTTTTAAAATTTATGTCTGATCATGTTACCTGCTTGCTTAACACCCAGCTGCCACTTGTCATTGCTATAAGATAGACATGTCATACTCTAGCTTTATACTACATCATTTCATATCCTTGTTTCTCTCCACGTCACAGCCAGTGCCCCAGGTGTTTGCTCCTACAATCCTTAGCTTTAGTGAGGTATAGTTGATATATGTTAAAGTGCACATATGTAAGATGTAAAATTTAATAAGTTTTTTGACAGGTGTATACACCTGTGAAACTATCACCATAATGAACATAGTTATCTTATCCATCACCCACAAAAGTGTCCTGTGCTGCTTTATGTTCCCTTTTTAGAAAAACTGCTAAATTGTTTTCCAAAACATGTGTACCATTGCCATCAACTGACTAGGACAGTTTCCATTTCTGTGTTGTCACACTAAGTATTGCAGTATTTATTTGTAGCATTCTCGTGGGTGTGGATTTTGTGCATGATCCTAATGACTAAACATGTTGAACATCTTTCCATGTTTTATTTGCCATCTGTATATCCTCTTTGGTGAACTGTGTTTTCAAATCTTTTTCTATTTACAATATTAGGGTGATGTTTTCTTGCTTGTTGAATTTTAAGGGTTATGGACACTATTACTTTACAAGAACATTTTTTCCAGTTTGTGGCTTGACTTCATTTTCTTAATAGTGTCTCCTGAAGAACAGAGGTTTTTAATTTTGATGAACTTTGTTTAGTTACAGAGTTTTCATTTTATGTCATATCTAAGAAATCTTTCCTAGCACAAGTAATTTTCTCAAAATTTTTACAAAAATTGTATTCTATGCTTCATTCTAGAAGTTTTATAGTTCTAGGTCTTTCATTTAAATGTGTGCATCATTTTGAGTTCATTTTTATATATAGAATGAGGTATGGATTCAAGTTAACTTTTTAGATATGAACAGCCAGTTGTTTGAGTACCATGTATGGAAATGGCTATCCTTTCTCTACTACATTGCCATCCTGCCTTTGTCAGAAATAAACTGGTTGCCTGTATGTCATCTATTTGCCTGTGGACTCTGTTGAATTCTATTAATTTACAGATGCTCCTCAAATTATGGTAGGGTTACTTCTGATTTCAGTCAAAAGCTAAGTGATACTTCATTAAACCCATTATAAAGTCACTAAGTTAAACCACCTTAAGTTGGGAACTGTCTGTATTTGACTTTCTTTATATAGGTTGAACACCCTAATTCAAAAATCCCAAATCTGAAATACTGTAAAATCCAGTGTGTTTATTGTCAACCTGATCTCACAAGTGGAAAGATCCATATCTGAGCTCATGTACACAAACTTTGTTTCATGCAAAATGTTATAAAATATTTAAAATTACCTTCAGAGGCTAGGCATGGTGGTTCATGCCTATAATCCCAGAACTTTAGGAGGCTGAGGCGGGAGGATCACTTTGGGTCAGGAGTTCGAAATCATTCTGGCCAACATGGCAAAACCCCATCTCTACTAAAAATACAAAAATTAGTTAAACGTGTTAATACATACCTATAATCCCAGCTACTCAGGTAGCTGAGGCAAGAAATCGCTTGAACTTGGGAGGTGAAAGTTGCAATGAGCTGTGATCTCACCACTGCACTCCAGCTTAGGTGACAGAGCAAGACTATCTCAAAAATTAAAATAAAATAAAATTACCTTCAGGCTTTGTGTATAAGGTGTATATGAAAAATAAGCGTATTTTGTGTTTGGGCCTGGGTCCTATCTCCTAGAGATATCATTATATATATGCAAATATTCCAAAATCCAAAATCTGCAATACTTCTGGTCCCAAGCACTTTGAATAAGGGATGTTCATCCTGTACCAGTGGCACATTGTTTTGATTACTATTGATTTATAATAATCGTCATAATCAGTTTTCTAATTTTGTTATTTGTTCTGTTTTGGCTATCCTAGAACCTTTGCATTTCCACATGAACTTTAGAATTGACTTGTCAACTTAAAAAAAAGCCTACTGGCTTGTTGGACATTAGGTTGGGACTGTGTTATATTTATAGATTAATTTATGGAGAATGAACATCTTAACAATAATGAATCTTCCTTCTCCTGAAGAAGCGTATGTCTGCATTTATATAGGTCATATTTAATTTTCTCAGTAATATTTTGTAGTTTTTAGTATATAGGTTGTCTTGTGTTTTATCAGATGTTTCAGTATTTCAGTTTTTCCTATAGTCATAAATAATATTTAAAAATTTTTATGCTGATTGCTTATCACGAATATATAGAAATTCAATTGGTTTTTGTATGTTGATTTGACATAGTCCAATCTTGCTGAACTCACTTATTAGTTCTGGTACATTCTTGGAAGATTCGATCAGATTTTCTACATAGACCAAAGACTGTCACACTTTTTCTTAAAGTAGTTTCTTATTAAAGACTTGTGGAAAAGGGAATCTCTGTTGCAGCTGATTGACACTGCTATTGTAGTATGAGAGGAGCCATAGAAAACCTGTACATTAATGAACACAGCTGTGTTCATAGACAAAGACAAGAAGCTGTCCCATTGGTTAGAGTTTACCCAAAACTGTTGTGTGATCATGGTTGTGTATAAGGACAGATTTATTTATTTTTTCAACCGGGATGATTTTTCTTTTACTTCCCTGACTAAACTAGCTAGAATCTCCAGAAAAATGCTACATAAAAGCAGTGAAAGCAAACAGTCTTGTGTTCTTCATCTTCTGGGCAACATATTCAGTTTTTCACCATGATGCATGTTAGCTGTGGGTTCATCATAGATGCTCTTTATCATGTTGATGAAGGTCCCTGGATTATTACTTTCCTGAGAGTTTTTCCTTTTTAAAAAAGCAGATTCAGCCATATCCTGGCAAAGGACATGAACTCATATGTTTTTTGTGGCTGCATAGTATTCCATGGTGTATATGTGCCACATTTTCCCTGTCCAGTCTATCATTGATGGGCATTTGGGTTGGTTCCAAGTCTTTGCTATTGTAAACAGTGCTGCAATGAACATACGTGTGCATGTGTCCTTATAATAGAATGATTTATAATCCTTTGGATATATACCCAGTAGTGGGATTGCTGGGTCAAATGGAATTTCTTTTTCTAGATCCTTGATGAATCGCCACATTGTCTTCCGCAGTGGTTGAACTAATTTACACTTTCACCAACAGTGTAAAAGTGTTCATATTTCTCCACATCCTCTCCAGCATCTGTTGTCTCCAGATTTTTTAATGATCGCCATTCTAACTGGCGTGAGATGGTATCTTAATGTAATTTTGATTTGCATTTCTCTAATGACCGGTGATGATGAGCATTTTTTCATATGTTTTTTGTCCTCATATGTGTCTCCTTTTGTAAAGTGTCTGTTTATATCCTTTGCCAATTTTTGAATGGGTTTGTTTGTTTTCTTGTAAATCTGTTTTAGTTCTTTGTAGATTTTGGATATAAGTCCTTTGTCAGATGGGTAGATTACAAAAATTTTTTTCCCATTCTGTTGTTTGCCAGTTCACTGTAATAATTTTTTCTTTTGCTGTGCAGAAGCTCTGGAGTTTACTTAGATCCCATGTGTCTCTTTTGGCTTTTGTTGCCAATGCTTTTGGTGTTTTAGTCATGAAGTCCTTGCCTATGCCTATGTCCTGGATGGTTTTGCCTAGATTTTCTTCTAGGGTTTTTATGATGTTAGTTCTTATGTTTAAGTCTTTAATCCATCTGGAGTTAATTTTAGTGTAAGGTGTCAAGAAGGGGTCCAGTTTCTGCCTTCTGCATCTGGCTACCCAGTTTTCCCAACAACATTTATTAAACAGGGAATCATTTCTCCATTGCTTGTTTTCGTCAGGTTTGTCACAGATCAGATGGTTGTAGATGTGTGGCATTGCCACCAAGGCCTCTCGTCTGTTCCATTGGTCTATATCTCTCTTTTGGTACCAGCACCATGCTGTTTTGGTTACTGTAGCCTTGTAGTATAGTTTGAAGTCAGGTAGCATGATGCCTCCAGCTTTGTTCTTTTCACTGAGAATTGACTTGGTTATGCTGGCTCTCTTTTGGTTCCATATGAAATTTAAGGTGTTTTTTTCCAGTTCTGTGAAGAAGGTCATTGGTAGCTTGATGGGGATAACGTTGAATCTATAAATTACTTCGGGCAATATGGCCATTTTCATGATATTGATTCTTCCCAACCATGAGCATGGAATGTTTCTTCATCTGTTTGTGTCCTCTCTTATTTCCTTGATCAGTGGTTTGTAGTTCTCCTTGAAGAGGTACTTTTCATCCTTTTATTGTTTTATTCCTAAGTATTTTAGTTTGTTCTTGATTTGGCTCTCTTTAACTCTGTTATTGGTGTATAGGAATGCCTGTGATTTTTGCACATTGGTTTTGTATCCTGAGGCTTTACTGAAGTTTGCTTATCAGTTTAAGGAGATTTTGGGCTGAGATGATAGGGTCTTCTAAATATACAATCATGTCATCTGCAAATAGAGGCAGTTTGATGTCCTCCTTTCCTAATTGAATACACTTTCTTTTTCTTGCCTGTTTGCTCTGGCTAGAACTTCCGATACTATATTGCATAGGAGTGGTGAGAGAGGGCATTCTTGTCTAGTGCCAGGTTTCAAAGGGAATGCTTCCAGTTTTGCCCATTCGGTATGATATTGGCTGTGTGTTTGTCGTAAACAGCTTCTATTATTTTGAGATACGTTCCATCCATACCTAGTTTATTGAGATTTTTTAGCATAAAGGGCTGTTGAATTTTGTTGAAGGCCTTCTCTACATCAATTGAGATAATCATGTGGTTTTTGCCTTGGTTCTGTTTATGTGGTGACTTATGTTTACAGACTTGTGTATGTTGAGCCAGCCTTGCATCTCTGGGATGAAGCCTACTCGATCGTGATGGATAAGCTTTTTGATGTGCTGTTGCAACCAGTTTGCCAGTATTTTATTGAAGATTTTTGCATCTATGTTCTTCATGGATATTGGCCTGAAGTTTTCTTTTCTTGTTGAGTCTCTGCCAGATTTTGGTATCAGGATATTGGTGTCATAAAAGATTTGGGGAGGATTCCCCCTTTTTGGATTGTTTGGATTAGCTTCAGAAGGAGTGGTACCAGATCCACTTTTCATGTCTGGTAGAATTTGGCTGTGAACCCATTTGGATTTGGGCTTTTTTTGGTTGGTAGGCTATTAATTGCTGCCTTAACCTCAGGCCTTGTTACTGATCTATTCAGGGTTTCAACTTCTTCCTGGTTTAGGCTTGGAAGGGTGTAAGTGTCCAGGAATTTATCCATTTTTTCCAGGTTTACTGGTTTATGTGCATTGAGTTGTTTGTATTAATCTCTGATGGTGGTTTGTTTTTCTGTTTAATCTTTGGTGATATCCCCTTTATCATTTTTCATTGCATCTATTTGATTATTCTCTCTTCTTTTTTATTAATCTGGCTAGTGGTCTGTCTATTTTGTTTATCTTTTCAAAAAACCAGCTTCTGGATTTATTGATTGTTTGAAAGATTTTTTGTGTCTCTCTGTCCTTCAGTTTTGCTCTGATCTTAGTTATTTCTTGTCTTCTGCTAGCTTTTGCATTTTTTTGATCTTGCTTCTTAAGCTTTTCCAATTTTGATGATAGGTTGTCAATTTTTTATCTTTCCTTACTTCTCATGTAGGCATTTATTGGTGTAAAGTTTTCTCTAGACACTGCTTTAAAAGTGTCCCAGAGATTCTGGTACATTGTGTCTTCATTCTCATTTGGTTTCGAAAAACATCTTTATTTCTGCCTTCGTTTCATTGTTTATCAAGTCAACATTCAAGACCCAGTTGTTCAGTTTCCAAGAAATTGTGTGGTTCTGAGTTAGTTTCTGAATTCTGACTTCTAATTTGATTGTGCTATGGTCTGAGAGACTGTTATGATTTCCGTTCTTTTGCATTTGCTGAGGAGTGATTTACTTCCAATTATGTGGTCAGTTTTAGGGTAGGTGTGATGTGGTGCTGAGAAGAATGTATATTCTGTGAATTTGGGATGGAGAGTTCTGTAAATGTCTATTAGGTTTGCTTGGTCCAGGTCTGAGTTCAAGTCCTGGATATCCATGTTAATTTTCTGTCCCGTCGATCTGTCTAATATTGACAGTGGAGTGTTACAGTCTACCATTATTATTGTGTGGGAGTATAAGTGTCTTTGTAGGTCATTAGGAACTTGCTTTTGTATCTGGGTGCTTCTTTATTGGGCACTTATATATTTAAGATCATTATCTATTCTTATTGCATTGATCCTTTTACAATTATGTAATATCCTTTGTCTCTTTAGATCTTTGTTGCTTTAAAGCCTATTTTATCAGAGACTAGGATTGGAACTCCTGCTTTTTTTTTTTTTTTTTTTTTTTTGCTCTCCATTTGCTTGGTAAATCTTCCACCATCCCTTTATTTTGAGCCTATGTGTATCCTTGCATGTGACATGGGTTTCCTGGATACAGCACATTGATTGGTTTTGACTTTTGTCCAATTTGCCAGTCTGTGTCTTTTCATTGGGGCATTTAGCCATTTACATTTAAGGTTAATATTGTTACATTTGAATTTGATCCTGCCATTTTGATGCTAGCTGGTTATTTTGTCCATTAGTTGATGGAGTTTCTTCATTGTGTCAATGCTTCTTACCATTTGGTATGTTTTTGGAGTGGCTGGTACTGGTTGTTCCTTTATATGTTTAGTGCTTCTTTCAGGAGCTCTTGTAAAGCGTGCCTGGTGGTGATTAAATCTCTGAGCAATTGCTTGTTCATAAAGCATTTTCTTTCTCCTTTGCTTATGAAGCTTAGTTTGGCTGATGTGAAATTCTAGGTTGAATGTTCTTTTCTTTAAGGATGTTGAATATTGGCCCCCCACTCTCTTCTGGCTTGTGGGATTTCTGTGGAGAGATCCGCTGTGAGTCTAATGGGCTTCCCTTTGTGTGAAACCCAACCTTTCTCTCTGGCTGCACTTAGCATTTTTTTCCTTCATTTCAACCCTGGTGAGTCTGATGATTATGTGCCTTGGGGTTGCTCTTCTTGAGAAATATCTTTGTGGTGTTCTCTGTATTTCTTGGACTTGAATGTTGGCCTGCCTTGCTAGGTTGGGGAAGTTCTCCTGGATAATATCCTGAAGAGTGTTTTCCAGCTTGGATTCATTCTCTCCATGATATTCAGGTACACCTATCAAGCGTAGATTAGGTCTTTTCACATAATCCCATATTTCTTGGAGACTTCGTTCATTTCTTTTTACCCTTTTTTCTCTAATCTTTCCTTCTTCTTTTATTTCATTGAGTTGGTCTTCAGTCTCTGATATCCTTTCTTCTGCTTGGTTGATTCAACTATTGAAACTTGTGTATGCTTCACGAAGTTCTCGTGCAGTGTTTTTCAGCTCCATCAAGTTTATATTCTTCTCTAAGCTGTTTATTCTTGCTAGCATTTCTTCAAACCTTTTTTCAAGGTTCTTAGTTTCTTTGCTTTTGGTTAGAACATGACTTTTTAGCTCAGAGATATTTGTTATTACCCACCTTCTGAAGCCTATTTCTGTCAATTCATCAGACTCATTCTCGATCCAGCCTTGTTCCCTTGGTGGTGAGAAGTTTCAGTCTCTTGGAGGAGGCAAGACATTCTTGTTTGGGGTATTTTCATCCTTTTTTTGGCTGCTTTCTTCCCATCTTTGTGCATTTATATACCTGTGATCTTTGTGATTGGTGACTTTCAGATGGGGTCTCTTAGTGTATGTCCTTTTTGTTGCTGATGAAGCTGTTTCTTTCTGTTTCTTAGTTTTCTTTCTAACAGTCAGGCTCCCCTGCTGTAGGACTGTTGGAGGTCCACTCCAGACCCTGCTTGCCTGGGGATCACCTGCAGTGGCCTCAGAACAGTGAGGGTTGCTGTTAGTTTATTCTTCTTTTATCTTTGTCTTAGAAGGACACCCACCAGATATCAGCCTGAGGTGTCTCTTTGGTTATATGGGGGTCAGAAGCTGCTTGAGGAGACCGTCTGTCCCTTATAGGAGCTCAACTGCTGAGCTGTGAGCTCTGTTGTTCTGTTCAGAGTTGCTGGGCAGGTACATTTAAGTCTGCTGCAGTGAATTTCATAACCACCTTTTTTTCCCAAGTGCTCTATCCTCGGAAGATGGGGCTTTATTTATAAGTTATTGACATTCTGCTGCCTTTTTTCTGAGATGCCCTCCCCAGCGAGGAGGTAGCCTCGTCACAGTCTGCCAGTAGCGGTGTTGCTGAGCTGCCATTGCTCTGCTCAGCTGCTGTGTGAACTTCCTTGCAGTTTTTTTATAGGGGTATAGTTAGAACTGCCTCGGTAATGGTGATCTGCCTCGTTAATAACAGACTGTCTCTGTAATGGCGGAGTGCCTTGGTAATGGAGGATTTTCTCAGTAATGGCAGACTGCCTCAGTAGTGGCGGACTGCCCCAGCAGTGGTGGACTGCCTCAGTAATGGCAGATGCCCTTCCCCCCACAGAGCTGCACCATCCCCAGTCCAGCTGTGCTTGCTGTGAAATAGTCAATCCAGACCGTTTCAGATTGCTAGTCTTTGTGAGTATGGGACCAGCTGAGCCAGATCTACTGGCTCCCTGTTTCAGCCCCCTTTTTTTTTTTCAGTTGAACTGGTGACTCTGTCTCTCAGGCCTTCCACTTGCCAGTTGAAATAGCACCCAGATTTGTATGAGTTTTTGTGTGGAAACCCACTGCACCAGCTGAAAAAACTGTGCTAGAGATTTGTGGCGCTTTTCTGCCCAGGAATCTCCAGGTCTGTCAGCATTAAACATTCATTTGGAAATGCAATGATCACTCACCCTCTGCATTTTTACTGGGAACTGCAATCGAGAGCTGTTCCTATTTGGCCTTCTCCTACTTACATCTTTTTAATGAGATTTATTATATGGCCTAAAATATTGTCTATTTTGGTGTTCCATAGGTGCTTGAAAAGCATGGTGTTGAGTCTGCTCTATTCTTCCTGATTTTCTGTCTCCTTGTTCTATCACTTCTTGAGTAAAAGGTATTGAAACCTCAGATTACTTAGAAATTGGCTATTTCTTTTTGTAGTTCTATCCACTTTGGCCTCCTGCATTTTGAATTTCTTATGACATTAGGGGCATAAACATTTAGGATTATTATGTCTTCTTGATTAAATGAAACTTTTATCATTGTGACATGACCTTATTTATTGCTGGAAATGTTTTTGCTATGAAATCGACTTTGATATTAATACAATCATTTCTTCTCAGTAGTCTTCTGACAAGTGTTAGCATGTATTATTTTCTCTTCTTATAGGCAATTTATGTCTTTACAATTAAAGTGCATTTCGTATAGTCAGCATGTAATTAGATATTGCTTTCTTACCGAGTCTGTCACTCTGCTTTTTAATTGAGGCTTGTAAACCAGTTTCCTTTATATTGTGATTATCAATATAGTTACGTTTTTCTGTCATTATGCTGTTCGATTGCTGTTAGTCTCGCTGTTATTTTTTCCTCTTTTCTTCTTTTTCTGCTTTCCTTTAGATTAGTCAGCTATTTTCTATGATTTAATTTCGCATTTTTTTTTGGTTTATTATATAAAACTCTGTGTTTGCTATCTTAGTGGCTTGTTTCGGATTTATAATTTTAACCTATCACAGTCTGCCTTCAAGTAATGTTATACCACATCATAGATGGCATAAGAAAATGACAATGGTACCCTTTTATTTTTTTTCCCAGACAGTTCCTTCCTGGATCTGTGGGATTATGGATTTTGCCAAGTTTAGAATGTTTTTGGCCATTTTTTTTTTTTCAATTTTCTTTTCTGTCTTTCTTCCTATTTGGGGACTTATACATTAGTTGCTTGAAGGTTGGTCATAGTTCATCATGTCAAATTTATGATTGTGATGTTTAATCTGTGTTTATTTTCATCCTCTGTAGTTTTTACCTCTGACATTGCAATTGGCATTTCTGCAAGTATGGTTTGATTTTTAAAGAAATATCTTACATGCTTCCACTTATTGTCTCAAGCTTTTTTGGGGGTACAGTCATTTACTTATAAACAGAATTCTTTTTGTTCTTGCTTTTAGATTTTGGGTAATTTGCCACTCCCGAGGCAAGAGTTTTCTGATTATTGTCCTGTGAAATATGAGTTTTTTGGGCCTGGCTCCTGGGAATGGACCCTCTCCTGGGCACTTCAAGAACAGCAGACATTGTTTCTCCTGTTTTCCCCTCTGCCTTGGTCTTAGGAAGTTTCCTAGCACACATGCATTTTTTTCATTATTCTATTAAATACTTTAGACCTCTGCAGATGTCCAGGGTTTGTTTCCTCTGCTGCTTTCCCCCCTCAAGTGTTCTGTCCTGTGATTTATCTCTGCTTTCATTTTACCAGACTCTTAGCATCACCGCCCCAGCTCAGGGAATCTGTGTCAGATTTTCTCCCTTTGTCATGGCCTGGGAGCTCAGTACACACAAAAAGCTGGGACTTTTGTAAGGCCTACATTTGTTTCTTGTCTTTCAGTGATTACCATCCTTATTACCAAAGTCCATTGTGTTGAAAGTCATTGTTTCATGTATTTTGCCTGGTTGTTTTTGGCTTCAGGTAAGAAAGAAAATCAGCACCTGTTGCTCCCTCTTGGCTGGAAGCAGATTGCAGCAGAGCTCCAGAACATGCATCAGACTAGCCAGAGTGCTCTGCTTCCTCCTTTGCTCAACTGCTTCCTTCTCATTATTCATTTCTCAGTGTAGCCTTCTCTTCCTCAGGGAAATCTTCCCTTGGCCAATTGTAGGTCAAATTCTCTTATGTGATTATAAAGCTATGTATTCTTAAAGCAGCTATCTGAATTTATATTTTCAACTTTATCTTTGTTCTTCACTACGCTTTAAGCTAAACAAGGTCGGACATGTTGTCTGTTTTATCTGAAGATCTTTCTATAATATTTTCCACATTGCAGGCAGTCAATATATAAATACTCATTCAGTGTATGAATGAGTGCCATGTTGATATCAACAGTCCTTTATATCTAAAACCCTACTCATGTATTTTATCTCTATTTTGTTTTCCCTTGGTTACAGATTTTGTTAGCCTATTGAAAATCAAGAATGCAATATCTGCACATGAAAGACTAATAGAACATAAAATATATTACTGTGAACAACTTAGAGTGAAATTAAAAAAAATGAAAAATAAGATTAGTACACTACAAAAGGAACTATCTGAGACAGACAAAATCAAAGCACAGTTAGAGCATCAGAAGCTTGAATGGAAACAAGAGCTCCATAGTTTAAGGTAAAACATTCTAGTTTTAAAGAAATATTTGAACTGTTTATACTAAAGAGATGTAGGATAATTTCTGTAATAGTTGACTTACCTTCTAGGGTTTAATAGAGAAGAAAACTTCTTAAAATTGTGGAATGTGAAATTCTTCGATATAATATGACAAGCTTTTAATTGTGAATACTTCTTTAATGATTAATTGCATATTCCTTTAAATCATTGTTTAAATGATTATAGATTTCTACTCTATGGAAATCTCATTAATAAATTGAAATTGGGGGTCTTAATTTATTGTATTACTGCTGTAAGGAACATGCTACATATCCATAATTTTCTACATTTCTATTTACTTACTTTGGAAAAATGTTTTAAAATAGAGCTATCTGGTTAGACTATAGGAGCTTTTATTTTTTCTTTATTGCATTTTAGGTTTTGGGATACATGTCAAGAACATGGAAGATTGTTGCATAGGTACACACATGGCACTGTAATTTGCTGCCTTCTTCCCCTTCACCTACATGTGTCATTTCCCCCCATGCTATCTCTCCCCAACTCCCCACTCCCCGCTGTCACTCCCCTATTTCCCCCCAACAGACCCCAGTGTGTAGTGCTCCCCTCCCTGTGTCCATGTGTTCTCATTGTTCAACACCCACCTATGAGTCAGAACATGCGGTGTTTGATATTCTGCTCTTCTGTCAGTTTGCTGAGAATGATGGTTTCCAGGTTCATCCATGTCCCTACAAAGGACACAAACTCATCGTCTTTGATGGCTGCATAGTATTCCATGGTGTATATGTGCCATATTTTCCCTGTTCAATCTATCATCGATGAGCATTTGGGTTGGTTCCAGGTCTTTGCTATTGTAAACAGTGCTGTAATGTCCTTAGAGTAGAACGATTTATAATCCTTTGGATATATACCCAGTAGTGGGATTGCTGGGTCAAATGGAATTTCTATTTCTAGGTCCTTGAGGAATCGCCACACTGTCTTCCACAATGGTTGAACTAATTTACACTAATTTATACTAATTTACACTCCCACCAACAGTGTAAAAGTGTTCTATTTCTCCACATCCTCTCCAGCATCTGTTGTCTCCAGATTTTTTAATGATTGCCATTCTAACTGGCGTGAGATGGTATCTCAATATAGTTTTGATTTGCATTTCTCTGATGACCAGTGATGATTAGCATTTTTTCATGTGTTTGTTGGCCTCATGTATGTCTTCTTTTATAAAGTATCTGTTCGTATCCTTTGCCCACTTTTGAATGGGATTGTTTGTGTTTTTCTTGTAAACCTGTTTTAGTTCTTTGTAAATTCTGGATATCAGCCCTTTGTGAGAAGGGTAAACTGCAAAAATTCTTTCCCATTCTGTTGGTTGCCGATTCACTCTAATGACCATTTCTTTTGCCGTGCAGAAGCTGTGGAGTTTGATTAGGTCCCATTTGTCTATTTTGACTTTTGTTGCCAATGCTTTTGGGGTTTTGGTCATGAAGTCCTTGCCTACGCCTATGTCCTGAATGGTTTTGCCTAGATTTTCTTCTAGGCTTTTTATGATGTAGGTCTTATGTTTAAGGCTTTAATCCATCTGGAGACACTTTTAATATAAGGTGTCAGGAAGGGGTCCAGTTTCTGCTTTCTGCACATGACTAGCCAGTTTTCCCAACACCATTTATTAAACAGGGAATCCTTTCCCCATTGCTTGTTTTTGTCAGGTTTGTCAAAGATGAGATGGTTGTAGATATGTTGTGATGCCTCTGAAGCCTCTGTTCTGTTTCACTGGTTTATATCTCTATTTTGGAACCAGTACCGTGCTGTTTTGATTACTGTAGACTTGTAGTATAGTTTGAAGTCCGGTAGTGTGATACCTCCATCTTTGTTCTGTTCGCTTAGAATTGACTTGGCTATGCATGCTATCTTTTGGTTCCATATGAAATTTAAGGTTTTTTTTCCAGTTCTGTGAAGAGGGTCATTGGTAGCTTGATGGGGATACTGTTGAATCTGTAAATTACTTTGGACAGTATGGCCATTTTCACGATATTGATTCTTCCTAACCATGAAAATGGAATGTTTCTCTGCCTGTTTGTGTCCTGTCTTATTTCGTTGAGCAGTGGCATGTAGTTCTCCTTGAAGAGGTCCTTTACGTACCTTGTTACTTGTATTCCTAGGTATTTTATTCTCTTTCTGGCAATTGTGAATGGCATTTTGTGCTTCATTTGGCTCTCCTTAAGTCTGTTATTGGTGTATAGGAATGCTTGTGATTTTTACACATTGATTTTGTATCTTGAGACTTTGCTGAAGTTGCTTATCAGTTTCAGGAGATTTGGACTGAGACAATGAGGTCTTCTAGATACACAGTCATATTGTCTGCAAATACAGACAATTTAACTTCTTCCTTTCCTATTTGACTACGCTTTATTTCTTTTTCTTGCCTGATTGCTCTGGCTAGAAATTCCAGTACTGTATTGAATAGGAGTGGTGAGAGAGGGCATCCTTGTCTAGTGCCAGATTTCAAAGGGAATGCTCCCAGTTTTTGCCCATTCAGTATAATATTGGCTGTTGGTTTGTCATAAATAGCTTTCATTATTTTAAGATACGTTTGGTCAATACCTAGTTTATTGAGGTTTTTTAGCATAAAGGGCTGTTGAATTTTGTCAAAGGCTTTCTCTGCATCAATTGAGATAATCGTGGTTTTTGTCTTTGGTTCTGTTTAGGTGGTGAATTACATTTATAGACTTGTGTATGTTGAACCAGCCTTGCATCCCCGGGATGAAGGCTACTTGATCATGGTGGTTAAGCTTTTTGATGTGCTGTTACAATTGGCTTGCAAGTATTTTATTGAAGACTTTTGTGTCTATGTTCATCATGGATATTGCCCTGAAGTTTTCTTTTCTTGTTGAGTCTCTGCCGGGTTTTGGTATCAGGATGATGTTGGTCTCATAAAATGATTTCGGAAGGATTCCCTCTTTTTGGATTATTTGGACTAGTTTAAGAAGGAATGGCACCAGCTCCTCTTTGTATGTCTGGTAGAATTCGGCTGTGAACCCATCTGGACCTGGGATTTTTTTGAGTGGTTGGCTCTTAATTGCTGCCTCAACTTCAGCCCTTGTTATGGGTCTGTTTAGGGCTTTGGCTTCTTCCTGGTTTAGAGTTGGGAGGAGGCAAGTGTGCAGGAATTTATCCATTTCTTCCAGGTTTACTTTTTATCCAATTTGCCAGTCTGTGTCTTTTGATTGGGGCATGTAGTCCATTTACATTTAGGGTTAATATTGTTGTGTGTGAATTTGATACTGCCGTTTTAATGCTAGCTGGCTGTTTTGCCCATTAGTTGATGCAGACTCTTCATTGTGTTAACACTCTTTACCATTTGGTATGCTTTTGGAGTGGCTGGTACTGGTTGTTCCTTTCTATGTGTAGAGCCTCTTTCAGGAGATCTTGTAAAGCAGGCCTGGTGGTGATGAAACCTCTGAGTACTTGCTTGTTCACTACGGATTTTATTTTTCCTTCACTTATGAAGCTTAGTTTGGCTGGATATGAGATACTGGGTTGAAAGTTCTTTTCTTTAAGGATGTTGAATATTGGTCCCCACTCTATTCTGGCTTGTAGAGTTTCTGCTGAGAGATCTGCTGTGAGTCTGATGGGCTTACCTTTGTGGGTAACCTGACATTTCTCTCTGGCTGTCCTTAGCATTTTCTTCTTCCTTTCAACCCTGTGAATCTGACAATTATGTTCCTTGGGGTTGCTCTTTGTGAGGAATATCTTTGTCTTGTTCTCTGTATTTCCTGGACTTCAATATTGGCCTGCCTTGCTGGGTTGGGGAAGTTTTCCTTGATAATATTCTGAAGAGTATTTTCCAGCTTGAATTCATTCTCTTCATCGCATTCAGCTACACCTATCTAATGTAGATTAGGTTTTTCACATAGTCCTGCATTTCTTGGAGACTGTTCATTCCTTTTTACCCTTTTCTCTCTAATCATGCCTTCTCATTTTATTTCATTGAGTTGATCTTTGACCTCTGATATCCTTTCTTCTCCTGCGTCAATTTAGCTTTTGAAAGTTGTGCATGCTTCATGAAGTTCTCGTGTTGTGTTTTTCAGCTCCATCAATTCACTTATATTCCTTTCTAAGTTGTCCATTCTTGTTAGCATTTTGTCAAATCTTTTTTCAAGGTTCTTATTTTCTTTGCATTGCGTTAGAACATGTTCTTTTAGTTCAGAGACGTTTCTTACTACCCACCTTCTGAAGCCCAATTCTGTCATTTCATCACACTCATTCTCCATACAACCTTGTTCCCTTGCTGGTGAGGAGTTGTGATCCCTTGTAGGAGGAGAGGTGTTCTGGTTGCGGGTGTTTTCATCCTTTTTGCGCTGGTTTCTTCCCATCTTTATGGATTTATCCGCCTGTCGTCTTTGTAATTGCTGACTTTCAGATTGGGACTCCGAGTGGACATTCTGTTTGTTGATGATGAAGCTATTTCTGTATCTTAGTTTTCTTTCTAACAGTCTGGACCCTCTGCTGTAGGACTACTGAGGTCCACTCCAGGCCCTGCTTCTCTTGGGATCACCTGCAGCAGCTGCAGAACAGTAAGGGTTGCTACCAATTTCTTCTTCTACTATTTTGTCCCAGAAGGATACCCGCCAAATGTCAGTGTGATCTCTCCTTTATGAGGTGACTCTTTGGATATACAGGTGTCAGGGAGCTGCTTGAGGAGACAGTCTGTTCTTTATAGGAGCTCAAATGCTGAGCTTGAGCTCCGTTGTTCATTCAGAGCTGCTGGGCAAGTATGTTTAGGTCTGCTGCAGCAGAACTCATAAACTACTTTTTGTTCCCAGGTGCTCTGTCCCAGGGAGTTAGGGCTTTATTTATGAGTTTCTGTTGTGCTGTTCCCTTTTTTTTTTTTTTTTATCAGGGCTGCTCTTCCCAGCAAGGAGGCAGCCTTATCACTGTCTGCCTACAGAGGCTTTGCTGAGCTGCTGTGGGCTCCGCCCAGTTGCCATGTGATTTTCCCTGCAGTCCTGTTTATATGGGTGTAGTTAGACCTGCCTCGGCAATGGTGGCCCACCTCTGTATTGGCAGACTCTCTCTGTAATGGCAGGTTGCCTTGGCAATGGCAGGCTGCCTCAGCAATAGCAGACTACCTCCTTAGTGTTGTATTGCCTTGGTAATGGTGGAAGCCCCTCCCCCATACAGCTGGACCGTCCCGGGTTCAGCTGTGCTTGCTGTGAAACTCTCAATCCAGAAAGTTTCTGATTGCTGTTCTTTTGTGTGGGTGGAGCCAGCCAAGCCTAATCACCTGGCTCCCTGCCTCTGAACCTTTCGACTCTATCCCAGGTGTTCCAGTCACCTGTTGAAAAGGCAATGGGATCTGTGTGTTTTCCCATACGGTGACTCACTGCGCTGGCTTAAACAGCAGTGCTGGGATTCGTGGCGCTTGTTTTTGCCCAGAAATCTCCTGGCCTTGCTCCCTCTTCAGATCCCTCTTTAGTCAGATGAATGGATGACTTCCCAGGGCTACAATCATCTGCCAAAAGGGCCCCCAAACCAATGTGTTTTGTATGGAGAACCGCTGGCCGGGACAAAGCAGCCGTGCCGACCATAAGAACCCCGCTGGCCAAAACCATCACACTGGCGACCCATGGGGCTCCTCTGCCTGGGAATCTTCTGGTCCATAGGCAATAAAAATGTGGCATCCACTCACCCTCTGTGCTTTCACTGGGAGCTGCAACTCCAAGCTGTTCCTAAATGGCCATCTTGGGTGGGGATATGTAGTAGCTTTTAAAAAAGATTTTTGATGAATATTTCTAAGTTGTTCTTAAGAAAGTTTATATTAATTTATAATTCAACAGAGTATGACATATATTTTTCTCCACCCAGAGTAATTAGTTTTAAAATTATTCAGTTTTATTTACTTTTTTTTTGAGACAGAGTTTTGCTCTGCCACCCAGGTTGCAGTGTAGTGGTGGAATCTCGGCTCACTGCAACCTCTGCTCCTGTGTTCAAGTGATTCTTGTGCCTCACCCTTCCAAGTAGTTGGGATTACAGGCATGCATCACCATGCCTGGCTAATTTATTTTTTTTTTAAGCAGAGACAGGGTTCTGCTTTCTTGGCCAGATTGGTCTCAAACTCCTGACTGCAAGTTATCCACTGGCCTTTGCCAGACTGGTCTCAAACTGCTGACTGCAAATTATCCACTTATTACAGCATAAGCAACCATGCCTGGCCTAGTTTTACTTTTAGTATGCAGCGAATTAAAAGTAAAATGGAAAGTGATAACTGATTAGCTTAGTCAACATCTGTCTCTGCTACAGAGATTAAATTAATTCAAGGTTCTATGCTAAAGGCACATATTACTCTTTACTGTTTAAATATTAAATTTTGTCTTGTTTGAGAATGGATTTTAACATTGTTTGTAAAATACATAATAATCAATAGGATAAGTTAAAAGTGTTATTTAAAAAAGATACATAAAAAGTATAGGGTAACATCTTAGATTCCTTAGCCTAGGCCTGGATGATAGTCATCTGCAGATAAGTGTTGCAAAAAGACACCTAAAGGTGCTATCTTACAATGTAAATCATGTTTAGGGATACCTGCAATATTTCATGAATATGAAAATTGATTTCTACTGAAGGCATCAACTTATTTATAAAAAAATAACTTCTTTTTAATTAACTAACTCTAAATGATTCATCCTGACTGAGGAGTAATGATTAATGTGTGAAGAAAAGGTAATTTTGAACTTGCAAATTTACCTAATAATTTTCAGTGTACTTTTCAATAATATTTACTAGAGTTATTAGTAACAGAAGCTAATCAATTAGCAGAATGTTTATTTCTTACTACTTTTCAATTTATATATGTCCTTTGGAAGACATTGAAGTGAGAAATTAACATGAAAACTACAAAGAAAAAATATTCAAGAACATGGGCACTTTATTAGGAAAATAAATCAGCATATGAGTGTTTTGTTTTTAAAGGATTTTAAGATGAGTATATTTAACTACAGATTAATCTTACAACAACAAGAAGAAAGAAGAAACCCTGAAAAGTATGAAAAAGGTACAGAAAATTTCAAAATAATGGAAGAGCAATATTGGACACAAGCTGAAGTGAAAAAACAACTTAAAATGACTCTCAAATCATTGGAAATGGAATTCAAGACTGTAAGAAATAATTTAAATCAGGTACATTAACATTTGGTAAAATTTTATATTTCTAATTTTATTTTGTTAATATTATAATATCCCTTTAACTTGATATATATTTTTTAGTTCTAAAACCACAAATTTTATTTCATCTTAAAAATGAATGATACTTATAGCTACAATTATTTATTATAAATCTTGGTGTCAAAGTAGTATTTTATTTCAGTTCAAAGACCTTTGGAAAAAAATTATTTTCCATAATATATACTTAGTGATATTTTATAGATAAGTAATTTGTTCCTAGTGACATAGCTCAATGTAGTTTTTTCCTATTTCACATTAATTATGGTTTCAAACATTGTGAAAGTGAAGTAAAAGTTATCATAATATTACATGATCTCATGATGTCCTAAGAAGAGCTTTATAAATGTTATCTTATTTACTTTTGGTGTTTTGAAAGAAAAGGTGTTTATGGTATTCGCATATCTACTCCATGGACATAACCATGATCTGGTGGAGTAGCACTAGGAGTCAGAAGACCTGGGGAAAATCCAGCAGCTTGCTTATGTTTTTAAACTTTCCCTTCAGAGTTGTGATAACTAAATTACTTAATTGATGTATGCATATAAAGTGCTTAGTACAATGCCTAGATTTATCCTTTATCAATATGTGTCATTCTTAAAACTGACTCTAAAAATGTAAGAAAAGTAGAATTATCTATAAAATATTTGCAGGAAAAAGTAACAAGGAATTTGGAAAATTTCATCTGTCCAAATATCTGCAGAGCTAAGGCTCTTACACTATAGGGAAAAGTAAAATTAGATGTTAGTGTGTAAACCCAATTTCTAAATGTACTCATAGTTATTAATAATTTATGCCTTTGGGTTTGTTGAAATTCAATTAAAACCTTTTTTTTAAATTAATTGTCTTCAGATACATTTTTGAACTTTTGAGAAATTGTGCTCTAAAATGTTTGAAGTTTTGATTCAATTTCTTTTTTCCAGTTGGATAGCCAGATGGTAATTCTTTCATTGTATAAATGTACGTGTTATTACTTATTTAGTTTCATAAGAAATCATAATGTATCATTTTATTGGGTACTAGTTGAAAGTTTTCTTTGTTTTATTTAGAGTTCTCATACTCATGAAAAAGAAAAAGAGCTGTGGCAGAAAAATCACTGGATGAAGGATGAAATTGCCAGACTCAGGCTAGAAATAGACACAATTAAGCATCAGAACCAGGAAAATGAAAATACGTATTTCAAGGACAGTGAAATTATAAAGAAAAAGAATGAAGACCTTCAAAAGACTCTAAAGCTGAATGAGGAAACATTAACAAAAACAATAAACTGGTATAATGAAGAGCTTAATGTTCTGACATTGGATAAGAATACAGTGCTCAATTCTGAGCTAGAGAAGGAAAAACAGAGAAAGCAAAGACTGGAAACAGAAATGGAATTATGCAGTTGTAGACTGGCTGCTGCTCTATGTGATCGTGATCAAAGTCAGTCATCAAAAAGAGACCTGCAGCTTGCTTTCCAGAACACAGTAAATCAGTGGTGTCATTTACAAGAAAACATGAATTCTCATATTCAGATTCTTTCTCAGCAACTTTCTAAAGCTGAGAGTAAATCCAGTAGCCTGGAAACTGAGCTCAATTATGAAAGAGAGGCTCTCAAGGAAAAGACGTTGGCTATAGAACACATGCAAGGAGTCATAAGCCAAACACAGTATCGAGTGAAGGCCATTGAACACATGTACCAAGATGACCAACATATAGTGGAAAAATATGTGAGAAAGCAGCAATCTGTAGAGGATGGACTATTTCAGATACAAAGCCAAAATTCATTGCATCAACAACAACTTAATGATGCTCACAAGAAAGCTGACAATCAGGAAAAAACAATAATTAATATCCAAGCCAAATGTGAAGACACTGTAGAGAAACTTGAAGCTGAGTGTAGAAAGCACTGTATTATGCTAGAAGAGAAAAACAAGGGGTTGATAGAGGAATATACTCTTTTAAAAGAAAGGCAGTGCCAGTATGAAAAAGAGAAAGAAGAAGAAGAAGTAAGTATCAAGAAAAATAAGTATTTTTCAAGCTTCCTGAAGTAAAATTTAAAGTAATATTTGTTTATGGCTAAACATTTAATGTAGTTGAATATGAAAATATATACATGATAAATAGATCTGATATATCACCTTAGAAAACGTAACTTGTTTCCAGCAAATAAAAGTTAGAACTAAGAGATGCTTTCTTTTGAGTAAAGACAATGTGACACTCAGGAAATTTTAAGCATTTCAGTTACAAACTGTTAATATAAACTAATATTTATAATGTAGTCTTACACTGCTGAAATAATTTTAATGTCTGTATGTTGCCACATTTTAGGCTTATGATAAAACATATAAAAAAATGTTCATACCAAAAGTGTTATTTTGATATTGATTCAATTAATTGGATTACTTTGACCATTAATTCCTGATTTCCCAGATGAAGAAAAGTGTAGTCCCTATTTTAAAATTATTTTTCTTCATTTGCTTTTAATGTAGCTTAGTTGGTAGAATTTTATTTATTTATTTATTTATAAATAATATAATATTACTTATAATATCACTCCGTTGCCCAGAATGGAGTGCAATGGCATGATCTTGGTTCACTGAAACCTCTGTCTTCCAGGTTCAAGTGATTCTTCTGCCTCAGCATCCCGAGTAGCTGGGATTATAGGCACCCGCCGCTACGCCCGGCTAATTTTTGTGTTTTTAGTAGAGACCGGGTTTCACCGTGTTGGTCAGGCTCGTCTTGAACTCCCAACCTCAGGTGATCTGCCCACCTCAGCCTCCCAAAGTGCTGGGATTACAGGCATGAGCCACCGTGCCCGGCCAATTTTATTTTTATTCATGTCAGTTTGACTTAAATCTGAAAATAATTCAATCTTAAATTATATATTGATGTGACCTTTCCATTCTTCAAAGATATCCAATTTTTCTTACATTACAATATGGGGAAAATGTGGTAAATGTTACCAAACTAGATTTGATTTAATCTTCCCACTAGCATTTATAACTTACTTTCAATTTTTTAATGAAAAATGTGGTTATAATTTTTATTTCAAGGCTCAGTGACTCTCATTTGGATATAATGTTGTCCGGTACAAAGATAAGCTTAGCTGTCTGTGATTTATTAGTTTCACATTGGATCCCCATTTTCAGATTAATGAGGGGTGGTAGGAATGGAGGGAGTAGGGAAGAGAGACATAGCAGCTGAGGTAAGGGAGGGAGATAGAAGCTAGGTTACCTAGAACATTGAAGGCCATTGGAATGTTACTTTTTTTCTGAGATGGAAATCTATTGAAAGGATATGAGCAGGTGACTGATTATGTGAGGAACTCTGAGGTTGATTTGAGCTTCTTCTTATAAAAAAGAGAAAAAACATTGCACAGTGTAAAATTCAGTACCTCCAGTCCTACCTGTTTCTTTTTGAGAAGGTTTTTAAGCATTGCATATTCAACCGTGGACTGAATCTGTTGTATGAGTAACACAGCAGCAGTTTGGGATGAAGATAACACCTTCTTTATCCTTAACTGGATTCATTAATAAACAGGAATGTATGCACATGAGGAAAAAAAAGAATCTGTGTGTGTGGTGATACTTTTCTAAGTGTATACATTAGAGTTAAATATTATTAACAATTTAATAATAAGGTGATATGTAAAATCCATGACGAAAATAAAATCTTATCAGGTAGTTGTAAGAAAACTCAAACAAGAACTGAGTGATGCCCTGAACAAACAATTACTGTCAGAAGGTATGCTAGAGGCTTCATCACAACATCAAAATACTTTAGAAGATGAGACACGAGATACAAAAAAGAAATTCGAACAGATGAAAAGTCAGGTATGTATGAAACTTAGCATGTGAACAGTTACTCTGTAGCTGGTTAATATCAACTGTTGTGGGTTAGTAGTTTTATTGGACAGCTTTATTTCATATTTTAATTATGATTAATTTTATTATCTTTATAATGCATTCATTTCTCAATCTCTGCTATGTTTTATAATAATAAATATTTTTCTTATAATATTTCCAGTTAAGAAAGTTGAGAATTACACATCATTTCTCGTAGATTAGATAATTTGTTTTTCTGCTTACAGTATATTTTTAGTGATTTTTGTATTGCCATGGGGATACAAGCCAGATTAATTCAGAGGATAATTTCCAACGGAATGTTTCAGAAATTTTTTATTTTTTTAATCTCTACTTTTCTGTGTGAATAAAGAACTTGTGCCTACTTATTTCATGGGTTTCAGTTTAACTTGTACAGAAAGGCCATTCTTCATCTTTGTTTTGATGAAAATACTTGCTCTGACTTTATATTGGGCTATAGTCATAGTCACATGATTATGAACAGTTAGCATTTGCCAACATATGTCTGTCTACTTTCTCTAGTTTAAAAACAAACAACAACAAAAAAAAACTTTAAAAATGGAGTTATAGAAGGTCAGCAAAGGGTAGGTTTGAGATGTTTGGATGGGTCAAGTGGGCATTTTGACAACATGGCTTCTCCTTTGGCATGTTTAATGGACATCCCTGCAGTTTAACATGACACTTGTAAATAAATTCTCTCCTGATGGTGATGTGAGACCTGCCACTCAATCAACAGAACCTGTAGGATCTTATTTGACATTGATCTTGTCTATTTTAATTATGCTCCCGTTTATTTTCAAATTTTCTTGTGGTTTGCCTGGAGAGGAAAGATGATGCTTAGTTTTAAATGTTAAAAATGTATAAGTTGCCTTGCTATAACAAAATTAAATGCATACACACAAAAAAAGAAACAAAATTATAGTTGATATAGTAGCGGTGTTTGGAATTCAAAAATATGAATGCTTACCATAAAGTAATTTTCTCTTTCCCCATTTAACCAATTTTATAAATTTGAGTATCTTATAAAATATAAATTAAAAGCAAGAAAAATATTGTATTTTGATCCTACAGCATACTCAGTAAATTTTTCTGTAAAGGACCAGGTAGTATTATTGGAGACTTTGTGAGCCATAAGATCCCTGTTGGAACAACTCAACACTGTATTTGCAGCACAAATGTAGCCATAAACAATATGCAGATTGCAGGGGTGTGACTGCATTCCAATAAAATTTAGTTAAAAAACAGGTAATAGATTGATTTGTCCTAGATTATTATCATTTTTAATAAAATAGATTTTGATAGTTTAAAAACAGTATTTTATATATACCATATTTTGTTCATTCATTCACCTGTTGATGGGCATTTGGTTTCCACACCTAAAGATTGTTTTCAATTCTTTGTTTTAGTTGCAAGAAATCCAGGATCAACTCACAGAGACTCTAAGATATGATGAGGAGATTCCAGACCACGTGCAAAAGTACAATTTAAAGCAGCACACAAAATATCTTGAGTATTTATAAAGCAAATGAGTAGTGTAGTATGAGAATTATATCAGTTAAGATAATAAGTATATCTATGCGAAGCCAAGAAAAAAATTTCAGCTGTAAGCTATTTTGAAATGCATAATTTTTATATTATTTTTAATTTTACACATCATCAACAAAACAAAGGTAGAAAAATGGCAGTTGCTCAATTTTCTAATTTTCAAATGTCTCAGAATTTATGTAATTACTTCTTCAGATACTTTTCAGAATTTATATGATTTTTTAAAATTATGTCTGTAAATAATTATTTTAAAATATATTTATTTTAGGCTTAAACTAGAAAATGCCATGTTAAAAATTAGAAGGAAAGAGCGAGCGAACAAAATTGAGCAGCTTCAGAAAATTCTGGGGGGATCCAAGATGGCCGTTTAGGAACAGCTCGGAGTTGCAGCTCCCAGTGAAAGCACAGAGGGTGAGTGGACACCACATTTTTATTGCCCACAGACTAGGAGATTCCCAGGCGGAGGAGCCCAACCAGTTGCCAGCGCGGCTGTTTCGGCCGGCACGGCTGCTTTGCCCCACGCAGCTGCTTTGTCAGTGCCCTGGTGCAGTGGTTCTCTGTACAAAATACACTTGTCCAAGTGCCCTTTGGCTGGCGATTGGAGCCACGGGAAGTTGCCCATTCATCTGTTTAAAAAGGGGACTGAACAGGGAGTCAGGACAGGAGATTCCAGGGCAAAAAGTGCCACGAATCTCAGTGCCGCTGTTTAAGCCAGCACAGTGAGTCACCGTATGGGAAAACACACAGATCCCGGTACCTCTTCAACAGGATACTGGAACACCAACTTTAAAAAAAAAAAAAAAAAAAAGGCTCTGAGGTAGGGAGCCAGGCAATCAGGTTCGGCTGGTCCCACCCCCAAAATAACAGCAATCAGAAACTCTCTGGATTGAGAGTTTCACAGCAAGCGCAGCTAAACCCAGGACCATGGTCTAGCTCTGTGGGGGAGGGGAGTCCACCATTACAGAGGCAATACACCACTAAGGTGGTAGTCCATTATTGCTGAGGCAGCATGCTGTTACCAAGGCAACCGACCATTGCTGATGCAGCCTGCCATTGCCAAGGCAACCTGCCATTACAGAGAGAGTCTGCCAATACAGAGGTGGGCCACCATTGCCGAGGCAGTTCTAACTACACCCATATAAACAGGACTGCAGGGAAGTTCACATGGCAACTGGGCAGAGCACACAGCAGCTCAGCAAAGCCTCTGCAGGCAGACAATGATGAGGCTGCCTCCTTGCTGGGCAGGGCAGCCGTGAAGGAAAAAAAAAAGAAGGCAGCAGCACAATGGAAACTCATAAATAAAGCCCTAACTCCCTGGGACAGAGCACCTGGGAACAAAAAGTGGTTTATGAGTTCTGCTGCAGCAGACCTAAATGTACCTGCCCAGCAGCTCTGAATGAACAATGGAGCTTACAGCTCAGCATTTGAGCTCCTATAAAGAACAGACTGTCTTCTCAAGCAGCGCCCTGATGCCTGTATATCCAAAGAGTCACCTCATAAAGGAGAGATCAGACTGACACTTGGTGGGTATCCTTCTGGGACAAAGATAGCAGAAGAGAAAACTGGTAACAACCCTTACTGTTCTGCAGCTGCTGCAGGTAATACCTAGGCAAGCAGGGCCTGGAGTGGACCTCAGCAGACCTACAGCAGAGGGGCCAGACTGTTAGAAGAAAAACTAAGAAATGACCTCATCATCAACAAACAGAATGTCCACTCGGAGTCCCAATCTGAAAGTCAGCAATTACAAAGACGACAGGTGGATAAATCCATAAAGATGGGAAGAAACCAGCGCAAAAAGGATGAAAACACCCGAAACCAGAGCACCTCTCCTCCTACAAGGGATCACAACTCCTCACCAGCAAGGGAACAAGGTTGTATGGAGAATGAGTGTGATGAAATGACAGAATCGGGCTTCAGAAGGTGGGTAGTAAGAAACTTCTCTGAACTAAAAGATCATGTTCTAACCCAATGCAAAGAAACTAAGAACCTTGAAAAAAGATTTGACGAAATGGTAATGAGAATGGACAACTTAAAAAGGAATATAAGTGAATTGATGGAGCTGAAAAACACAACATGAGAACTTCACGAAGCATGCACAAGTTTCAACAGCCGAATTGACCAAGCAAAAGAAAGGATATCAGAGGTCGAAGATCAACTCAACGAAATAAAACGGGAAGGCAAGACTGAGAAAAAAGGGTAAAAAGGAATGAACAAAGTCTCCAAGAAATGTGGGATTATGGGAAAAGAGCTAATCTACGTTAGATAGGTGTACCTGAATGCAACGAAGAGAATGAACCCAAGCTGGAAAATACTCTTCAGGATATTATCCAGGAAAACTTCCCCAACCTAGCAAGGCAGGCCAATATTCAAGTCCAGGAAATACAGAGAACATCACAAAGATATTCCTCACAAAGAGCAACCCCAAGACACATAATCATCAGATTCATCAGAGTTGAAATGAAGGAGAAAATACTAAGGGCAGCCAGAGAGAAAGGTTGGGTTACTCACAAAGGGAAGCCCATCAGACTCACAGCAGATCTCTCAGCAGAAACACTACAGGCCAGAATACAGTGGGGGCCAATATTCAACATCCTTAAAGAAAAGAACTTTCAACCCAGTATCTCATATCCCGCCAAACTAAGCTTCATAAGTGAGAGAAAAATAAAATCCTTTGTGAACAAGCAAGTACTCAGAGATTTCGTCACCACCAGGCCTGCTTTACAAGAGCTCCTGAAAGAGGCTCTACACATAGAAAGGAACAACCAGTACCAGCCACTCCAAAAACATGCCAAATGGTAGAGAGAATCAGCACAATGAAGAATCTGCATCAATTAGTGGGCAAAACAGCCAGCTAGCACCAAAATGGCAGTATCAAATTCACATGTAACAATATTAACCCTAAATGTAAATGGACTACATGCCTCAATCAAAAGACACAGACTGGCAAATTGGATAAAATGCCAAAACCCATCGGTGTGCTGTATCCAGGAAACCAATCTCACATGCAAGGATACACAAAGGCTCAAAATAAAGGGATGGAGGAATATTTACCAAACAAATGGAGAGCAAAAAAAAGCAGGCATTGCAATTCTCATCTCTGAAAAAATAGACTTTAAAGCAACAAAGATCACAAAGATGAAGGGCATTACATAATGCTAAAAGGATCAATACAAGAATTAGAGCTAATGATCCTAAATATATACGCACCCAATACAGGAGCACCCAGATACATAACGCGAGTTCTTAATGACTTACAAAGACACTTAGACTCCCACACAATTATAGTGGGAGACTTTAACACCCCATTGTCAATATTAGACAGCTCAACCAGACAGAAAATTAACAAGGATATACAGAACTTGAACTCAGACTTGGACCAAGCAAACTTAATAGACATTAACAGAACTCTCCTCCCCAAATCCACAGAAAAAAACATTATTCTCAGCACCACATCACACCTACTCTAAAATTGACCACATAATTGGAAGTAAATCACTCCTCAGCAAATACAAAAGAATGGAAATCATAACAAACAGCCTCTCAGACCACAGTGCAATCAAGTTAGAATTCAAAAACTAACCCAGAACCGCACAGCTTCGTGGAAACTAAACAACTTGCTTTTGAATGTTGACTGGATAAACAATGAAATGAAGGGAGAAATAAAGATGTTCTTCAAAACCAACAAGAAAGAAGACACAACACACCAGAATCTCTGGGACCCATTTAAAGCACTCTCTAGAGGAAAATATATAGCAATAAGTACCCACATGAGAAGCAAGGAGAGATCAAAAATTGACACCCTATCTTCAAAATTGAAAGAGCTAGAGGAGCAAGATAAAAAAAAACTCAAAGTCTACCAGAAGACAAGGAATAGCTAAGGTCAGAGCAGAACTGAAGGAGATAGAGACACAAAAAACCCTTCAAAAAAATCAATAAATCCTGGAGCTGGTTTTTTGAGAAGACCAACAAAATAGACAGACTACTAGCCAGATTAATAAAAAAGAAAAGAGAATAACCAAATTGATGAAATAGAAAACAATAAAGGGAATATCACCACAGATTCCACAGAAACTCAAACGATCATCAGAGATTATTACAAACATCTCTATGCACATAAACTAGTAAACCTGGAAGAAATGGATAAATTCCTGGACCTTTGCCTCCTCCCAAGCCTAAACCAGGAAGAAGCCTAAACCCTGAACAGACCCTTAACAAGGTCTGAAGTTGAGGCAGCAATTAAGAGCTTACCACCAAAAATATCCAAGGTTCAGACGGGTTCACAGCCGAATTCTACCAGACATAAAAGAGGAGCTGGTACCATTCCTTCTAAAACTTTTCCAAACAATGCAAAAAGGGGGAATCCTTCCCAAATCATTTTATGAGACCAACATCATCCTGATACCAAAACCTGGCAGAGACTCAACAAGAACAGAAAACTTCAGGGCAATATCCATGATGAACGTAGACACAAAAGTCTTCAATAAAATACTTGCAATCCAATTGTAACAGCACATCAAAAAGCTTATCCACCATGATTAAGTAGGCTTCATCCCGGGGATGCAAGGCTGGTTCAACATACACAAGTCTATAAATGTAATTCACCACATAAACAGAACCAAAGACAAAAACCACATGATCTTCTCAATTGATGCAGAGAAGGCCTTTGACAAAATTCAACAGCCCTTTATGCCAAAAACCCTCAATAAGCTAGGTATTGATCAAACGTATCTCAAAATAATAAAAGCTATTTACGTCAAACCAACAACCAATATCATACTGAATGAGTAAAAACCGGAAGCATTCCCCTTGAAACCTGGCACTAGACAAAGATGCCCTGTCTCACCACTCCTATTCAATATAGTTCTGGAAGTTCTAGCTAGAGCAATCAGGCAAGAAAAATAAATAAAGGGTAATCAAATAGGAAAGGAGGAAGTCAAATTGTCTCTATTTGCAGACGACATGATTGTATATCTACAAGACCCCATCGTCTCAGCCCCAAATCTCCTTAAACTGATGAGCAACTTCAGCAAAGTCTCAGGATACAAAATCAATGTGCAAAAATCACATGCATTCCTATACACCAATAACAGACTTAAAGAGAGCCAAATCAAGAACAAACTGCCATTCACAATTGCCACAAAGAGAAAAAATACCTAGGAATACAACTAGCAAGGAACGTAAAGGACCTCTTCAAGGAGAACTACAAGCCACTGCTCAATGAAATAAGAGAGGACACAAATAGATGGAGAAACATTCCATATTCATGGTTAGGAAGAATCAATATCGTAAAATGGCCATACTGCCCAAAGTAATTTACAGATTCAATGCTATCCCCATCAAGCTACCAATGACCTTCTTCACAGAACTGGAAAAAAACACCTTAAACTTCATATGGAACCAAAAGAGGGCCCACAAAGCCAAGTCAATTCAAGCACAAAGAACAAAGCAGGAGGTATCACACTACAGGACTTCAAACTATACTACAAGGCTACAGTAATCAAAACAACATGGTACTGGTACCAAAACAGAGATATAGATCAATGGAACAGAACAGAGGTCTCGGAAGCAACACAACATATCTACAACCATCTGATCTTTGACAAACCTGACAAAAACAAGCAACAGGAAAAGGATTCCCTGTTTAATAAATGGTGTTGGGAAAACTGGCTAGCCATGTGCAGAAAGCAGAAGCTGGACCCCTTCCTGACACCTTACACTAAAATTAACTCCAGATGGATTAAAGACTTAAACATAAGACCTAACACTATAAAAACCCTAGAAGAAAATCTAGGCAAAACCATTCAGGACATAGGCGTAGGCAAGGACTTCATGACCAAAACATCAAAAGCATTGGCAACAAATGGGACCTAATCAAACTCCACAGCTTCTGCACAGCAAAAGAAACAGTCATTAGAGTGAATCAGCAGCTAACAGAATGGGAAAAAATTTTTGCAGTTTACCCATCTGACAAAGGGCTGATATCCAGAATTTACAAAGAAGTAAAACAGATTTACAAGAAAAAACAAGAACATTCAAAAGTGGGCAAAGGATATGAACAGATACTTTACAAAAGAAGACATACATGAGGCCAACAAACATATGAAAAAATGCTAATCATCACTGGTCATCAGAGAAATGCAAATGAAAGCTACATTGAGATACCATCTCACACCAGTTAGAATGGTGATCATTAAAAAATCTAGAGACAACAGATGCTGGAGAGGATGTGGAGAAATAGGAACACTTTTATATTCTTGGTGGAAGTGTAAATTAGTTCGACCATTGTAGAAGACAGTGTGGCGATTCCTCAAGGACCTAGAAATAGAAATTCCATTTGATCCAGCAGTCCCATTACTGGGTATATATCCAAAGGATTATAAATTGTTCTACTCTAAGGACACGTGCACACGAATGTTCATTGCATCACTGTTTACAATAGCAAAGACCTGGAACCAACCCAAATGCCCATCGATGATAGACTGGACAGGGAAAATGTGGCACATATACACCATGGAATATTATGCAGCCATCAAAAACGGTGAGTTTGTGTCCTTTGTAGGGACATGGATGAACCTGGAAACCATCATTCTCAGCAAACTGACAGAAGAGCAGAATATCAAACACCACATGTTCTGACTTATAGACAGGTGTTGAACAATGAGAATACATGGACACAGGGTGGGGAGCACTACACAGTGCGTCTGTTGTGGGGAATAGGGGAGGAACGGTGGGGGGTGGGGAGTTGAGGAGAGATAGCATGGGGAGAGACACCAGATGTAGGTGATGGGGAGGAAGGCAGCAAATCACACTGCCACATGTGTAGCTATGCAACAATCTTGCGTGTTCTTCACATGTACCCCAAAACCTAAAATGCAATAAAATTAATTAATTAACTAATTTTAAAAAATCCTAAGTGGAAAAAAAAAAAGAAAATTATGGCACGTCGAAATTCAGTAAGACAATCTCTTAATTTCTGTCACATTGAAAAGGAATTTTATTTTCCTAGTACAACAGGTTGAATATTCCTTGTCTAAAATTATTGGGAAGACCAAAAGTGGATTTTTTCCAGATTTTGGAATATTTGTATACACGTAATGAAATACCTTGGGGATGGTACCAAGTGTAAACATGAAATACATTTATGTTTCATATACACCTTTTGCACACAGCCTGAAGATAATTCTATACAATATTTTTCTTTTTTTTTCTTTCATTTTCTTTTTTTTCTTTTTTTTTTTTTTTTTTTTTTTTGCAGGGGAGGAGTGGGTGCAGTGGGGCACAGAGTCTTGCTTTGTTGCCCAGTGATGTGTTCTCAGCTCACTAAAACCTCCACCTCCCGGGTTCAAGTAATTCTCCTGCCTCAGCCTCCCAAGTAGCTGGGACTAGGTACGCGCTTCCACACCAGGCTAATTTTTGTATTTTTAGTAGAGATGGTTTCACTGTGTTGGCCACGCTGGTCTCGAACTCCTGACTTCAGGTGATCCATCTGCCTTGGCCTCCCAAAGTGCTGAGATTATAGGCATGAGCCATCACACCCATCCTGTACAGTGTTTTACGAAAATGTTTTGCATGTAACAAAGTTTTAACTGTGTTTTCACCACATCCTGTAACATGAGGTCAGGTGTGGACCTTTCTGGTTGTGATAACATGCCTGTGCTCAAAAAGTTTCAGATTGTAGAGCATTCTGGATTTCAGATTTTCAGGTTAGGGATAATCAGCCCAGAGTAGAGATACTCCTTGACTTACAATGGGGCTACATCAGAATGTCTCTTGTTTAATTTAAACATTATTAATAAAATTTCACTTTTTCAAATACAGCATGTGTGCAAGAAAACATAACTGCAGAAGTACATGAAGGTATGTTGCTAAAAATTATGAATTAAATTTAAATCATTGATTCCTGAAATAAACTGTAAATAATGAATGTCATCCCTCTCCATTGCTTTGTTGATAAATACTACATTAATTACTTTTTCTTATACACATTACTGAAAGATGTGAAAACATAAATATTCATAATGAAAAGTATACTTATGCCTCATTAGTTTATCATGTTTTATAACTTTAAAAAAAATCTCAAGAAGTCTGTGGGTATCTCTTTTTTTTCTGGCTCTACACTCTGCCATCTCTATGGAACCATCAGTTTGCACACTGAAACTGTTCTCAGAAAATAATGATATCATCAACTTCTCAAGGTTATGGTAGTGACTTAAAACCAACAGATCCTAGATTCATGTCTCAAGCAATTACTGTTGATAAGCAGTCACTTGACCAGTGACATTTTGTGTGTGTCTGTGTGTGTGTGATGTATACCTGGTTTCTGGACACTATTCTGTTCCATTGATCTATCTTTATGTCAAAATCACACTGTTATGATTATTGTAGCTTTATAATAATTCTTCAAACTGCATTGTGTTTGCTCTCTAAATTTATTCCTTTGTTTTTTCAGATTTACTGCATTTGTGTCATCTACATGCCATGGAAGTCTTAAAATCAGTTGTCAATTTCTACAAAATACCTGCTTGGATTTGGACTGGGATTGCATTATGTCATGGGAAAGAGTGAACATCTTAATAATATTGAGCCTCTCAACCTATGAATAAGGTATTTTCTTAGATCTTCTTTAGTTTTTCTCCACAATATTTTTTGGTTATCATTGTACAGATATTTTGCATAGTATGTCAGATATATTCCCAAGCATTTTATATTTTAATGCTATTATAAATAGTATTACTTTTAAAATTTCAATTCTTAACAGTTTATTTGTAACATATAGAATTACAATTGATTTTTGTATATCAATCTTGTCCTGCAATGTGGCAAAACTCACTTACTGGTGTCAGTATTGTTGCAGTGGATTTCACTTGGTTTTCTACACAGATGATTATGTCTGTGAATAAAGACAGTTTTACTTATTTCTTTTCAGTCTAGATGCCTTTTATTTTCCTCCCTCCCTTCCTCTCTTACACTCTTCCTTTCTTCCTTCCCACCTTTCTTCCTTCTCGTGACTCCCTTTTAAAAGTGATTACAGTGGCTCAAATTTCCAAGTACAGTGTTGAATAGAGGTGGTAACAGCTGACATGCCAGTCTTATTCTTGGTCTTAGGGGAAAACATCCAGTCTTTCATCATTACATAGAATGTTAGCATTTTTTTTTTTTGAGACGGAGTTTCACTCTTGTTGCCCAGGCTAGAGTGTAGTGGTCCGATCTCAGCTCACTGCAACCTCCGCCTCCCAGTTTCAAGGGATTCTCCTGCCTCAGCCTCGTGAATAGGTAGGATTACAGGCAAACACCACCACGCCCAGCTAATTTTGTATTTTTTTTAGTAGAAACGGGGTTTCTCCATGGTGGTCAGGATGGTCTCAAAATCCCAACCTCAGGTGATTTGCCTGCCTTGACCTCCCAAAGGCCTGGGATTTCATGTGTGAGCCACCACGCCTGGCCCCACTGAGATTATTTTGTTAATGAAAAATGTTCAATTTTCTCATGTTTTTTCTGCATCTAATACATATGGTTTTTATTTTTTAATATTGTTAATATAAGATTGATTTGGGGGAGAAGGTTAAGTTCATATTTTTAATTCAAAATAATTTTTAAACGTAGTTTTTTCTTGAAATTTTTTATTTTAAATCTTCTGTTTAAAAGACTCTAAACATTGTCAATTATTTTTAAAGTTCTGGTGAAATATATATAATATAAAATTTCACATTTTAACAATGTTTTACTCCATAGTTCAATGGTATTAAATACATTTACAATATCATACAACAATCAACATTATTAATTTCTAGAACTTTTCATAATCCCTAACAGAAACTCTGTATGCATTAAATAATGTTTTTCCATCAACCCTCTCCTTATCCCTAGTAACCTCTATTATATTTTCTGTCTGTATGAATTTACCTATGCCAGGTATGGCATATAAGTAAAATCATGAAATAGTGGCTTTTTGTGTCTGGGTTATTTCACTTAGCATAATGTTTTCAAAGCTCATCTAAGCATGTATCAGTAGATTCTTTCCTCTTATTTGTGATTAATATTCTATTGCAGAGAAATACCGTATTTTATTTAACAGTTCATGGACATTTGGATTGTTCCAGGTTTTTACTATTATGAATAATGTACTGTGGACATGTTTGTAGACACATGTTTCTCTTGGGTAACTACTCAAGTGGGAATCTAAGTCAAATGGTAACTATGTTTAATCTCAAGGAACTGTCAGACTGTTATTCAACGCAGTTGTGTAATTTTACATTTCCACTAGCAGTGTTTGAGGGTTCCAATTTCTCCACATCTTTTGCAGTATTTTTTTTTCATCTTTTCTATTATAGGCATTCTAGTGGTGTTAAGTGGTACCTCATTGTTGTTTTGATATGCATTTCCCTTTCATGTTGAGCATGTCTTCTTGTGGTTACTGGCCAGTTGTCATTTCTTAGATGAAATACCTGGTAGTTATCTTTTGACCATGTTTTAATTGATTGCCTTTTTCTTATTGATTTGTAAGAGTTCTTTATATATTCTGAACAAGAATGTATTTTTTTACACTTTTCTATAAACTTTGTTCTAATATTATTGTTTCTGTATTTTAAAATTTTATCAGTCTCTTTTCTCAAGAACTTACCATATATATTAGTATGATATTCCTGTATTCCAATCTTGTTTTCATGATTTCCTTCCTTGACCAAAAGAAAACATATATTCTTATTACCCAAATAATTTCCCACTTTACTCACACCCACTATTTTTCTATAAATCCACATTCTCTCCTGGGGCAAAAGATTGGGAAGATTTATGTTACTGAAGGAACTTCCTTTATATTGTTCAGGAATAGCTTTAATGAAGTTTTATATAGTTGGAGAAATCAGGAGAAAGCATGTATGTCACTGCTTTACTCAGAAGCACTGGCTTACATGCCTTGAAATGATTTAATAGGCCTTCAATAAATGGCCTAAGATACTAAAAGCTGCCATGTCATTAAGCATCACAGTTACTTATAAAGAAAAAAATTAGAATTTACATGTCAAAATCTTCTACTACAAAGATGGCAGATTTTGACTGAAACTGCAGTGTTTGTCCCTGTTGACATAACTACAAGCTAGTCCCTGCCTAACTTATCTGTTTTCCATTTTTAACATTTGTTTACATTTTTATTTGATAAATGTATATTTTTATACCATGCTTCCAAGTGTCACTCTGATCTATGCCTAAATGATCATACACAGAATTGTGGAGTTTATTGAGGAGACTCATCCCATGAATGGGAAAACTCAGATAATCTGAGCAGATGTCTCTGGAAATATTGAGGAGGAAAGAAAAACTTTGTTTTCCTTTCATACAGAGATTCCCCCCATTATTTCAATGTACACTATATGAAACACAAATCAACATCAGTTTTTCAGCACAAAAATAAAAATACTCAATACAATTGTGAGGGGAATCATCTTTCTAAAGGTCAATTATTCTAGGGGAAACACTCAGCGTATACTAGATGAATGAAAAAAGTCAGTAATGAGAAACACATACTAACCCCCATTCCCAATTGCATTTCCCTCTTCCCACTGACAAGACCTTCTGTCTTCTCCCAAGTGTTGAGCAGAAACACTGCCAACTCTCCACATTGATCTGGCTGATTCCCAGAGCCAGGATATGTCACTTACTTGGTGGATAGGAAATTTTAAATCCATTGGTCCATGTTTGCATGTCAGTGAGGTTAATATGTCAGTGATCAGTGAGCTTATCTGATCTCTCCTCTGGACTCTGTACAAGAAAGATGGAAAGCAAGTGAAGACCTTCCTTAAGTTAAGTGGGTAAGTGTCTGTTCTTCAGGTGAAACTTTTCTTTGTTCAGGTTCCAAATTCAAGACTGGGGGAAGTATTTGAAAAGGTTTTTTTTGGTCAAGGCATTAATCCATATTTTCCAAATCAGCTTTCCAGAAATGACATCTTTGGATATTGATATAATCATATATATGTATATGAGATTATATCAATATATATGAGATATAATCATATATATATGAGATTATATCAATATCCAAAGATATTGATATATGTGTATGTGTATACATATATATATATATATATATATATAAATTTTTATTTCTTTCTTTTTTTTTTCCATTTACTTATTTTATTGCATTTTAGGTTTTGTGGTGCATGTGAAGAACATGCAAAATTGTTGCATAGGTACACACATGGCACTGTGATTTGCTGCCTTCCTCCCCATCACCTACATCTGGCATTTCTCCCCTTGCTATCTCTCCCCAGCTCCCCACCCCCCACCGTCCCTCCCCTATTTCCCCCCAACTGACCCCAGTGTGTAGTGTTCCCCTCCCTGTGTCCGTGTGTTCTCATTGTTCAACACCCACCTATGAGTGAGAACATGTGGTGTTTGATCTTCTGCTCTTCTGTCAGTTTGCTGAGAATGATGGTTTCCAGGTTCATCCATGTCCCTACAAAGGACACAAACTCATCGTTTTTGATGGCTGCATAATATTCCATGGTGTATATGTACCACATTTTCCCCGTCCAGTCTATCGTCGATGGGCATTTGGGTTGGTTCCAGGTCTTTGCTATTGTAAACAGTGCTGCAATGAACATTCGTGTGCACGTGTCCTTATAGTAGAACGATTTGTAATCCTTTGGATATATACCCAGTAATGGGATTGCTGGGTCAAATGGAATTTCTATTTCTATGTCCTTGAGGAATCGCCACACTGTCTTCCACAATGGTTGAACTAATTTACACTTCCCCCAACAGTGGAAAAGTGTTCCTATTTCTCCACATCCTCTCCAGCATCTGTTGTCTCCAGATTTTTTAATGATTGCCATTCTAACTGGTGTGAGATGGTATCTCAATGTTGTTTTGATTTGCATTTCTCTATAAATTTTTATTTCTATATATATTTTGTACTTTAGATTCTGGGGTACCTGTGCAGATCATGTAGGATTGTTGCATAGGTACATTCATGGCAATGTGATCTGCTGCCTCCATCCCCCGTCACCTCTGTCTGGCATTTCTCCACGTGTTATCCCTCCCCAACCTCCCTGTCCCCGCTGTCCCTCCCCTAGTTCCCCCCAACAGACCCCATTGTGTGATGCTCCTCTCCCTGTGTCCAGGTGTTCTCATTGTTCAACACCCCCTATGAGTGAGAAAATCAAATGCGGTGTTTGATTTTCTGTTCTTTTGTCAGTTTGCTGAGAATGATGGTTTCCAGATTCATCCATGTCCCTACAAAGGACATGAATTCATCATTTTTTATGGCTGCAAAGTATTCCATGGGGTATATGTGCCACATATTCCTTGTCCAGTCTATCATCAATGGGCATTTGGGTTGGTTCCAGGTCTTTGCTATTGTAAACAGTGCCACAATGAACATACTTGTGCATTTGTCTTTATAATAGAACAATTTATAATCCTTTGGATATATACCCAGAAATTAGAGGGCTGGATCAAATGGAATTTCTGTTTCTAGATACTTGAGGAATTGAGACACCGTCTTCCATAGTGGTTGAACTAATTTACACTCCCACCAACAACGTAAAAGTGTTCCTATTTCTCCACATCCTCTCCAGCATCTGTTGTCTCCAGAGTTTTTAATGATCACCATTCTAATTGGCATGAGATGGTAGCTCCATGTAGTTTCGATTTGCATTTCTCAAATGACCAGTGATGATGAGAATTTTTTCATGTTTGTTGGCCTCATATACGTCTTCTTTTGAAAAGTGTCTGTTCGTGTCCTTCACCCACTTTTAAATGGGTTTGTTTGTTTTCTTCTTGTAAATCTGTTTTAGTTCTTTGTAGATTCTGTATATTAGCCCTTTGTCAGATGGGTAGATTTCAAAATTTTTTCCCATTCTGTTGGTTGCCAGTTCACGCTAATGATTGTTTATTTTGCTGTGCAGAAGCTCTGGAATTTACTTAGATCCCATTTGTCTATTTTGGCTTTTGTTGCCAATACTTTTGGTGTTTTAGTCATGAAATCCTTGCCTGTGCCTATATCCTGAATGGTTTTACCTAGGTTTCCTTCTAGAGTTTTTATGGTGTTAGGTCTTATGTTTAGGCCTTTAATCCATCTGGAGTTAATTTGAGTGTAAGGTGTCAGGAAGGGGGCCAGTTTCTGCTTTCCGTACATGGCTAGCCAGTTTTCCCAACACCATTTATTAAACAGGGAATCCTTTCCCCATTGCTTGTTTTTGTCAGGTTTGTCAAAGATTGAATGGTTGTAGATATGCAGCGTTGCCTCCAAGGCCTTGGTTCTGTTCCATTCGTCTATATCTCTGTTTTGGTACCAGTACTGTTTTGAATACTGTAGCTTTGTAGGATAGTTTGAAGCCAGGAAGCATGATGTCTCCAGCTTTGTTCTTTTTGCTTAGTATTGTCTTGGCTATTCAGGCTCTCTTTTGGTTCCATATGAAGTTTAAGGTGGTTTTTTCCAGTTCTGTGAAGAGAGTCTTAGGTAGCTTGATGAGGATAGCATTGAATCTATAAATTACTTTGGGCAGTATGGACATTTTCACTATATTGATTCTTTCTAACCATGAGCATAGAATGTTTTTTCATGTTTGTGTCCTCTCTTATTTCCTTGAGCAATGGTTCATAGTTCTCCTTGAAGAGGTCACTAACATCGTTTGTTAGTTGTATTCTTACGTATTTTATTCTCTTTGTAGCAATTGTGAATGGCAGTTCATTCTTGATGTGGCTCTCTTTTAGTCTGTTATTGGTGTATAGGAATGCCTGTGACATTTGCACATTAATTTTTTATCCTGAGACTTTACTGAAGTTGCTTATCAGTTTAAGATTTTGGGCTGAGATGATCGAATCTTCTAAATATACAATCATGTTGTCTGCAAATAGAGACAATTTGACTTTCTCCTTCCCTAATTGAATACACTTTATTTCTTTTCCTTGCCTGATTTATCTGGCTAGAACTTCCAATATTATATTGAATAGGAGTGGTGAGAGAGGACATCCTTGTCTAGTGCCAGATTTCAAAGGGAATGCTTCCAGTTTTGGCCCACTCAGTATGATATTGGCTGTGGGTTTGTCATAAATAGCTTTTATTGAGATATATTCCATCAATACCTAATTTATTGACAGTTTTTAACATAAAGCACTGTTGAATTTTGTCAAAGGCCTTCTCTGCATCTATTGAGATAATCATGTGGTTTCTTTATTTGCTTCTGTTTCTGTGGTGGATTACATTTATAGACCTGTGTATGTTGAGCCAGCTTGCATCCCCAGGATGAAGCCTACTTGATTGTGATTGATAAGCTTTTTGATGTGCTATTTCATTCAGTTTCCAGAATTTTACTGAAGATTTTTGCATTTTTGTTCATCATGGATATTGGCCTGAAGTTTTCTCTTCTTGTTGAGTCTCTGCCATGTTTTGGTATCAGGATGATGTTGGTCTTACAAAATGACTTTGGAAGGATTCCCTCTTTTTGTATTCTTTGGAATAGTTTCAGAAGAAATGTTACCAGCTCCTCTTTGTACATCTGTTAGAATTCTGCTGTGAACCCATCTGGACCTGAGCTTTTTTTTTTTTTTTTTTTTTGATTGGTAGGCTATTAAATGCTGCCTCATCTTCAGCCCTTGTTATTGGCCTATTCAGGGTTTCTACTTCTTCTTAGTTTACGCTTGGAAGGGTGCAAGTGTCCAGGAATTTATCCAGTTCTTCCAGGTTTACTGGTTTATGTGTACAGAGTTGTTTGTAGATGATAGTTAAAATTTCTGTGCAATCAGTGCTGACATCCCTTTTATCGTTTTTTATTGCATCTATTTGATTCTTCTTTTCTTTTTTATTAATATGGCTAGTGATCTATTTTGTTGATCTTTTCAAAAAACCAACTGCTGGATTTATTGATTATTTGAAGGGATTTTTGTGTCTCTGACTCCTTCAGTTCTGCTCTGATCTTAGTTATTTCCTTTCTTCTGCTAGCTCTTCAGTTTTTTGTTTGTTTGTTTTGTCTTGCTCCTCTAGCTTTTTCAATTTTGATGATAGTGTGTTGACATTAGATCTTTCCTCCTCTAGCTTTTTCAATTTTGATGATAGTGTGTCGACATTAGATCTTTCCTTGCTTCTCATGTGGGCATATATTGCTATAAATTTCCCTCTAGACACTGCTTTACATGTGTCCCAGAAATTCTGGTGCATTGTGTCTTCTTTCTCATTGGTTTTGAAGAACATCATTATTTTGTCCTTCATTTCATTGTTTATCCAGTCAACGTTCAAGAGCTTCTTGTTCAGTTTCCATGAAGTTGTGTGGTTCTGAGTTAGTTTCTGAATCCTGAGTTCTAATTTGATTGCACTGTGGTCTGAGAGACAGTTTGATTTCCATTCTTTTGCATTTGCTGAGGAGTTATTTGATTCCAATTATGTGGTCAATTTTAGAGTGGGTGTGATGTGGTGCTGAGAAAAATATATATTCTGTGGACTAGGGGTGGAGAGTTCTGTAGATGTATTTTAGGTTTGCTTGGTCAAAACCTGAGTTGAAGCCCTGGATGTCCTTGTTAATTTCCTGTCTTGTTGATCTGTCTAATATTGACAGTGGAGTGTTAAAGTCTCCCACTGTTTTTCGATAGGAGTATAAATCTCTCTGTAGGTCATTAAGAACTTGCTTTATGTATCTGGGTACTCATGTATTAGGTCCATATATATTTAGGATCATTAGTTCTTCTTGTTGCATTGATCCTTTTACCATTGTGTGATGCCCTTCTTTATCTCTCTTGATCTTTGTTGGTTTAAAGTCCATCTTATCAGAGACTAGGATTGCAACTCCTGCCTTTTTTTTTTTTTTTTCTTCATTTGCTCTTCATTTGCTTGGTTAATATTCTTCCATCCCTTTATTTTGAGCCTGTTTGTGTCCTTGCAGGTGAGATTTGTTTCCTGAATACAGCACACCAATGGGTTTTGACTTTTTATCCAATTTTCCAGTCTGTATCTTTTAATTGGGGCATTTAGCCCATTTATATTTCAGGTTAATATTATGTGTGAATTTGCTCCCTCCATTTCGATGCTAGCTGGTTGTTTTGCCCATTAGTTGACACAGTTTCTTCATTGTGCTGTTGTTCTTTACCGTTTGGTAAATTTTTGGAGTGGCTGGTAACTGGTTGTTCCTTTCTATGTTTAGTGCTTCTTTCAGGAGCTCTTGTAAGGCAGGCCTGGTGCTTACAAAATTTCTCAACAATTGCTTGTTCGTAAAGGATTTTATTTCTCCTTCACTTATGAAGCTTAATTTGGCTGGATATAAAATTCTAGGTTGAAAGTTCTTTTCTTTAAGGATGTTGAATATTGGTCCCCACTCTCTTCTGGCTTGTAGGGTTTCTGCTGAGAGATCTGCTGTGAGTCTGATGGGCTTCCCTTTGTAGGTAACTAGACCTTTCTCTTTGGCTACCCTTAGTATTTTCTCCTTTTCAACCCTGTTGAACCTGATGGTTATGTGCCTTGGGGTTGCTCTTTTTGAGGAATATCTTTGTGTTGTTCTCTGTATTTCCTGGTCTTGAATGTTGGCCTGCTTGCTTGGTTGGGGAAGTTCTCCTGGATAATATACTGAAGAGTGTTTTCCAGCTTGGATTCATTCTCTCTGTCACATTCAGGTACACCTATTGAACGTAGATTAGGTCTTTTCACATAATCCCATATTTCTTGAAGACTTTGTTCATTTCTTTTCACTCTTTTTTCTATAATCTTGCCTTCTCATTTTATTTCCTTGAGTTTATCTTCATTCTCTGATATCCTTTCTTCTGCTTGGTCAATTCAGATATTGAAACTTGTGTGTGCTTTGCGAAGTTCTCGTGTTGTGTTTTAGTTCCATCAAGTCATTTATAGTCTTCTCTAAGCTGTTTATTCTCATTAGCATTTCATCTAACCTTATCTCAAAGTTCTTAGTTTCTTTGCATTGGGTTAGAACATGTTCTTTTAGCTCAGAGAAGTTTGTTATTACCCGCCTTCTGAATCCTGTTTTTGTTAATTCTTCAGACTCATTCTCAATCCAACTTTGTTCCCTTGCTGTGAAGATTTGCAATCTTTTGGAGGAGGAGAGGCATTCTGGTTTTTGGTGTTTTGGTCCTTTTTGCACAGGTTCCTTCCATCTTCTTGTATTTATCTACCATTGGTCTTTTTATTTGGTGATTATCAGAAGGGTTCTCTGAGTGGACATCCTTTTGGTTGATGTTGAAGGTATCTCTTTCTGTTTTTTAGTTTTCCTTCTAACAGTCAGACCTCTCTGCTGTAGGACTGCTGGAGGTCCACTCCAGTCCCTCTTACATGGGGATCATCTGTAGTGGCTGCAGAATAGTAAGGGCTGCTGCCAGTTTCTTCTGTTATCTTTGTCACAGAAGGATATCCGCCACCTGTCATCCTGAGCTCTGTTTTATGAGGTGTCTCTTTGGATATATGGGGGTCAGGGAGCTGCTTATGGAGACAGTCTGGCCCTTGTAGGATCTGAAGTGCTGATGAGGGAGCTCCATTGTTCCCTTCAGAGCTGCTGGGCAGGTATATTTAAGTCTGCTGCAGCGGAACTCATAACAGCCTTTTTTTTTTAGGTGCTCTTTCCTGGGAAGTTGGGGCTTTATTTATAAGTTCCTGATGTGCTGCTGCTTTTCTCAGAGATGCTGTGCCCATCAAGGAGGTAGTCTAGTCACAGTCTGCCAGCAGAGGTGTTGCTGAGCTGCTATGGGCTCTGCCCAGCTGCTGTGTGAACTTCCTTGCAGTTTTTTTTTACAGAGGTACAGTTAGAACTGCCTTGGTAATGGCGGTCTGCCTCAATAATGGTGGGCTGCCTCAGTAATGGCAGACTCCCTCAGTAAAAGCGGATTGCCTCGGTAATGGCTAATTGACTCCATAATGGTGGACTGCCTCAGTAATGGTAGACTACCTCAGTGATGGTGGACTGCTTCAGTAATGGCAGACTGCTTTGGTAGTGGTGGACTGCCTCAGTAATGGCTGACACCCTTACCCCCACCAAGCTGGACCATCCTGGGTCCAGCTGTGCTTGCTGTGAAACTCTCTATCCAGAGCATTTCAGATTGCTGGTCTTTGTTGGGGTGGGACCTGCTGAGCCAGATCACCTGGCTCCCTGTTTCAGACCCATTTTTTTCACTTGAATTGGCAGCCCTGTCTCCCAGGTATTCCAGGCACCAGTTGAAATGGCCACCCAGATTTGTGGAAGTTTTTTTGCAGAGACCCGCAGTTCTGGCTGTAACAGCCATGCTGGAAGCTCGTGGTGCTTTTCATCCTGGGAATCTCCTGGTCTGTGGGCAGTAAAAACTCATTTGGAAATATTTTGATTACTCTACCTCTGTGTTGTCTCTGGGAACCGCACCCCAGAGCTGTTCCTATTTGGCCATATTGGATCTCTCCTCTTTTTTTATTTGTAAGTTGATTTATTAATGAAGTGGGAGATATTTGTTATCAATTCATACCTTTAATTCCCCAACACCCATGAATCCATTTTAATAGAATCCAGATCTCTAAGAAGAAGATATAAAATATTTATTCCTGTCTAAATGTGATTATTATTCTTCCAGCTGTATTCCTGCCCATAAGTAAAGTCTATGTACATGTGGCTGGTTTATGTATGTCCAGGGTTCCAGAGCATTACATTTCCATCAGGATGTAGATCCCAAGAATGCCAGAAAGCACCAAGCAGAGGATGAAACAGGCAGTTATTTTCAGATCCTGCAGGTAAGGAGGTGGATGCACCTCTTGGCTGGTGTTTTCAACCATGAAGTGACAGAAAGTAATGACCAGGTTAAGTAATGACCAGAAATTCAAAACATAAGCCACAACAAATTTGTCTTATATTTGCTTTTGTTGACTGTGCTGTCAGGGTTATATTAAAAACACTATTGCTCAGACCAATATCATGGAGCTTTAGCCCTATGTTTTCTTTTAATAGTTTTCCAGTTCAAGTGTTACATTTAAGTCTTTATTTGGAGTTGGTTTTTTAATATGATGTAAGTTAAAGGTCTAATTTTATTTTTCTGGTGGATATTCCATTTTGGTGTCACCATTTATTGAAAAGAGTGTCCCTTCATCATTGTGTGTTTTTGGCATCTTTGTGAAAAATAAGTTGAGTATAAGCATGTGGGTTTATTTCTGAGTTTTCCATTCTGTTCAGTTAGCCAATGCATCCCATTTTGATAGTGATTGCATTAAATATGTTACCTTTTGTACATTTTCTGAATATTAATTATTCCAATTCATGAACATAGGATATCTTTTTATTTACTTGTGTTTTTAAACTGTAGTTCATTGGTATTTTATTGGTTTTTCATATACAGGCCTTTTTATCTTTTTGGTTAAATTTATATGCAAGTATTTAATCCTTTGTTGCTATTGTACTTTGGATTGTTTTCCAAAATTTCATCAGATAGTTTGTTTATTGGTACATAGAAACACTACTTACTTTTGTTAGCTTATTTTGTTATCCTTCATTCAGCTTTACTGAATTTGTGCCTCAGTTATGCTCAGTGTTAGAAGAGGGGCCTGGAGGGAGGTAATTGGATCATGGGGGTGGATTTCTCCCTTGCTGTTACTTATGATAGTTCTCATGAGACCTGGCTGTTTACAAAAGTTTGTAGCACCTCCCCCTTCTTTCTCATTTCCCCCTATTCTAGCCATGTAAGATTTACTTCCTTCCTCTTTCCTTCTGCTATAATTTTAAGATCTAGCCTCCCCAGCCATGCTTAAAGCCTGCTGAAACATGAGCCAATTAACCCTTTTTTCTTTTCTTTTTTTTTATTTTTTTAAATTAATTTATTTACTTTAGATGCATACTATATCTGGCATTTCTCCCCATGTTATCCCTCCCACCCTCCACTCCCTCCCCACGCCCCACTGTCTCTCCCTACCCCCCTCAACTGCCCCCAGTGTACGATGCTCCTCTCCCTGAGTCCACATGTTCTCGTTGTTCAACACCCATTTATGAGTGAGAACATACGGTGTTTGGCTTTCTGTTCTTGTGTTAGTTTGCTGAGAATGATGCTTTCCAGATTCATCCAAGTCCCTACAAAGGACACAAGCACATTTTTTGTGGCTGCATAGTATTCCATGGTGTATATGTACCACATTTTCTTTGTCCAGTCTATCATTGATGGGCATTTGGGCTGATTCTATGAAAGTCTAGTATTTCTTTTTTTTTTGAGACAGAGTTTCCAGTCGACATTCAGAAACAGGTTGTTCAGTTTCCAAGTGGTTGTGTGGGTTTGTGTGTGTTTCTTGATCCTGAGTCCTAGTCTGACTGTGCTGTAGTCTGATAGACTGTTATGATTTCTGTTCTTTTGCATTTGCTGAGGAGTGATTTGCTTCCAATGGTGTGGTCAATTTTAGAGTATGTGCTATGTGGTGCTGAGAAAAATGTATATTCTGTGGATTTGGGGTGGAGCATTCTGTATATGTGTATTAGGTCTACTTGGTCCAGCTCTGCATTCAAGTCCTGGATATCCTTGTTAATTTTCTGTCTCACTGATCTAACATTGACAGTGGAGTGTTGAAGTCTCCCACTATTATTGTGTGGGAGTCTAAATCTCATTTTAGATCATTAAGAACTTACTTTGTGTATCTGGGTGCTCCTGTGTTGGGGGGCATATGTATTTAGGTTACTTAGCTCTTCCTGTTGGATTGATCCTTTTACCATTAAGTAGTGTCCTTCTTTATCTCTTTTGATCTTTGTTGAAGTCCATTTTATCAGAGACTAGGATTACAACCCTGTTTTTTTTTTTTGTTCCCCATTTGCTTGGTAAATCTTCTTCTATCCCTTTCTTTTGAGTCTATGTGTGTCTTTGTGTGTGAGATGGGTTTCCTGAATACAGAACACCGATGGGTTCTGACTTTTTATTCAGTATGCCGGTCTGTGTCTTTTGATTGGAACGTTTAGGCCATTTACATTCATGTTAATATTGTTATGTGTGGATTCAATTATGCCATTTTGTTACTGACTGGTTTTCTTTCCCATTAGTTGCCTCATTTTCTTCATTGCATTTTTGGTCTTTGCCCACTGGTTTGCTTTTGCAGCGACTGGTACTTGTTCCTTTCCATGTTTAGTGTTTCTTTCAGGAGCTCTTGCAGGGCAGGTATGGTGGTGACAAAATCTCTCAATAATTCCTTGTCCGTAAAGGATTTTATTTCTCCTTCACTTACAAAACTTAGTTTGGCTGGATATGAGATTCTGGGTTGAAAGTTCTTTTCTTTAAGGATGTTGAATATTGGCCCCCACTCTCTTCTGGCTTGTAGGGTTTCTGCAGAGAGATCTGCTGTGAGTCGGATTGGCTTCCTTCTGTGGGTGACCTGACCTGTCTCTCTGGTGACCCTTAGCATTTTTTCCTTCATTTCAACCCTGGTGAATCTGATGATTATATGCCATGGGGTTACTCTTCGTGAGGAATATCTTTGGAGAGTTCTCTGTATTTCTTGAATTTGAAATTTGGTCTGCCTTGCAAGGCTTGGGATGTTCTCCTGGATAATATCCTGGAACATGTTTTGCGGCTTGGATTCATTCTTCCCGTCATATTCAGGTACACCAATCAAGCATAGATTAGGTCTTTTCACATAATCCCATATTTCTTGGAGGCTTTGTTCATTTCTTTTCACTCTTTTTTCTCTTGTCTTACCTTCTCTTTTTATTTCATTGAGTTGATCTTCAATCTCTGATATCCTTTTTTCTCCTTGATCGATCTGGCTATTAAAACTTGTGTTTGCTTCACGTAGTTCTTGCGCTGTGATTTTCAACTCCATCAAGTCATTTATGTTCTTCTTTATGCTGGTTATTCCAATTAGCATTTTGTCTAACTTTTTTTCAAGGTTTTTGGTTGCTTTGTGTTGAGTTAGAACATGTTCCTTTAGCTCAGAAATGTTTGTCATTAGCCATCTTCTGAAGCCTGTTTCTGTCAACTCGTCGCACTCCTGAGTCAAGTTGTGATCCTGTGTTGTTGAGGAGTTGTGATCCCTTGAAGGAGAAAAGGTGTCTTTGATGATTTCATCTTTTTTTGTGCTGGTTTTTTCCCATCTTTGTGGATTTACCTGGCTGTGGTTTCAGGGAGCTGCTTGATGAGGTTGCTTGTCTGCCCAGGAAAGCCAGGTTTCTGTAGTTCTCTAACATCACATTCCTATATAAATTCTGCTGTGCAGTGTCCAGGCATTGCCACTCCTCCTGAGAAAATCTATGGCCACATCCCTAAATGTCAATGGTTCCATTTCTAGGCTTCCAGGGGATCCTGGCATCGTAGCTGTGGATCTCCAATACCTGCAGGTCACAGGGCCACACAAGCTAGGCATGTAGGAGAAGAGGACACAGAGAAGTAAAGACGAGACCTGGAGCTGCGGCTACAGGGAAACACCAACCCTTTTTTCTTTATAAAGTACCCAGTTTGGGTATTTGTTTTTAGTAGTGCAAAAACAAACTAATATAGTTCAAAAGATTTAGAGTGGCTTAGTAAATAACGTAAAACAATATGCAATATATGCTGCATATAAGAAATTTGCTTAATGCTAAATGACATCCATGAGTGAAAGTGAAAAATGGAAAAAGTTATTTCATGCAAATGAAAACAAAAGCCGAGAGTAGAGGTAGCTATGTTTATCTCAGACTAAATTGATTTTAGGTCACAAACTGTAAAAAGAGACTGTGAATGTCACTATATAGTCATAAAAGGGTCTATTCAGCCACAGGATGTAGCAATTATAAATGTATATGTACCCAACAACAGAGCATCTTAATATATAAATGAAACATTAAGTGATCTGAAGGTAGACATAGACTGCAACACAATAATGATAGAGAAATTCAGTACCCCACTTTCAACACTGGACAGATAATCCAGATAGAAAATCAGTGAGGAAATATTGAGCTGCAACTACATTTTAGACTAGATGAATTTAACGAACATATGTAGGACATACCATCCAACAGAAACAGAATACACATTCTTTGATGTGCACATATAACATTATCCAGGATAGATCATATTCTAGGCAATAAAACAAGTAATAAGGAATTTGACAGTGTTGAGTTTATATCAAGGGTTTTTCTGACCACAATGTTATAAAGCTAGAAATTCACAACAGAATCATAAAACATTAACAAATATGTAAAAATTAAACAATATGTCCTTAACTACTAACAGAAACTGCATAAAGAAGAAATTTAAATAAGAAATTTACAAAATACTGTGAGAGAAATGAAAATGTGTGAACAACCTATCAATACATGTTTTATGGATTAAAAGCAGTTCTTAAGGGGAAATTTTATAGCAATGAATGCTCACATCAAGTAAAAGCAAGATCTCAAATAAACAACCCAAAGTTATACCTTAAGAAACTAGAATAAATGGTACCAACTAAGTCAAAATTTAGCAGAAAAAAAGGAAGTAACAAAGATCAGAGCAGAAATAAATTAGGACTAGAAAAAAACAGAAAATATCAATAAAACTAAGATGTGCGTAGTATTTTGAAAAGGTAAACAGAAGTGATGAATGCTTCACTAGGCTATGAAAAAGAGAAGACTCAAATATAATCATATACCTAAAATGGGATGTTATCATTGTTAAGACAAATATAAATGCCCATGAGACTTACTATGAACAGTTATGCAGGAATATATTGGACAAACTAGATGTACATACATTCCTACCTACCAAGATGGAACATGAAGAAGGTGCAGATCTTAACAGAATAATGAGATTTATTTAGTAAATAAAATTTCCCATCAAAGAAAATTTTAGGAACAGTTAACTCCACAGCTAAGCTCGACCAAATACTTAAAGAAAAACTAATTCCAATTGTTGTCAAACTCTTTCAAAGAGTTGAAGAGGAGGGAAGACTTCAAGACTAATTGTATAAGGCCAGCATCACACTGAAACCAAAGACAGAAAAAGAAAATACTATAAAAGAAAACTACAAACCAATATTACTGATAAACATAGATGCAAAAATCCTCAACAAAATAGTATAAATCTGTATTCAGCAGTACATTAAAGAGGATCATTCACTATCATCAAATGGGATTTATTCCTAGATTGCAAGGATGGCATAACATATTAAAAACAGTTAGTGTGATTTACCATTTTTACAGAATGGGAGACAAAGCAGCACAGTAATTCTAATTGATGCATAAAAAGCATCTGATAAAACAATATCCTTTTATGATAAAAACTCTTAATAAATTAGGTATAAAAGGAATGTTTCTGAACACAATAAGGCCCAAATATGACATGTTTACAGCTACCATTATATTCAACGGTGAAAAGTTGAAGCCTTTTCTTGTGTTTCTTGATCAGGAACAAGACAAGGATGCACAAGCAACAATAAAGTGTTACTACACACTAAAAACAAACTGACAAAAAAAAATACTCACAGTGAAACAAAATAAGATACTAGGAGTAAATTTAATCAAGAAAGTGAAAGATATACTAAAAACTATTAAACATTACAAAAAATTGTAAATCATGCTTACTGATTTTAACGTTATGCCATCCTTGCAACCCAGGAATAAATTCCACTTAGTCATAGTGAATGATCATTTTCAATGTACTGTTGAATACAGATTCAAACTATTTTGCTGAGGATTTTTGCATCTATGTTTATCAGTAATATTGGTTTGTAGTTTTATAGTATGATAGAAGTTATTCAACATGACAGAAACAAAGAAAAATTTATCTCTTTGATAATGGGATAACTTTATGCTTATGAACTGGAAGAATTAATATTGTTTAAAAAAGTGTATAGTAAAAGCAATATACAGATTCAGTGCAATCTCTATTAAAATTCCAATTTCACTCTGGAGAAGTAGAAAAAAAATATTATAAGAAACCACAGAAACTCTAGATAGCCAGAAATCTTGACCAAAAATATTAAAGCTGAAGACATCACACTACCAGATTTCAATACAAAGCTTTAGTCATCAAAACTCCATGGCGGTAGCATCAAAACAGACATGCCAACATGAAACGAGAGACAGCACATATATAAATCAATGCATCTGTAGTTAATTAATGTTTGACAATTTTTTGTCTTTTGTATGTGGTTATCCAGTTTTTCTCACACTGTTGAAGAGACTGCCTTTTCTCCATTGAAAATACTCCCTGTTTAATAAATGGTGTTGGGAAACCATGTGCAGAAAGTGGAAACTGGATCCTTTCCTTACACCTTATACAAAAATTAACTCCAGATGTATTAAAGGTTTAAACATAAGCCCTAACACCATAAAAACCCTAGAAGAAAACCTAGGCAATACCATTGAGGACATAGGCATAGGCAAGGACTTCATGACTGAAACACCAAAAGCAATGGCAACAAAAGCCAAAATAGACAAATGGGATCTAATCAAATTTAAGAGCTTCTGCACAGCAAAAGAAACAATCATTACAGTGAACCAGAAACCAAAAGAATGGGAAAAAATTTTGCAAGCTACCCATCTGAGAAAGGGCTAACATCCAGAATCTACAAAGACTAAAACAAATTTACAAGAAAAAACAACCCCATCAAAAAGTGGGCAAAGGATATGAACACTTTTCAAAAGAAGACATTCATGCAGCCAGTAAACATGAAAAAATGCTCACCATCACTGGTCATTAGAGAAATGCAAATCAAAACCACATTGAGATATCATCTCATGCCAGTTAGAATGGCGATCATTAAAAAATCTAGAGACAACAAATACTGGAGAGGATGTGGAGAAATAGGAACACTTTTACACTGTTGGTGGGAGTATAAATTAGTTTAACCATCGTGAAAGACAGTGTGGCGATTCCTCAAGGATCTGGAAATAGAAATACCCCAGCAATCTCATTACTGATTATATACCCAAAGGATTATAAATCATTCTATTATAAAGACATATGGACACATATGTTCATTGTGGCACTGTTTACAATAGCAAAGACCTGGAACAAACCCAAATGCCCATCAATGATAGACTGGATAAAGAAAATGTGGCACATATACACTATGAAATACTATGCAGTCATAACTAAGGATGAGTTCCTGTCCTTTGCAAGGACAAGGATAAATCTGGAAACCATCATTCTCAGCAAATTGACACAAGAACAGAAAACCAAACACCACGTGTTCTCACTCATAGTGGATGTTGAACAATGAGAACATGAGGACACAGGGAAGGGAACATTATACAATGGGGTCTGTTGCTGGGTGGCATGCTAGGGGAGGGATAGGGAGGTGGGGAGACTGGGAAGGGATAACACTGGGAGAAATATCTAATATAGGGGATGGTGGGATGGAGGCAGCAAACCACTATGGCAAATGTGAAGCACATTCCTGTTGTCTCAGCTACTCAGGAAGCTGAAGTAGGAGGATTGATCCTGGTAGGTTGAGTCTACAGTAAGCCTTGATCACACCACTGTACTTTCTCCTGGGTGACACTGTCTCAAAACGGCAAAGACCTAAATATATATTTCTCAAAGAAGACACACAAGTGGCTAATGGATATATGAAAAACTGCTCAACATCTCTAATCATGAGATAATACAAAGTAAAACCACAATGAGGTGTCACCTCATATCTGTTTGACAGCCAATTAGCAAATAGATGAAAGATAAGTTTTGGAGAAGATGTGGAAAAAAATGGACTTGTTATCCACCATTAGTGGTATTGTATATTGATACAGCCATTTTGGAAAACAAAATTTATCTCAGAAACCTAAAAATAGAATTGTCTTTTGATCCAGCAATTCCACTACTGGGAATATACAGAAAGAAATTAAAATCAGTATATGAAAAAGATGTATGCCTTCCCATATTTATTGCAGTATTATTTGCAGTATCTAAGATATGAAAACAATCTAGGTGTCCAACAATAGATAAATGGATTTTAAAATGTGGTTTGTATACAATCACAAAACCCAAATTCAGACTATAGTACAAGGCTACAGCGACCAAAACAGCATGTTACTGGTACAAAACAGACTTACTGATGAATAGAACAGAATAGAGAGCCCAGAAACCATGCTGCACAGCTACAGCAATCTGGTCTTTGACAAAATCAACAAAAACAAGGAATGGGGAAAGTATTCCCATTCAATAAATGTTGCTGAAATAACTGGCTAGACTTATGCAAAATATTGAAACTTGACCCCTTCCTTACACCTTATACAACAATCAACTAAAGATGACTAAAGACTTAAATGTAAAACTTGAAACTATGAAAGCCCTCAAAGATAACTTAGGCAGTATCATTCTGGACGTAGGACCTGGCAAACATTTCATGATGAAGATGCCAAAAATAATTGAAACAAAAACTAAAGTCAACAAATGGGACCTAATTAAACTAAAGAGCTTCCCTGTTGAACGTTTGGTATGAATAGCAAAATAAACTATCAACAGGTAAACAGACAATCCACCAAATGGGAGAAAACATTTGCAAACTGTGCAGCTGACAAATGTCTATTATCCAGTATCTTAAATAAACAAATTTACAAGCAAAAACAACCTCATTAAATAGTAGGCAAAGGGCATAAACAGACAATTTTCAAAAGAAGATATACATAATGCCAACAAGCATATGAAAAAATGCTTAACACCACTAATCGGTGAAGAGATGCAAATCAAAACCACAAGAAGATACCATCCCACACCAGTCAGAATGGCTATAGTTCAAAAGTCAAAAAATAGCACGCTGGCAAGGCTGTGGAGAAAAGGAAATACATACACTGCTGGTGAGTATGTAAGTTAGTTCATCTGTTGTGGAAAGCAGTTTGGCAATTTCTCAAAGAAGACAGAATTACCACTGGACCCAGTAATCCCATGATTAGGCATATACCCAAAGGAATATAAACCAGTCTACCCTAAAAGCACATTCATATGCATGTTCATGGCATCACCCATCAATGGTAGACTGGATAAAGAGGAAAATGTGGTGCATATACCCCATGGAATACTATGTAGTCATAAAAAGAATAAAATCATGTTCTTTACAGCAACATAATGGAACTGGAGGTACTTATCCTAGTGAACTACGGCAAAAACAGAAAACCAAATACACATGTACTCACTTATTAGTGGGAGCTAAACATTGAATACACATGAACATAAAGATGGGAATAGACATTCAGGACGACTAGATAAGGCAAGGATGGAGGGCCAGCTGAGCTGAAGAACCACCTGTTGGGTACTATGCCTACTTCCTGGGTGATGGGATTGTTGGGACCACAAACCTCAGTGTCATGTAATTTACCCATGTGACAAACCTGCATGTGTATATTTTAATCTGTAATAAAAGTTGAAATTATAAATAAAATTTTTAAATGACTGCACAATTTTACATTCCCAAAAGCATTGAATGAGAGTTCCTCTCCAAATTTTTGCCAGTATTTGGTGGTGTCAGTATTTGGGATTTTGGTCATTCTAATAGGTATGCAGTGGCATGTCATTGCTGCATTTCCCTGAGGAAGTATTTTGTGTAGCATCATTACATATGCTTATTTTTCATTTGTATATTTTATTTGATGATGTGCCTGTTAATGTATTAGGCTCCATTTTTAGACAAGGTCTTGCTCCATCACTGAGGCTGGTGTGCAGTGGCACGATCTTGGCTCACTGCAACCTCCGCCTCCCAGCTTCAAGTGATTATCCTGCCTTAGCCTCCCAAATAGCTGGGATCACAGGTGTGCACCACCATGCCCAGCTAAGTTTTGTATTTTTAGTAGAGACAGGGTTCCATCATATTGGCCAGGCTGGTCTCAAATTCCTTACCTCAAGTTATCCACCAGCCTCGCCCTCCCAAAGTGCTGGGATTGCAGATGTGAGCCACCACTCCTGCCCTTTAGTTCATTTTTTAATTGGGTTGTTTCTTAATGTTTAGTTTTAAGAATACTAATATATTTCTGTGACAGCCCTTAATCAGATACGTTTTGGCAAATATTTTCTTCCAGTCCATGGTTTCATTTTTTTTTTAGTGTCTTCCCCAGAAAAAAAAAATATATTACATTTTCATCAAATCCAGCTCAATAATTACTTCTTTTATGAACTGCAACTCTTGTTTTTCCTAAAGGTTATCATCAAGCCCAATAATCTGTTTTCTCCTGTGTCATGTTCTGTAAGTTTTATCATTTTCTGTTATATTTTTAGGTCTCTATTTTGAGTTAATTTCTGTTAAGGTGTAAGGTCTGTGATTCTTTCTTTTTTTTTTTTTTTTTTTTTTGTTGCATGTGGATGTTCACTTTTTCCAGCACCCCTTCCTGAAAAAAAACTCTTTGTTTCATCATCATGTTTCCTTTATTTCCTTTTCAAAGATAAACTGAATATATGTTTCTATTTCTGAACTTTATCCTGTTTCATCAATATGTTTGTCTGTTTTTTCATCAATACCACACTCTTGATTAAGGTAGCTCTATAATAAGTGTTGAAGTTTATTAGTCTGTCCTCCAATTTTGTTCTTCAAAATTGTGTTTTGCTATTGAAGGTCTCTTGCCTATTTATATAAACTTTAGAGTTTGTCTATATTCTCCAACTTATTTGCTTCCATTTTGATTGGAATTGCATTGAATCTACAAATTAGGAAAAACTGGCATCTTAACAATACTGAGTCTTTCTGTTTATGAATATGGTGTATCTCTTCATTTGTTTAGTTCCTTGATTTCTTTCATCAGATGTAGACATTTCTGGGATTAGAGAGGTCACTCTTCCTTGAGCAAAGGACAGTAATAAATGCCACAGTTTGCAGCCAACAAGTTACCTCTAAAAGGCAGATGTCTGACCACACTCAGGAGGTCAGAGAATGATAAAGTTGTCCCAGGAAAATCAAGAAATTGAAGAATCAATAATTGTGTCTGAGTAACACTTTTTCATTTTCCCAGGGCAGCTGTCATTTCAGCAAATACCTACCAGCTTGTGCCAAGCATGCTGACACTTTTGGCTTTCCTTGGCCCTGCTACTAGTCCTTAGTTTTGGCTGTGTGCTTCTTAAGTTAGTTAGAAAGTTCTTCTTTATTCCTACAGTGAGATAATATTTTTCACAAATATTTATTTAAAATATTTTTCAAGTGATATTTTAGATAGAAGGGGTACATATGCAGGTTTACATCATGACTTTTTGGTAAAATGTTGTGTTTTCTTTTGGGTATGTACCCAGTAATGGGAATTTTTATCTTTTATTATGTTTGGTTTTTTTTGTTTGTTTGTTTTTTTGTTTTTTGTTTTTTGTTTTTTGTTTTTTGAGATGGAGACTTGCTCTATCTCCCAGGCTAGAGTACAGTGGCATTATCTCTGCTCACTGCAACCTCCTCTGGGTTCAAGCAATTCTCCTGCCTCAGCCTCTGAGTAGCGGGGATTACAGGTCCCCTCCACAGTGCCCAGCAAACGTTTGTATTTATACTAAAGACAGGGTTTTGCCATGTTAGCTAGGCTGGTCTTGAACTCCTGACCTCAGGTGATCCACCTGCCTTGACCTCCCAAAGTGTTGGGATTACAGGTGTGAGCCACCACACCCAGCACCAGTAAGGGGATTGCTGGGTCAAATGGTACCTGTTTTAAGTTCTTTGAGAAATCAACTGCTTTGCACACTGGCTGAACTAATTTAAATTCCCACTAACTCTGTATGTGCTCCCTTTTCCATCCAGACTCACCACCGTCTATTAACAAATAAACACTTTTATTCCAGCCATAGAACATCTGTTAGTGTTTGTTTTTTTTTAGCACATGCTCTGAAGACTTTCTGTTTCACAACCAATGATGATTATTCTTTCCAAATGTATTTTTTCTTCTTCTAAAGGGACATGGAACTTTCTGCCTGTGTTAGTTTGGGGTATACATTGAGAGCATAACACCTTGGAGTGGCCCATTCCAGTATCTCTGAATGCTTCATATAGACTCTCTTCACCTGCAGACCCAGTAAGAGAAGAAGCCTCCAGATAGTCCTGCACCAGGCAAGTCACCAACTACAGAATTACTACAATAATATCTGAGTGGTTCTATAACTCACAAACATAGGCATGGGTCACTTGCAGGTAATAAAGTTTTAGTAATGGCAGTGACATCTCAGCTCACCAGGAAGCATATTATGGGCTCTGAAAACAGGTTACAATGAGTATTGAGGCAGTGGGAATCACATTCATTAGATTTTAGCTAAAAATGTTCTTGCAGCAAGGCAAAGTATTCTTCCTGCACATGTAGGGATACCAGACCTGCAGAGAGTAAACACAGTGAGAGGAAATCTGTGCTGCATGTCTGTGAGCTTCAATCCCCAGGGAGACACACTGAGCTTGCATGGCTTCTTTCACCACTGCTACATTTGTTGTACAGTGTATTTCATATTAGTCTACTACTGAATTTTACATTCCATTGGTCTCTCACTCTGTTTATGAATTAACACAACACAATTTTAATTTCAAAGTCTACAGTATTTTACGAGAGATTTACTCTCTTTTCAGACTTTTCATAGACATTTTTATTTGTTTATTCTTGTTTAGAGTAAACTTTCTATCTCTAGAATACAAACAGATGATAGCTTTGTTGGAGTTAAAATCTTATTTATTAAAGTATTTTTTATTTCTTGGCCAGGCATGGTGGTTCATGTCTGTAATCCCAGTACTTTGGGAGGCTGAGGCAGGTAGATTACTTGAATTCAGGAGTTCGAGACCAGCCTGCCTGGACAACATGGCAAAATTCTGGGTCTACAAAAAATAAAAGAATTAGCCAGGCATGGTGGTGCACAACTGTGATCCCAGCTACTTGGGGGGCTGAGGTAGGAGGATCACTTGAACCCAAGAGGTGGTGGTTGCAGTGAGCTGAGATTGTGCCACTGCACTTCATCCTGGATGAGATGGGAAGACCCTGTCTCAAAAAAAAAAAAGTATTTTTCATTTCTTAATAATTTTGACTCTTCCTGCCTAATCATGTAATGTCATGACTTTTCATTTTACAAATCTATTTTTATGTTTAAAAAATATTTTCTGCTAATCTCTTAATGATTACATTATTTAAAATATAATTTTCTGTGACATTTTGACATTATCTGTTTTGCATTTATGAACATGAGCACATGACATTCTCATTAATTCAATTAATGTAGTTTATTGTATTAAAGAATTTCCTGAGAATGAATCTCACTTGCCTTTCTGGCATAAAGGGCACTTAATAATGTTATAATATTTTAATGTGTTAACACAATTGTTTCTAATATGTAAAAATGTTACTTTCATATTCATATCTTTTAATACTTTATGATAGTCTATTGCTCATGCAAACAGTTCTTATATCAATTTATCCTTCCTAAAAATGATTGAGAAGAATGATTATAGCTTTTAAATAGTTTAGAATATATTGGTATATTCATTAGTACATGAGTAGAATTTTCTTCTGGAATCCATAAAATTGGTACATTTTTATGGATAGGAGGGGTCGTTAGTGAATCTTCTGTTTCTTCTATAAATATTTAGTTTAGAATCTCTGTCTCTGTGGGGTAAATGTTGATAAAATATATATTGCTAGAATACATATTATCTACATTTAAATATTAATTTGCATTGAATTGTATAATTTGTTTTCTATTTATTCTTTATATTAATGTTTGACTTTAAGTTCTTCTCTGCAGTGTAAACTGTTGACACCTCCTTCTCAAACTCTTTGTGTGATCCCATCTGTTTAAAGAATAGTTTGGCTCCAGAGTTTGGAGATTAGCTGAAAATTAGGTTTTCAGCAGATGCATAACCCAGGGAAGCACAGAATTCAGTAAGACACACATGCTTTGCTTCAGTCTCTCATGTCTCAGACTCAGAATTTCCTGCTTCCTTCATTTCCTGCTTCCTTCCTTCCTTCAGGAGCCCATTTTCTTCCAGATATTGTGGAAATTTATCACCTCTCCCAAATATTTTTATGTCTCTGGAGATGCACATTAAAACATTGTCATTATTTTTGGTAATTGGTTTTCTGAAAATAACTTTAACTCTTCAAATATGTACTGCTATTGTATCTACAGGTGAAGTGATAATTGTAGTTTTCTGGGGAAGTGAAGTCACAGGATCACAAATCCACATCTCAGACCTCCTTCCTACACACTCACTGGCTGTAGTGACTACAAACCAGAGCCCATTCTCCCAGTAGTAGAAGGAAATCAGGTGAGTAGTTTATATTTCAATCTATGAGGCCAGGTCTACAAGGAAAAGGAAGTATGTGGATCAGTAGACAGAGTAAGTACTGTTTTCTGGAAAAGGGAGTTTTCTGGGCTGCAAGCTGACCAGCATCAAAGCCATGCAGGAAAATGGAAATAATTACTGAATCATGAGCTTAAGTTATCTTGAAGTAAAGGATGTCCAAGACCATAAGCCAATCCATAAGTGCTCCTAAATTAATTTTGTGTAATTCTCACTGTTGATCATTGTCAGATTGAGATGTATAAAACCATAACATCTGTCTTCTTAAAGTTCTCTAGTATAATTTGGAAATTAATCTGCCAGATGTTCCATCTTTCCTACAAGTGTCAGAACATTTCTAGGATTAGTAGAGGTATTTCTACAATACCTCACAATGCCAGTAATAATGTATAGGATGTAGCCAGTTGATTTACCCTTTTCTATTCAGAAATAGTAAATATGTATAGGTTTCATACCTACTTGGTGTATATTTTGTATTTAGTGGAGACAGTGATCTAGTGATGACAGAGAACAGTTGATGTCTGCAAATTATGATTAGACTTTTTCTTTTTAGTATCAGAAAAGTCAAAGAAAGGTAATTTGATTACCTTAAGTTTTTGCATCAGCAGTTTTCAGAATTGCCATATATTGTGATACTTTTAGTAGTTTCAAAAAAGTTCTAATTGTATTTCCAAGCTCAATACTTACTTGGTACTATTTAACTTAATTAAATTAACAAATATTTCTGCCAGTTTTCTTTTTGCATAATAGACATATTTAACACTTTTAACAATTTTGACATTGAAATAATTTTGACATTTTTGCACTCATCAATATGATTTTCTTTATAATTAATAGTAACTCAGTTTCAATTCTGCAATATTTTATCTCATTTATGTTTCATATCTGTAGCTTTGGACACAGTCATTTCACTGTGTGCTCCTTGGTTAACATTTAAAAAGTGCCTCCTATTTTAATTTCAATATGAAAGCATTTGTACATTCAATAAATTCCATTTGGTATAGTATAATTATTCTTTTAGAATTGTGTCAAAATTAAGGCATCTTCTTCTACTTGGATCTCTGAATCATTATAGATGATTTTTGCCTATAAATTAAGCAATTAGTTTTAAATGAGATATTACTATTATATTTTTAAGTACATTTATTCTTTAAAACTCTGACAAAATATTTAAATAGACATTAAAAACTGCAGAGTATTAGAAAAACCTAACTATATCTAAATTTGTGACACATAGTGGTTATATACATTGTCAATTCCAGATTTTGCCTCATATAAGAAAGGAACTTCAGCTGTCATTCAGTATTCCTGTGCCTACAATATCTTAAATGCTAGGGGTCTTGCTTTGTCTCTTTTCAGTCCTGAGAGCTATAGAGCACACACAGTTATGTTCAGGCATCTCCAGACCGACACAGCATTTGTCCTAAAATACCTGAGGCACCTTTTGCAACCTTTATTTCTGTTACATTATCTTTTGCATTTTAAACTTCCTCTCCAGGTCTCCTTTGCAGGAAAATCACTATTCTCAACTTATCTCATTGCCACAGCTTAGGCACTTTTTTTTTTTTTTTTTTTTTTTTTTTTTTGGCAACAAAGAGCATGATACATGCAATGGTACCTCACATTTCAGTGCTACCATTGAATGTAAATGACCTAAATGCTCCACATAAAAGACACAGAACTGCAGAATGGATAAGAACTCACCATCTGCTGCCTTCAGCAGATTCACCAGCACATAAGGACTCACACTCTTCCCCACAAGTCCCCAAAGTCCATTGCATCATTTTTATGCCTTTGTGTCCTCATAGCTTAGCTTAGTTCCCACATATCAGTGAGAACATATGATGTTTGGCTTTCCATTCCTGAGTGACTTCACTTAGAATAATAGCCTCCAGTCTCATCCAGGTCACTGCAAATGCTGTTAATTCATTCCTTTTTATGGCTGTGTAGTATTCCATCATATATACACTAGTTTCTTTATCCACTCATTGATTGATGGGCATTTGGGTTGGTTCCATGATTTTGCAGCTGTTTTTTACCCAATGCTGCTATAAAAATGTGTATGTATCTTTTTTGAATAATTACTTCTTTTCCTCTGGGTAGATACCCAGTAGTAGGATTGATGGATCAAATGGTAGTTCTACTTTTAGTTCTTTAAGGAATCTCCACACTGTTTTCTATAGTGGCTGTACTAGTTTACATCCCGATCAGCAGTGTAGAAGTGTTTCCTGTTCACCAAAAAAATAAATAAATAAAATTGAATTTAAAAAATAAGATAAATAGGTGAGACTTAATTAAACTAAAGCACTTTTGTATAGCAAAAAGAACAGTAAGCAGAGTAAACAGACAACCCACAGAGTGGGAGAAAATCTTCACAATAAATACATCTGACACAGGACTAATATCTAGAATCTGTGACAAACTCAAGCAAATCAATAAGAAAAAAAAATTCCCATCAAAAAAAAAATGGGCTAAGGACATGAATAGACAATTCTCAAAAGAAGATATATAAATGGCCAACAAACATAAGAAAAAATGCTCAGCATCACTAATGATCAGGGAAATGCAAATCAAAACCACAATGTGGTATCACCTTACTCCTGCAAGAATGGCCATAATCAAAAAATCAAAGAATAGTAGATGCTTAGGCACCTTTTTTTCCCCTCTGTTTTCTTTTTGGGTATACTCTTTTCTAGACTCAAATGCTTAAGACATTTTTAATTGATATCATAGATTGTTACCTTCCAAATACCTTATTGCAAGTCCTAATATTGGTGTGTTGTAGTAAAAATAGACTGGTGCAGAACTCAAAGGGTTGAATAGACCCCCTCCTAGACCCTTCAGGTAGGAAAATGAAACGAATGCAGTTCCTAACAGCACTCCTAGACATACAAAACAGATTACTTTTTAAATCTCATTTATTTCTATTTTTCTGTCTTTTCCTTCTTCCTCCTCCCCAAACTTCTGCAGTCTCTCACACTGTGAGTTGTGAGTTGTGAAAGGGAGTTTTCTTAGCTCAGTAGCAAAGATTTTCACTATATTGGCTTATCCCATTGCACCTGCTGAAATGCTAAAGACAAAACTTTGGCACATTAAATATAAGTCAGCCTGATAAAATTCAACTTCACAAGCTATGCAGCTGCTGTGTACACATAAAACAGGACTAGAACTTTTGTTGCTGACTGCTTAGATACTCTAGTTTTACATCTTTGTTCTTTCACTGGGCTTGCATTTTGCATGTTGGGCAATAGGAAAAGAAATTCCAAGATTTTTCCATCCTGCAGAAGAAAACATGTGAATCATGAGGCTCTATGCTTGCATCTCTATGTGTGTTTTTCTATTTTTTGTTTGTTTGTTTGTTTGTTTTAGAGACAGGTCTCACTCTTGTTATCCAGGCTGGAGTGCAAGGCACAATCTCGGCCCACTGCAACCTCCCCCTCCCAGGTTCAATTGATTCTCCTGCCTCAGCCTCCTGAGTAACTGGGATTACAGACACGCACCATTATGCCTGGCTAATTTTTGTATTTTTAGTAGAGAGGGGTTTCACCGTGTTGGTCAGGCTGGTCTTGAACTCCTGACCTCAGGTGATCCACCTGACTCAGCCTCCTAAAGTGCTGGGATTGCAGACGTGAGCCAACGCACCTGGCCATGTCTATATCTTATATTAATATAAAGTATAACAATGTATAGATTATTGTCTCTAGGGCAGCATTGCAGCTTCAAGTACAAAGTTGACCTGAGTTCAACCACTGCCACTTCACAGGATAAACCCAGGCCAAGTAGTCACATCATTTAGGTGGCTCAGTTCTCATCAACTCTATAAGGCTAGAGGAGGACCCAGACATCTTTAGGGGTAAAAACATCATTTAAAGAAAGAACTTATTAGTTTGCTTTTTTCTTTTCAATTTTTCCCAGGATCTTTGAATATTTTATGACCATAATATCTGCAAGGCTGAGATAAAGTTGTGCTTGTCCCAACTTCAGAGAAATTCAGGTAGATGAACTTGAGACAGTGCTGATATATATTTTTATACATGCAAATTTCACTTCATTTTAGGAATTTCTACCTGTTTTTTAACCAATGCATTTTTAAAATTTGGATCATGTGTCTTCAAAGAGCAAGGAACAGCTTAAGAATGGAGAATATAGCAGATAGTTCCCCTGTTCTCATGGAACTTATTCTAGCAGGGGGAAACATATTTTTTAAATGCAGGCTGGGTGCCTGTAATCCCAGCACTTTAGGAGGATGAGACAGGAGGATCACTTGAGCCCAGGAGTTTAAGACCAGCTTGGGCAACAGAGTGGGGCCCCACCCCTACTAAAAAATTTGAAAAATTAGCCCGGTGTGGTGGAACGTACCTGTAATCCCAGCTATGTGGGAGGCTAAGATGGGAGGATAACTTGAGCCCAGAGGATGAGGCTACAGTGACCTGTGATCTTGCCACTACACTCCAGCTTGAGGGACAGAATGAAATCCTATCTCTAAATAAATAAACATATATTGAAAATCTAAAACAAGAAAATAGCTAGTAGGTCACATGATAATAGAGGCTATGAAACCATAAGGCAGGTGAGAGAATGCCAGGTTGGCAGAATTAGTAGTTTATACAGGATGGTCAGTGATGGCCTCTCTCATGAGATGACATTTGAGTAGATGAGACCTGATGAAAGTGGAGCGAGCTGTGGACACATTTGAGGGAAGATCAAGTATAGTTGCAGGAGTAACAGCATGCAGATGCATTAGAGAAAAGCAAGAAGGCAGTGAATGGTGAGAGTACAAGGAAAGGGAACAGGAATGCAGGAATAAAACATGAAATTAGGGGGGTTGGAGGAAGCAGGGATCATATGGTGTCTTTTAGGAGATTTTAAGAATTTTAGCTTTTCCTCAGTGTGAAAGGAACAGAGCAATGGTATACGTAATTTGTATTTTAAAAGCTCTGTTAGGTTACCATGTGGAAACTAGTATGCAGGAGGCAAAGGTGAAAGCAGGAAGACGCATTGGGTCCTATTGTGATAATCCAGGCAAGAAATGGTAGTATTTGCTCCCTGGTGGGGATAGCAGGAGACATTGGTATATGTGCTGCTGAAGTGAGTACAAGTAGAAGACACTGGAAGACGTCATCTTCTGAACATAGGTTGAAGGAGGAATCTGAATTTCCTTTGGAGTATGGGATATAGAAAATGAAGGGAGCCAAGTGTCACTCTTTATTTTTTTCTTTTTGTCTGAACAGTTGGTCAATGAGTAGTAATTCACTGCAGTTGGAGAGATTGAGGCACACAAATTTTTTTGCAGGACAATCAGGAGTTTGGTTTGAGAGTTCTGAAATTCGCAATGTCTATTAGACACCAAAGAAAAAATGTCATGAAGCCGGGCAGATGCATGAAGTCTGGAAATCAGTGAAGAAGCCTGGGCTACAGTCATTAATTTAAATCTTACAGTGGTTGACATCAACTTAGTGTGGGTGTGATGCAGAAAAGCATAGAGGTGCTGTGACTGAGCCCTAAGACTTGCCAATGTCAAGGAGATAAGAAATCATCCACTGAGGCAAAGGACATTAGCCAGGGTATTAGCTTCCTAGGGCTGCTTTAACAAAGTACTAAAACCAGGTTGCCCAAAACAACAGAAATGTGTTAATCTCAGTTCTGGAGGCCAGAAGTCTGAAATCAGGGTGCTGGCAAGGCCATGCTTTCTTTGGTGGCTCTAGGAGAGATCCTTAGCTCTCTGGCTTTTGGGGTTTGCTGGCAACCCTTACCATTCTGTGACTTGCAGGAGTCTCACTCCACTCATGCAGCTGTCTTCTCCCTGTGTGCCTTCACATCATCTTCCCTTTTTGTATATCTGTGTCCACATTTTTCTTTTTTAAATATGAACACCAGTCATGTTGGATTAAGCCTTACCCTAATGACTTCTTCTTAGGTTGGTTAAATCTGCAAAGACCCTGTTTCCAACTAAGGTTGCATTCTCAGACACCCTGGGTTAGGACTTCAACAAATCCTTGGAAACAATTCAACCCTTAAAAGCCAGTAAGCTGGTAGTAGCAGCACCATGGAAGCATGATGCTCTAGAAACCAAGGGAAGAAAGTGCTTTAGGCAGGAAGGATGAGAAGACAAGTATAGACATTTATTGAGGAGGTTTGCAAATAGGGCATAAGAAAACTGGGAGGTGGTAGAGCAGAAACCAGAGTTCTAAGGGGTTTTAAAAACAATGGGAGAAATAAAAGCATGTTTATATATAGAGGGAGAAGATATTACAATAAAAGGGGATAACTTCTAGAGTGATGTCTTTTGTGGGCAAGAGGTGTGGGATCTGACACCTGTGCAGAAGATTGCTGGTTTCACAAGCCCTCCAGGGGGTTCTGGATGTGCACTCAGGTTTGAGAGCCACTATTAAGATGATGATCTCTAGGACACTCTAAAATTCTGTGATGTGTTTTATTCCATTAGCTGAAAATGAAACCTCCTTTTGTTTCAAATGATGATTATTGCCTCATGTGTATACATAATAAGTTGAAATGGAGTGTGACTGCACATATTACAGAGAGATGTGTGTAGGAGGTGGTAGCTCTCTATCTCTGCTTTACCGTAAGAGGCCTAATCCACTGGACTTTCTCTATAAACTTCAATTTCTGTCATTGAGAAATACCTCTTCAGCATTGCCTGGGAGACCTGACTGTATCTCCAGCTGCTGTTTTTGATGACCATGCATCAAACTTTTATAGAGTGAAGGGAGTGTCATGAAGACTTGAAATAGTTGTATTTGTCAGGTGTCAAATGCTGTATAATGACTTAATATTGCAATATCCCCAAATTATTTTGTATCAGATTTTTTGAACATCGCATTTCCTTGTGTTTATTTGGATCTTCCCTCTTCTTTTCTATGAGTCTAGCTAGCAGCCTATCTTATTGATTTTTTTCAAAAATCAAATACAACCTAGTTTTTCCATTGACATTTTTTCCAAAAAAGAATACCCAGTTTGGAATATCTGACCATCTTACGATTTTATTTAGTTTCTTATAAACTGTAGTTGTAGATTGGCAATATCACCTTACTGTTATTACTCTTTTGATCCCTCTTTATTCTAAAATATGCAGTTAACAATGAAATGATCATATTTTCTTTTTGAAGTCAATTAAAGTGGACTTAAATTTGCTAACGTTAGAAAACTGAAAAAAAGTTGAGATAAGAGAGTTTAAACCAAAGCAGCAACTGCCTTGAGTTTTAGTAATATACAGCTAGTGCTCGACTTACGACCACGATCGGTTCCGACAGACCAGTTGTAACACGATTTGGTCATAAGTTGAGTAGGCTATATGTACAGTACTGTGAAATGATGTTATAAAAATCTTTAAGTCATATTTTATCATAGTTTTCTTTCATTATTGTTATATATCATAATTTTCTTTGTTCATTTTATGCCATTTGTATCATCTCTACGCCATTTTGTTTCTTATTTTTACATTCGTCAGGTTTAAGTAAAACACTGCATTACCAGTACAACTGGTTTAATATTTGCAAAACATTGTGGTTGTAAAGTCGAATGGTCATAAGTTACATAGGTCATGAGTCAATCAATACCTGTAGCTTAGTATGAATAAACATTTGACTACCACAAACATGTTTTGCTAGCTGTTAAATTAACTTGAAAATACTGGTTTTGCATTCTTTTGTAGAAAGTATAAGATAATATTAAGTTTCTTCACATTCTCTGAGGTTTACATTATCAATCTTCTTACTCCCCTTTGAGGAAGTCAGAAAGGATTTGAATTGCATTTGGATAGCAGAAAGTTATTTCTGGAGTTTCTCTGAACATACCTAAAACAGCATGGAATGAGACTCGCCCTTTAGTATTCCGGGATTTTTGTTAATTCTGCTAGTGTCAAGGTTAACATTTTCTGCTAACCTTGGGTTTTGATAGCACCTGGGACCTTTATTCAACATTTCACAGATGTAGTAGCCCAGCACAGATGACAAAGAACATAAGGAATGCAGGAGATGGTGAAATGGGACCCAGAAAATGGCATCTGTAATCCACACAACATGATAACAGCAATGATAGATGAATGCTTAGGGTGCTCTGGCTGCCCATCTAAGAAGGGCTTAATGCCAACTCTTTGGGGTAGTGGTTAATAGTAAGCTTGGTAAAGTAGAAAAAACAAAATAAAACAAAATAGTAAGCTTGGTAAATGGAAGATGTGGTAGTGAAGTTTTTCTAATATATAATATTTTAATACTTTAAAAAAACTAGTATTACAATATTTTACATTTTTATACACAATTACCTTTATGCCCATCTAATTTATTCTTACAAATATTATATATATATATATAGTACATATATATACTCACTTTATGAATCTGGATGCTCCTGTGTTGGGTCCATATATATTTAGAATAGTTAGGTATTCTTGTTGAATTCAACACTTTATCATTATTTAATGCTCTTCGTCTTCTTTGATTTTTGTTGATTTGAAGTCATTTTCTCTGAGGTTATGATTGCAAGCCCTGCTTTTTTGTGTTTTCCATTTGCTTAATAGATTTTCCTCCATCCCTTTATTTTGAGCCTATGGGTATCATTATGTGTTAGACTGGACTCTTAAAGATAGCACACGATTGGTTCTTGCTTTTATAACCACCCTGCCACTCTGTGCATTTTTAGTGGGGTATTTAACCCATTTACATTCAAGGCTAATAATGATATTTGTGAATTTGATTCTGACATTGTGTAGTTAGCCAACTGTTATGTTGTCTTGTTAGTGTGATTGCCTTATATTGTGAGTGGTCTGTGTATTGAAGTGCATTTTCTTACTACCTGGTAATGGTCTTCCTATGTTTAGTGCCTCTTTCAAGATTTCTCGTAAGGCAGATCTGGTGGTAACAAACTCCCTCAACTTTTGCTTGTCTGAAAAGGATCTTATTTCTCCTTCACTTAGGAAGTTTACTTTGGCTGGATATGAAATTATGGGATGAAGGATTTTTTTTCTTCAGGAATGTCAAATATAGGCCCCCAACCTCTTCTGGCTTGTAGGGTTTCAGCTAAGAGGTCTGCTGTTAGCCTGATGAGGTTTCCTTTGTAGGTGACCTGCCCTTTCTCTCTTGCTGCCTTTAACATTCTTTCTTTCATTTGGACCTTGGAAAATCTGATGATTGTGTGTCTAGGGGATGGTCTTCTTGTGTAAAATCTTGCAGTTCTCTGTATTTCCTGAATTTGTTTGATTCTCTAGCAAGGTCGGAGAAGTTTTCATGGACAATATGCTGAAATATGTTTTCCAGGTTATTGGCTTTCTCCCCATCCCTTTCAGGAATGCCGATGATTCGTAGATTTGGCCTCTTTACATAGTCCCATATATCTAAGAGGTTTTGTTCATGGTTTTGTTCATGCCTTTTTGTTCTTTTTTTAAAATTTTTGTCTGACTATCTGATTTCAGAGAGCCAGTCTTCAACTTCTGAAATTCTTTCCTCAGCTTGGTTTATTCTGCTGTTAATACTTATGGTTGCATTGTGAAATTCTTGGTATTGTGTTATTCAACTCTGTCAGGTCTCTTAGGGTTTTTTTTGTTTTTTTTTTTTTTTATTTTAATAATGGCTATTTCATCCTTCAGCTCTTGTATTATTCTACTGTGATTCTTTGTTTCCTTATATTAGGTTTGGTCATCTTCCTGAATCTCAGTGATCTTTATTCCTACCCATATTCTGAATTCTATTTCTGTCATGTCATCCAGCTTGGTCTGGTTAAGAACTCTCTTTGGAGAACTGTTCTGGTCATTTGAAGGACATATGACACTCTGGCCATTTGAGTTACCAGAGTTCTTGCATTAGTTCTTTCTCATCTCTGCATATGGGTGTTCCTTTAACTTCAGTGTAGGCCGAGTACAGCCAATAGACTTCTTTTCTGGATGTTTTCACAGGATTGACACTTTATTTGGGTCTTAATTTGAAGCTGACTTCTTGTCTTTGGTTTCAGAGTGGGGTATGTTATCAAGGTATTTTGGTGCTGACGTTTTGGGATGTGACCGGGAATACTGGTCAGTTGGTAAACTCTCACTTGGTTGTGTGGCCCCTCTTTGTTGCACCACAGTTGCAGCTCTGTTCCTTCCCAATACTCTGAAAGTATGGGTTCCTCTCCGCCTTGAGTGCTGGCTATAGATTTAGGCTTGACACTCCTGGGCTGCCCACTCAGATTTCAGTGTTTATGTTCCTTCCCCACCTTGGAGGTGCAGAGAAAGGGACCTTAGTAGTGGTTGTGACCAAGGGTCTTTTGCATGTGTCCTGGGGGCTCCAGCCCAGAGAGATGCAGGTCAGCAATCACTCAGTGCAATCAGCCCATGATGGAGTATCTGTGCTGTGGGCCCAAGCTGGGGTTTCCTGTCTGATGGTGAGCAGAGGGGAGCATGTGGGACCCATGGGAAATGGACTGGCCCCCTCTCCTTGGGTCAACTGCAGCTTATTGGAGGTGTGGATAAAGGACACAGGGTCTTTGCTCCTTCACTAGTCCATGGTTAACAAGGGCAGTTCCACTGCAGAGGCTTTCAGTTGCACCTGGAGGCTGTGTCCAGGGAGTTGTTGAGCTGGAATTGGCTCCATAGCACTAGTGAGAGGTGATTGGAGGCCCGGGCCTGAAGGACCTGCTCCATGAGGAATTACACGGGAATGGGCACCCACATGACAGTCTGGCCACTTTTCTATAGGGCTGCTGCAGTATGCTGGGGGCCTGCTTCAGTTCCTAGTTGCCTCAGATTTTTCATCACCTGGAGGTATGAAGGTTGTGAAACAGCAAAGATGGTGGCCTGCCCCTTCCCCTAGGAGCTCTGTCCCAGGGAGGTAGGACCTGTTGCCAACCTGAACACATCTGTAGGAGGTAGCTGGAGAGGCCTCCATTGGCAGGTCCCACTGAGTGAGGAGAAGCAAGATTAGGGCTACAATTTTTTTTTTAAGACAGAGTCTCACTCTGTCACCCAGGCTGGATGCAGTGGTGTAATCTCAGCTAACTGCAACGTCTACTGGGTTCAAGCAATCCTCCTGCCTGAGCTTCCTGAGTAGCTGGGACTACAGGTGAGTGCACCAAGCCCAGCTAATTTTTTGTATTTTTAGTGGAGAGAGGGTTTCACCATGCTGGACAGGCTGAACTCAAACTCCTGACCTCATGATCTGCCCACCTCGGTCTCCCAAAGTGCTGGGATTTCAGGCAGAAACCACCGCACCTGTTTTTAAAAAACAGCACCAGGGTTTTCTTTAAAAAGCAATCTGGGCTATTTCTGCTGAGTGTGCTGTGCTGTGCTGTGCTGTGCTGTGCTGTGCTGTGCTGTGCTGTGCTGTGCTTCTGTCCATGTGCTGTGCTGTGCTTCTGTCCATGTGCTGTGCTGTGCTGTGCGTCTGCTTCAGTCCATGTGCTGTGCTGTGCTACCACTTCTGCCCCAAGTTGCCCTACACTCTTTGAAGTCCGTGCTGTGCCATACCGGTGCTGTGCTGTGCTGTGCTGTGCCATGCCGTGCTGTGCCATGCCGTGCCGTGCTGTGCTACCACTTCTGCCCCAAGTTGCCCTACACTCTTTGAAGTCCATGTTGTGCCATACTGGTGCTGTGCTGTGCCGTGCCGCACCATGCCGTGCTGTGCCGCACCATGCCGTGCTGTGCCACCACTTCTGCCCCAAGTTGCCCTGCACTCTTTGAAGTCCATGCTGTGCTGTGTCATACCGGTGCCGTGCCGTGCCATAGGACCACTTCTACCCCAGGTTGGCCTACACTCTCTGAAGGCTACTTAGCCATTCATTCCATCCTTTGGCCTTCAGAGAGTGCAGGCCAACCTGGGGCAGAAGTGGTCCCCCAGCACAGCAGAGCTGTTTTACAAAAAACATGGTCAGACTGCTTTCTTAAGCAGGTTCTCCATCCCATTTCACCTCATGGCCAGGCAGCTTTCTTAAGCCTGTCCTGGATCCCATTTCTCCTCACTTTGTGGGACCCCCCCCAGCCGGGGTCTCCAGCCACACCCACCATTGTTCCTTGACTGACAGACATCTTAAACCTTCCTCGATAGGATCTCCCAGAAGGAGAGGCAGGCATCTGTGCCATTTGGGCAACTTAGCCATTTCAGCCTTTGACCTTCAAAGTATAAGCCAACCTGGGGTAGAAGTGGTCCCATAGGACAGCACAGTACAGCACCGGTATGGCACAGCATGGACCTCAAAGAGTGTAGGTTAACTTGGGGCAGAAGTGGTAGCACAGCACAGCACAGCACCGGTATGGCACAGCATGGACTTCAAAGAGTGTAGGGCAACTTGGGGCAGAAGT
>NW_022436969.1:25060265-25060495 GCF_009761245.1 Sapajus apella | reverse complement strand
CGGTATGGCACAGCATGGACTTCAAAGAATGTAGGGCAACTTGGGGCGGAAGTGGTAGCACAGCACGGCACAGCACAGTACAGCACAGCACATCACAGCACAACGCAGCTCAGCACAGCGCAGCACATCACAGCACAGCACAGCACAGCACCAGTACGGCACAGAATGGACTTCAAAGAATGTAGGGCAACTTGGGGCAGAAGTGGTAGCACAGCACGGCACAGCACAGC